>NW_028279165.1:0-315844 GCF_059751315.1 Micrasema longulum
TGTCGATTAATCTTGTCATCGGATAAATTCATAAATTTGGGACTTTGAACACGATTGATCCGTTCTTTAAATAAATGTGGATATCGTTTCGGAAAACGATGTAGTTTTTTCGTAGATTTACGATTCGGTACGCAACAACTCGGTATTTCGAAGGAAAAGTGCAAAAACACAGAGAGCAGTGTGACAGCGATTTCGAATGGAAACGGATAAATTGGCGGTTCGTCTAGAAGAACGCCGGCCGGCACGGCGTGGCTGGGCACACGCCGCCGACAGTTGCGCCACAAACTGTATTGATTTACTAGCAAGTGGCTTGTGCGGCATCGGAAGAATGACTAGAAAGTCTTGTATTGGCTGAAAACTGCCTGATCGCTATTTCGAGTAAGCGCTACGCACTTGCTACGTACGAGCGCTGATGTCGCATCATGACGTCACACAGTTAGAAAAAGCAAATGGCGCATGTGTGAAAAACGGTTTAAATTTAAAACCTTTGTTAATCTTAAATCTACGGCGTGCGTGTCCTGTTTTCGTTATTTTTTCGGTTTGTGTCAGTCTTCTCACCTTTTCTCTTCTATTAAAAGCAAAAAGCGCGTGTGAAAAATGGTTTAAATTTAAAACGTGTGTTAACCTTAAATCTACGGCGTGCGTGTGTCTTCTCACCTTTTCTCTTCTATTTTTCTCGCCTGTGATAATTATAACAATGTCAAAAAAGTGTAGTATGCTTTCTTGCCATGTATCCGGGGACATCGTCAAACTATATCGCTTTGCCAAAATTAGACACATCACATAGTAGAATTCGCTATGCATTTCGCGTATGTCAAAGACATTTTCAGGCAAAGTTCATTGAGGGAAACTGTAGGCTACTTCCTGAAGCAGCACCGGCTTTATTTACTGAAGAACATATAGCCAAGGAAGCAAAAATAAAAATTTTATATACCACAAAACTGCGCTAATTTTGTCCCTTGCTTTGTTGAAAAACTCTCCCAAGGGTTACATACTCGTGCAGAAAATTTTTGCATCGCCTTCAAGACGAACCTTATATAGACTTCTTGGAGGATTGAGTTTCCGAACAGGAATAAATGCAAACACGAGCATTTTTTAAAAATATTAATTAATATTTAATAATTTCGCTGTCACCATAACTATCTTTTGGTGTGAAAAATGAAGGACTCCAAAGGCTTCTCGATTTTGGAATTGAGAAAAAGCCAGGTTTGTTTTTAAAAAAAAATTTAGTATTGCAAACAAATTATTTAGTTCCATTTGTAATGTCATAATTTTGAGAATATATATTTTTTTCTTATTTCAGATTTGCGGACCATGCCCTGGTTTTTATGATAAGGGAGATTTTTTATGATATTGCTTACTATTTCTGTGAAGGGACAACTCCTGCCATTGAGTTAAATGTATTCGGGAAGTGTACGCTGCTGTTTCAGACACTGGTTTTATTATTAAGGCCAGTATATGTGACCAAGGTGCAACGAATGTTGGAGCACTTAAATATTTAAGAGAAGAAACACGAAGAATGTATTTGATTAATGGGAAAGATTATGGTAATAATTATTTTTAATATTTTATTAATAAAAAACTTTGCATTTATACGTCAATCATGAAATTAATATTAGTTAGAAAACAAGGTTCTGGTATTCAAAATTACCCATCATCAAATGTTAACATAAACTTGCAAAGGTTTGTATTTACACCTAATGATGGGTGATGAATTCTGAATACCCAAGACTTGTGTACTAACTAATATTAAACTCGTATGTGGTGTATAAATACAAAGTGTTTTTTATTTAAAATTAATTCTACAAATTAATTTCTAAAACGGTAGATAGAATTATTTTTATTTCCTTAGTTTATAAATGCAAAATTACATTCAGATTTTCTTTACAAATATTTTAAATAATACTACTTCAGTTTTATATTATGTTTAATGTTTTATTGAAATTTGTTTGCAGATGAAACATTTTTTGAAATATGTAGTCATAAGGTTTTTATAATTTATGACCTCCCCCATTTGATAAAGGGGTTAAAAAATAATTTTCTCAATAAAAATACATCAACTGAGGCTAAAATTTCAAGTTGTAATGATTTAATTTTTGTGTATGAACGGTGACGCAAGGATTGGAGATGTGAGGTTATTGAAATCAATACACGATGCACACATTATACCTGATAAAATCCGAAAAATGAAAGTAAGCAACTGAGTGTTGAATGAAAGGACGGTTGCTGCTCTTCGTTTTGCTGCAGAATTTGGTATGTATCTAAATGTGCCGGATGAGATCAAAATATGAATTAAAAATATTTAGTCTTTAATAAATACTTGTTTTTTTCTATTTCAGAGTCATCACCCAAAAAATTAAGTTTGTTAGCCACCAGTGATGTCGTCTTATTCTTCGACAAACTCTCCGACAGTACAAATGGTGCTACCAACTTTTCCAAGGGTAAAATGAGATACATTACTACACCGCAGTCTACACACCATGCATTTTGGATTGATGCTATTAACAAATTGAAGAAAATGAAATTTGAATTCAGGAAGAGAGACGATTGTACCATCTCTAAAAAACTATATTTTGACCATCAAAGGTGTTCAAGGGCTCTGGGCAGACTTGCATCAGGCTGGTAATAAAAAACTAGTTCTGCGACGTCTCAACCAAGATCCATTGGAAAACTTTTTTGGTACAATAAGAATGTACAATGGAAAGAATGTGAATCCAACATGCAGAGACTTTGTCAACACTTTTAAGTCTGCACTTATTAGTAATTTTTTGTCGTCACACTCTCCGACACTTAACTGTGAAGACGATAGAGGGCGCATGATACTAAACCTGAAAGAGTTTTTAAGTTTCTCTCGTGATGGTCCCACATTACTTTCAGAACCTGAGCTCAATAATGAATCTAGGATGTCATTATCTAGTTTGTTAATAGCAGAATGCAATAGCATTACTGTGCATGATGTATCTATTTTACGCTCTCAACAGGAGAGAAGTAAAGTTGGAGCCCATGGATATTCTGCTGGTTGGATTTGTCGTAGATTGTTAAGTGACAATATTTGTGAGGCCTGCAAACAATCCCTTACTCAGTCAGAAGCTTCAATTCATCACAAATATGTATTGTTGAGAGAGAGAACTGGTTATTATTTAAAATTAGCATATAATAGCCTTCTGAATTTATTTACAAGGTGGATTGAAAGTATTAATGGGTATTTAAATAATCCAAATAATCTTATTCAATCAAATATCCATAAAAACTTGCAGTATATAATAGAGGAAAATTTAAATTTTGAGTGGTTATAAATGTAATAAAAGTAAAATTTGTAAAGCTGATTTTCAAATTACAACTATTCAATTAGACACAGGAAATAAATAAAATATTGTCAGGAAAATATGATTCTATTTAGAATGTAAGTAATTTTAGAAGTAATTTTACTTGATTCGAATCTAAATGTTTTACAAAAATTGGCTGTTGTAAAAAGCAAAAAATATTAATCATTAATTTGTATTTTAAAATCATTAATTTGTATTTAAGTAACTGTTATTTATTTACTCTTGCATATAAATACAGATGGTTTTTATCACATATTTTTAAATAAACAATTCTTATTGATCTATTTATTTATTTATTGTTGCAAAATGAATATGTTATGTATTTGTATAGCTAAAATACAGTATTTCTTTTAAATATGGACCTTTATTGTTCACATCATTATTGCAAATTAAATATGTTATGTCTTTTTTTAGCTAACATACAGTATTTTTTTTAAATATGGACTTCACTTTATTTGTTCAGTACACAAAATATGACATTTTTGCTTTTAATGTGCAATAAGTAGATATTATTTTAATAAGTAGCATTAAGCTGTTGCAATTATATTCTGAGATAAGAGCTATTCTATCATTTTTAAATTTTTCTGTAATCATAACTTCCAGAAAGAAATTTTGATGTGAAAAGGGGCTAATTATTTTGAAATTTTTTGTATTATATAAAGTTGATGTATTCTGAACTGGGAGTATGTGCACATTCCGTTATACTAGGATCCCTATTGATTTTCTGATCCCACTTGTAGCAAGATCCCACGGTATTGGTTGATATAGATTTTTATCCACATCTGTCAACAGTCATATATCTTTTAACAAGATATTATTATGGTATCAATAAAATAAATAGTCCAGAGATTGATTCTCAAAGTGTATTCCTTGTTCATTGATAGGAATAAGTCTAGTGTTCTCCTTAAAAATATTGTTTTTGTTGGTTACAATATTTTTGCGATTATGTCTCGATAATACAATACACTAAATACAAAATATAACAACCGTTTACAAGTGAACAATACAACACTGTTCTTTCCCAGGATCCAAGTGGAATTATTGTATTGTCCCAGAATATTGTCTTATGTGGTTGATGCTGTTTATTAGACAATATTTTCATATCTTTTATATTGTACTCCTGTAAATGGAACTTTAAGCTATGCATTAAAACATGCAGGATCCCGCTAATACGAGGATTTCACTGGATTGAATTTTTTTCATTCTGCAAAAACCTAGATTGAAAATCAGCTGCAGGGTTGGAAGCCCTAATCTGAACCACGACACATTATTTTTCTTTTATGCGTTTTAAAGTTGTATCAAATTTAATTTAAATGTAATGTTTTATTCTGAATAAAGACTAAAATATATACATTAAAACTATAAACATGTTATATAAGTATATATATATAGAATTCAAATAAGTTTAGCTCTTCAGAAAGTATTGTATTCCAATGTTATCTTTTTTTGTTGCATAAATCTGTATTATATCAACTTAAATATATCCATATATGTATTGAAGCGTTCAATTAGCATGTTTTTCTTTCCAGAACTTAAAATAAAAATTGTCATGTTTAAGTATGTGTTCCATGTTGGCGTTTTTTTATCCAACTTAACACTGAATCAAAGTTAACAACGTAAACTAAATTATTAAAAAAATCATGTTCCATATAAAGTGTCTTTTTTTTCATCTCCTCTGTCTTCAAAGCCTCTTTACCATTAATGATCAGTGTTAGGGCAAGTTTGCTTTATAAAAGTTTGTTGTTAAATGTGGTGAATTCACTTTTAAATCACAAAAAAGGAAAGTAAGATTTTTTATTAAATTTTATGGGTTGGCAATCAATTCCCAAAACTCATTATTTTCGAAATGCAGAATCATTAATGATAGAGAAGCTTTAATTCCTTCATAATATAAACTTGTAGTTTGATCAGTAGTAATAATTAAAAATCCGTGGTAAAAGTAACAATTTGGAAAAAAAGTGAATACTTCTGATTTTTAACTATTACTCATGATCAAGCTATGAGCTGTAAAAACTTTTAGGGAAAGTTTTGAATTTCCCGCGGATTTTTTTTTCGATGGATATAAGCGCCAACGTGAAATAGCGCAAATACAAAATTTGACCAATAGGAATGTGTTATTATACCTAAACGTCAATTAGTTGTTACGGCGCCGTAGTACTAAGTGGCAGATCTGAACTAGTAATAGTTCTACATTATCTCTGGTCTGTAGTCTGTGGTCGTCAACAAATCTCTGGTCGTCACCGCGGTAAATTCGCTCATGCCGGCTTTCAAAATAAAATAAAATTATTACTCGATATTATCAATCCTGCACGAGTCTAATTAGATAATTGTGTTCTTGACTTTGCGACTCTGGTGTTTTTACGTAACAATACTGTGGTTTCCTTTTTCAATATTTCACTATTAAAGACTTTAACAATGCTACGAAACGTTGAAATCAAGGCAAAAGTTCATGATTTGAAAGACATTCTAGCCAGAGCGAAGGCGCTCTCCGGGACAGAAGGCGAGTTGATTCCTCAACACGACGTGTTCTACAATGCTTCAAACGGGAGGCTTAAACTGAGGAAATATTCGGATGGATCATCCTGCCTCTTGTTTTATGACCGTCCCGATACTGATGGGCCGAAGCTTAGCAAATATGACAAATGCGATTTGCCGAAATCTGATGAATGTGGAACTTGCCCCGGAAGTCAAATTGACGCAATTTTAAGACAAGGATTGGGCGTTAAAGGAGAATTGAAAAAAGTCAGGTATAAACAAGGATGTGTAAATAAATGGACAGTATACACTTGCGCAGAAAATTAGGACAACAGAGTGATTTTTGAGAAGGGAAGTTTGGAAGACATTTACAGGGCTTATGACCTGTCATTGGCTGGTTTGTATGGCCAGTTTACACACTGTTTAAATATCCACATAGTTGACTTATGTGAAATAGAGAGTGGAAGCCTTTATTTTTGTGAGTGAGATTCATCCAGTTGAATAATTTCACCTGCTAGGCAACGCCTGAACAACAATAGACAGAATGGTGAATCCTACGCAGTGTGTAAAGATGTCGAAAGATTGAGGAAGAAGTCTCGGATTCGATTCCCGGCATGGTTGACATGAAATATGTATTTAAAAAATGTGTTTTTACTCTAGAATATTTCATAGTCCCTGGACTGGCTTCTAAAGTGTAAGACTAATCATCTTACCTTCATGTAACAAAATGATCAAGATATGCTGCGATTGATATATCAATGCAGTGCCCTATGCACCATTTGGTGCGGAAGGGAATGGTAGATGGGTGGTGAATCGACCTCTTAAACCGGCCAATTACAGATCATAAGCCCTGAAAGTGGCTAGACTCCATATTTTCTTCTCAAAAATGTCCTCAGTCTCTGTTGTAATATGGTCAATTTAAGATTCGGTAAAAGATATAACTAACTGAACTGCATAAAAATTTAGATTAAAAAATAATCAACATCATTGCATACCAAATTACCTTTTCTTTCCACATGGATGAATTTGTTGATTAATTTAATATTGTTTTTTTAGACACCTCTTCATGGTTGGCCAAACCCGAGTCCACATTGACGATGTAGAGGGTTTGGGGAATTTCATGGAGCTGGAAGTAGTCCTGACTCCGCAGCAAACCCTGGAGGAAGGTCAGGCCATCGCAGAAGACCTGCAGACCAAGCTCGGAGTCAGCTCCAAGGATCTCCTCTCCGGGGCGTACATGGACATTTTGCTAGCTAAATCTTAACTCTGTAGAGCCAACATTCCGCAATAGATTTATTTGTAAAGACGCGCCAGAATCCGAAATCCGAAATCACGTAAAACCAGTGTGCCAGAAACCATAGAAAGTAAAACTAAACATCACAAAAAAAAACATTCAAAAACATGATTAGCTATTTACGAACTAGATAGCTCCTGTAATGGTAGCCGTTACGACAGAACAAATCTAACTTACACTGATTTCTCCCAAAAAATACATATGCAGATATATTTTATTTTTAAAGGAAATAAAAAAATATATAAAAATAGAGCAGTTGTTTTATTTATAATCATTTACAAATGTACAAAATTAACTTAGAACCTGACAAATTTGTGTTATATAGGGTCAAACTGCGGCACAACAGAACCATTAAGAAAAAATATTTCTAGCCATGATAGCCTAAACATTGTAACAGATGAAAACATTGTTTTACGGGAGAATATTTTTTCTTCTAAATTATTAAGTAATATATACTTCGAGAACCAAATTTAGTTTTGAATATTTATTATATTAATATCAATAAAATAAATATTCAAAACTAAATTTTATTCTTAAAGTATATCGTCGCTGTGCCTGCAAAACCAGCAAATGACAAACAACTGTTTTACAAGACCAAAAGAAATTTTTCTTTTTTCTGTTTATGTGATATAATTTCGAGGCTTTACTGGCAGAATACTTTTTTTCATTAAAACAAGTTCCGAGATAATCACATTTGAACCTTTTTTTTCTTTCAGCGCATTATTTCTCCCACAATTTTCATTTATTTGAAAGCTTTGAAAGAATAATCTTTATTCTAAGCATAGCATAAAATTTGAAATCAACATCTTGCACCTATATTAAAAAATATAAAGACAGTCGACTTAATTTATTCTCAATTTAATTATGGAAAAAAAATATATTGTAGGCTGAAAATATGCCTATAATAATATGTATGTAGCATGGATTTTTTTTGTGAAAATGTAGATTACATAACTTTTTTTCTAAAAATATACATATGCCTGTTTTTTTTGTGACGCGAAAACCACTATGTGATTTTCAATACACACCTGAATTAACGCTAAATATTTGTCGGTTTTTGCAAGCGCAGCGACGATAATCCTTAACAATTAAGAAGAAATATTCTCCTGTAAAATATTGTTTTTGTCGGTTACAATGTTTCGGAGATCATTGCCCGTTTTATTTTATTTATTAATAAATTATGTGACAGATATTTTAAATTTAATATTAAATATACAAAAATGAACAAGGCCATATTGTAGCATTCCTGCGTGACTATTTATTGTTTAATGTGTGATGAGAAGAGAGCATTGTTTTATATGTGTATATTATTGCCATCCAAAACAAATTAATGAATACCTTTTCAGTTTAAAACACTGACCACAAATAGGCACGTTACTGCGCTAAAAACCGCAACTTATTTTCAGCAAATATTGCTTTGACCTCAACAATTTGAAAAAAAAAACACAATCTCCATTTGCATCGAGTGTTAACATAAGTTGTGTCCGTTTTTTCCAAATGAAGATGAAAATGTACACTGCGCAAATATCGCGAGCAGCTTTTGAAAAGCGAAAATGCTCACTTTCGTCTACTTGACATTACACTTTGAGGGCTTGTAATCTAATCAAATAAAATAATGTATGTAACGTAAAAGCAAACACAATATCTTGTATGCAGAAAGTTTTCTTTCGAATGACATATAACCTTTACCATTTTGCTTTACTTTTGGTGCTCATTTTTAAATTAGGAAGAAAAAAACAGACAACTAATGTTAGCATCTAATGTTATAGAATTGGTCGTGAAAACCCAAGAATCTCATATTGAATGTTGTTTTTCTAAATTTAAAAAGTTAGTTTTCTTTGTCTACAATATTTGTCACGAGTGTCCCTATTTATATATTCAATTCAGGTATCAATGCTATTTAAGTAATCGTGTTAAGTATCTTGGCATGATACTCCAAATGTTCTCCGATAAAAGTAGCGATGTAATAGTAAGAATGATCGTAGTCTTCTCTCATCTTCAGTATGCAGGGGAACTGTGAGTCACGGCAAGAGAGCACCAAATTTTCTGGCAGCAGCTGCTTCTCATTGTAAAAATTATCCGATTTACCCTGGAAGACAAAAAAATATTACCGACAAAAATATATATTGATTGAAAGTACAACAGAGATGGATAACGTTTTTGAGAAGGGACACTCGGCTCGCATCAACTTTGACATTGGGCGTTTGGCCTCGATAAACTAATATTTCCAATGATGCATGCACAAGTTTATTATCACAATTTCATTATGATCAGTGAGGTTGCTTGAGGACTTTAAATCGACTTCGACAAACATCTGCGATTGAGCTACAGGCATATTCAGAACTCTTAACCTGTCATTGGCTGGCTTAATATATATAAAATAGAAGTGCTTAAACTATTATTTACGCAGATAAGATTCATCTTGATCGTTTCACCGTGTATTTAAAAGTTTATAAGCCTTGTAAATGTTACCTAATGTCCGTATTCCTTCTCAAAAATATTATTCATCTCTGTCGTGAGAATATGGTAGTCTGCGCATTTATAGAACTTATGATATGTCATCAGCTGGGTTGAGTGCTCTCTTTACACACAGTGTAACCTTCACCATTCTGCCTATATGTGCCAAAAGTTGAAATACTCGGTGTGCGTGCATGAGGAGATGTACTAATGTAGAAGAAGCAAGTTCTGTATGCACAGATAGAGTGATGAGGGAAAATAGTGTGACAGTTTGTTTGTACAATAAATAATAATAGGTTTGATTAGACAAACATTTTGAATGTCTTACATTATATTTTTAATTTTTATTGGGGGACTTTAAATTTTATTTTTTTATATTTCAATAATACAACAACTGATCCAAAAAGAAGAAATTTAAAAAAATATATTTTCAGGCATTGCTTAGAAGATGCACTGATTAATCTCACCCATACCAATAAAGCTTGTGTGTATAGCACATTTTATAAACATCTATACCTGTTATTCTTTCTTTTTTCTCTGCTGCATTGACATGTTTTTATACTTTTAAACTACTTTTAATTACTTATATTATATATAAAATCAATATATTGCTGCTCTTACTATAATGTGTCATTAATTTTGAAAATGTTTTTTAAATTGATTTAAATTTATTGTCCTATATTTCACTTAAAGATTCTTCTCATCGTTTCTTTGAATCCCTTAAAATATATGTATGTATATTTGTATGTTTTTCCTTTTTTCAAAAATGTTATTACTATTTTATTTTATTTTTACATCTGAGCATGTTTTTCATTCTTTATTTCAAACTTTTCATTACTCTTACAAATTTTTCTTCATTTTTAATATTATTTCCATTTGTAAATACTCACTACAAACTACAAACTTTATAATATCTTTTTTTTACTTAAATTTTAAATTCTAAACAACTTCCATTTATGTTTTTTTTCCTTCTCTTTTTTATACTTTCATTAAAAACCTTACATATAATTGCTTTATAATATGGAAACTTCACTGGTCCGTTAGAGTTAAGTCTAACTGTGTAAAATATTAAACTTTGTAACTGTACTGTATGTTTCCTAAATATAAGAAAAAGAAAGAAATAAAAATAAAAAATATTTATAAAATTGATATTAAGTTTAATAATATTACAATACCGTCGGGTTTCTGGCACGAGTTGGTAACTACATTTTACTAGTTGTGAGATATTGCACTTTTAATGTTAAAACCTCATCTCAAATCAACAACACAAATAAAACCGCAAGTTAAATATTATGAAGTATTCTTTTTTTGTATTTATAAAACACAAAATATTTTTATTTACTTTTTAAACAAAGATTATTTGATGTCATTTATGAAGACATCTCATTTTTTGAAAAATTATAGATACCAACTTGTGCCAGAAACTCGACGATATATAAGTCTAAAGTGGTGTTGTAAACGAGGAATAATACGCACCAACATTGTACATATATAGATCATATAAATTTTTACCAATATATCTGTTAGCAAGGATGTTTAAAGTTACGTGGCAACGAACTACATTTCTACGCATGCACTGACACTGCAGGATTATGTATATTATCTTCTCCCTTTAACGTATGATTAACCGCTATAAGGATAAGGCAAAGTATATCTCGCTCAAACCACGGTTTCACCAGATCTGATATTTTTCTTTCAAATTTGGGCTAAAAGCTTGTACATAACAAAATATCTACAGTGACAATTAGCACATGCGTGAGCTGACAAGATAAGAAGGTCATTCGGTAGAGTCGATCTCGCTAGATCTTTCGGCGCTGGTATTGAATAAAACATACATATATAATGTTGCAAATTACAAATTTTTACTATCAATCGTTTATATATATGCATATTTTTACTTGGCAGTGCACTGCACTTATACACATACTAAGAAACCGCCTTTAGTGTATATTGATATTGTACCTGATCGACAAACAACTCTAGTGGAGGTCCATTGTATTTCTTAACAAGTTCCACAGCATCCCAATCCTTCCAGATGGCCGTGTCTTCGGCTCCGAGGTATCCAGAAAAGGCCTTGATACCCCAGGGAGCCTGCGATGGGTTGCAGATCGGAGCAAATGCGCTCACTGATCTATAGAGGCCCGGATTCTTCAGAGCGCTTACTAAGGCGCCATGTCCACCCATACTGCAATCGAAAATACCTTATTATTATTCGTTATAGGTTGGCAGCATTTGCTGGTGCGCCTATATCTCGTGTACTGCTTTTTGTCTGTGTTCTTTTTTCTTAAAAAATCATCCAAACGGTTTTTGAACTGGTTGACCGAAACGGAATGGACAACTCAGCTTGGCAATTTATTCAAGTCTGAAACCACCCTGCTGGAAAGGAAGTTTATCTTGGGATTGAGGTGGAATTGGGGACGATAGAGCTTCCAGTTATGACCCCGTAAATTTGTGTTGGAATTTAATTGATACATCTGATTTTGATAAAACAAATAAAAAGGATGATATTTATAGTCATTTTTGTGAAAATCACCTCAAGGGCGCTGTACAATAAACATCCCAAAATGTCCTGCAGCTACAGAGTGCATGGACGATTGGGATTTTAGTTCTCCGTTTCCAATAAATGATGTTAAATTTTAATAGTCTATAGGAGCTAGATAAAAACATGTCATAAAGCTACAGAGCGCACGGATGGTTAAAAATCCAGCCGCAATTTACATTTTTCAAAAATTTACTAAGAAGTGTTTTTCTAAAAAAATAAACATTTACAGATAGAATCTAGATCACAACATGTTCAGCAGCTACAGAGCGCATCGGCGGTTGGAAATTTACAGTTGAAACTATTTACGGTTGAAGTTTAGGTATAGTAATTTATATAATTTTATAGTAAATTTAATTTACATAATATAAAAACTAATATCAGTTTTTAATATATGTCTTACAGCTACAAAGCACACGGACAAATGGAATTCTATCAACTTAAAATTGATTTTAAAACATATAAATAAAATAACATTGTCAATATTATGACAGAAGAAGCCAGTCTGAAACCATTTAAACACCACTTGTACACAGGTGGCCAATCTTTGCTTTGGCGCTAAAATAATTAGCAACTGTGCAACTAACATGGTACCCGTCAGCTACTCTAGGTATACGCCAGATGTGTGGCGGGCACAAACCCATTTGTTCCTGTAGGCGAGAGACCACATTTTCAGGTTCCCGCTGACTGATGCGTGCCTGTGATTTGTGACGCGTGATATTGTGTTGTTGTTTACAAATATATGAGTTGAAGGGTAGTCCAGTGTACTTTCAAAATAAGGACAAATTTGGCAGTTTTTAGTGCAATAATAATTAAATACCTGTGTCCCATAATTCCTTGTTTCCCAGCATCAATTACATCTTGAAAAGCTGACGTGATTAGATCTACTAACTCCTTGGTCACATAGCTGTGCATTCTGTAGTTGGCCTTCCAGGGTTCCTGTGTCGCGTCGACGTAGAAACCAGCACCAGAGCCAAAGTCGTAGGAATCATCTTCGCCGGGAATATTAACTTCTCTCGGAGACGTGTCGGGACAAACAATCACTAAACCTAAAGCCGATGCATATCTACAAAAAAACAGAAACATATTTATTGTAATTGATGAGTGGATCAGGCCAAATATGTTTAAAAAAGTGTTTTTTTGAAAGTTTTTATATGATAAATTAATGTTATAAGTAAAACTTTGTTAAATATGTATTGTTCCGGACACGCGAGAGGAGAAAGTCCCTAGGGACGCCAGTATTTGTAAGTGCTAGACGTTCAACAAAGACAGATGTTGGCTTTCGGGTCTGGCCTAGCGATACCGGGGGAGATGTAGACTAGGGCTTTGTTAATTTAATGATTAAATGTGTGTTACTGTGTTACTGATACTGATTTAAATGTGTTGCGTTCCTAAGAAGGACCGCTGTATTATTAAATTGTATTGTATGCATGCGCTGCGCGCGTCATGTCTATCGGCAAAATATCGGTATTTACCAGACCTGCGGCCGACACGGTACCTAGAGTGGTGGGAGTAGTACGACCCCCTGAACTCTGGGCCATTCGGCGCAGCGTTACGGCTAGCTCCGCTGAGCCCGACGAGCGACGTTTTATAGTCGTAATTTTTTTATTATTAAATTTGCTGAGATTCAGTCTCTAAACAATTAACACCGTGTTTTATTCTGTCTTTTGGACCCGCGTGTGCTTCCACTTTCCGGTCATCTCTGTCCGCCAACTACCTTCGCCTCTCTTGACCACTTGGACCGGGTGGAAAGTCGTTCTCAAGGCTAATAATAACACATCTTATCATAATTTTACAAAATATTTTTTTTCTAATTCCTGCTTCACTAAATAAGGCAAAAAAACAATACAAATCAAAATCATTAATAACATGAGACTGTTTACCATGTAAGTACTGTGAAGAAATTTACAAAGCGGAAGAGGAATAAAAAAAATATATAGATTTATTGAAACATTTTGCACAATAAAATAAATCTACCATGTTCCCATTAAAAATTAATTCAATCAATTAATTAATTCCTTTTACCGGTGGTTTCGCTTGCGTGGTATGGGGAAAAATTATTTAGGTAATTACTGTTGTCTTACTGGGATAGAAAGTAGCTTGTATCAATTGCTGGACCTCCAACTATCGTATTGAAAAAATATGACGATCCGTTAGAGTATAATAATTTTCAATACGTGTAAATAGTATCTACTTTAATTTATTATACACTTTATGTTACGGTGATTCTGAACAAAAATATGAAACTAATTATTAATAGATGGCGATTTTATAAATTTTTATTGAAAAATGCCATTTTTACGTTTATTTCCAATGGAAATTTTGCAAAACATGGTTTGCAAAAACATTCTTTCTCACAAAATGGTGTACAAAACAAAAAATAACTTACCTTATTTTTTGTTTTGTACACCATTTCGTGAAGAGGACTCAAATTATATAGTAATGATTTTTTTATTTGTTACAATCAATATAATGTTAAGTTTCCGCCAACGAAGTTTTGTAAAATTTCCATTGAAAATAAACGTAAAAATGGCATTTTACAATAAAAAATTATAAAAGCGCCATCTATGAATAATTAGTTTCATATTTTCGTTTAGAATCACCTTAAGCGATCACATTCAATAATAAAAAAAAACCTGTAATACAATAATTTGCCAGCAGTTTAACGCGAGTAACTATTTCCAGTCAATAAAAAGATATAGAAAACGGACCTTAGAATATCCTTAGGCGTCCACGATTTCCTTATTTTGATGAGCACTTTGCTTGGGTGATTTTGTATGGTTTTGGATCAGTACCAGGCAGCGATGTTGGATCTTCAAGAGCAATTTTAACTTGAAGCACAAGGGAGCCGAAAACTGTCTGAGCGGGTTTTTAAAACAGTTTCAACACGTACCGGATGTTAGTCAGCCGCGATCGTGCCTACATTTTTGACCAAACTAAAACGATCCCGCCATCTCCCGGCGTGGCATTCAACTACACTTTTAATTAGCGAATGCAATTAAATGTGCCTGAATCTATTTGATTTACCTTTTTTTGACAGGGATAATATGCCGTAAATTGAACCGCTGGCCACAACAGTAAGTTAATGAAGACGTTATTTTTTTCACAAATCCAAAAGTTTACTACAAAACCAAAACGAAAAGCAAACCAAACTAACCATAGATGAAGCAAGACAGTTATTGAGATTTATAGTTCATTTCTCTTGTTTTTATTTTTATTTACAGAGTTAATTGATTATTTTTGACATCCACATTACCGCCTACTCATTTGCAAATAATGTTGCTCTTTGTTTAAATATTATATCATTTTTACATTGTAGTTTTTTTAATTCGGGGTGAAAAATGAGTATCTTATTATACTCTCACCTCTCCGGCTATCCCTTTGCAAAACAATCGCAATCGGTCGCGCCGTTGAGACACACACTTTCACATTTATATTATTAGTATGGATGAAGGCGGTTTGTTACTGATATGTGTATTAAGCAAAAGTAAGGAAATTACAAAATAAATACTATGTACTATTAAACTTTAGGTACCTTTGGGCTCCGGCTTTAGTGATAAAGTTTTGCTCATTGCAGGTTAGGCCGGATAGCCAATAAATTACTGGAACTTTTACATTTCCCTCGGAGACCTGCGGAGGCAGGTAGATGGCGAATTTCATCGGGCATTTTAATTCCGAAGACTGGTGGCTGTACACCTTTTGAAATCCACCAAAACACGCATTCGAAGACACGAGAGTAAGGTTCTCCATCGCCGGTACTGAAAAAGATTTACACACAGATTAGTGCATTTCCGATATGAAAAGTCTCTAGGTTAATGTTCAGATATATTACGAGTTGATACGAAACGGCTAAGATAAAAGGTGAAAGGTTATCCGTATTACTCGTATAAAAATATGCAAAACTTGAATTAACCTGTGAAAAGTGTCAAGTTCTGTCCACAGATTACTAATACTAATATGTTCTGTCAAACTAGCAAACAGGAGCAAACTGCAGAAAACTTCATATTCAGTCAGAATTTAGAAACAAGCTTGCCAACCTCCTCGAAGTGAAAATCGGTATAAAGAATAAAAAATCGGTAGATTTGGGTATAAAATCGGTAGACCCCACTGTTAACGAAAAGGCGGACTGTAAATGAAAATCGACTTTCATTCAGTTTTGTGAATTGGGAAATATTTGATAAAGGAATAGGTACATGGAGTGGATACCTACCTTTAATATAATCTGAATGTTCTTCAATATCTGGCACTGGGTGACAAAATGAACTATAAAATGAGACAATGTTTCCCACGACGCGTGACGATTCCAACATTCCAACCACTTCTTTATCCGATTTTGTGTCAAGTCAAAAATGTTGTTTTGTTTTTGTTCTAAATCTGAATCTTCTAATTTTGAATATCTTCTATCTTGATGTTAGGTAGATACCATAAGGATGGGTCAAAGGAAGGATGGGAACGAAAGGTAATCGGCCAGGAATAGTTTCGATAAATGCTGTTATTTACTTAACA
The DNA here is from genome assembly GCF_059751315.1 of Micrasema longulum. Classification (NCBI taxonomy): domain Eukaryota; kingdom Metazoa; phylum Arthropoda; class Insecta; order Trichoptera; family Brachycentridae; genus Micrasema; species Micrasema longulum. Next base: position 16,598 of record NW_028279165.1, read on the forward strand.
CCCACTGTGGTATAATTTATAATTTAATAAAGCTGAATGAGATGATGCTTCATAGAACGATAGTTTAAAATTGTGTTCCATAAAATAAGCGTTGTCGCGTAAACACTGCCGTGCAAAACGCGTAGTTAAGTAGAAAATATTTGATGTCCATGCCATATTTTACTGTGAATTAGTTAGTGAGGGAGTTAATGTTAAAAGTCGAAAGCATCCTTACGGACCGTGAATGTTAAAATATTGTTTTAACGCCCATTGGATGAAAAAGTTTCGTGCTCGTTTGAATCTTATTCATTTCCAATCCTTTTCTTGCATTTTCTTTTTCATACTGAAAACAAGTTAAATAAATATTATTTTTTCTTCGTCTTGCCCAGAATAATTCTTTTAATAATACTTATAGTCTGCCAACAAATATTTGTCTTGATTTATTTTATAGCAAGTAGTTGTCTTTTTTCACGGAATCACTGAATCAAGTACAACTATGACCATCACTTTTTTTCTTTCTTTCCCACCTCGTTCAATTTTGCTGCTTTTCTTTCTTAATTTTAACGATCTTATATTATTGAACGTTTACTAAAATTAAATATCTTTTTTTTTACCATAATGTTTAATGTATGCCGTCCTTAAAAATGCCCATGGGCGTATGTACAAATAAAGAAAATAAAATAAAATTGGTTACTCCATACATAATGAATAATAATGCTGATAAAAAAATATTCTTCTCATGTTTCATGTTAAGCCCTAAGAAAAAACTAGTCAAATATAATAAATAATTGAAGGGTACACGAAAAAACTGATTTTTTGCATTCTTCAAGATTTTAATGCCATTAAATGTGGTTCCTTATCTTGTAAACTTTATATTTTAAAAAATGGTATCACGGCTGGTAAAAATGTAACAATTGCTTTAATAAGCTTGTTTTGTGTGTTCAAAAATGGACCCTTCTTAGAAGTAGCGTTTTTGGTTTTGTTTTTTTCAGTTTCGTTTTTGATAATGAAAACCTACTTTAAATTATTATTTTCAGCTGTAAGCATTTGATAAATGTGGTATATTGGCAACACTTAACTTTTGACCATAGAAAAATAAATCTGTTTGACTAACGTAAATGAGAGGGACTACTTTTAATTTTGTGATAAAAAATAAATAAAAAAGAGATTTCACAAATAGAAACAACACCCATAAGTCGTTAAATAAAAGTCTCAACAAGCCAAGGTAACTTTTCCATTCATTTCAGAGGTTATTATTTTAATGCTAACGTCATTAATTCTGGCACGTACGTAACATAAAACCGAACTCGTATCTAATCATTGTTCTGTATAAGGTTAATCATCCGTCAATTTGATTAATTGAACTTTCGAATTTTTAACAGAGGCCTTATTTATATATTCCTAATACCCTTCACCATGTCAGAGACATTATTTCAGTATATTTTAACGAACGTATTCGCGGATAACCTTATAATTATATTTACAACCCCTTCCACTGTTACATAAAATTCAACCCTTGATTTCAATACTTCTCAGTGTTTAATTCAATTAATAAATGTTTATATGTTTACCATTTTACGCCCTCGCCCCCGTGTTTAGTGTTGACTAGGGTTTTTAAAGTTTTATTGCTTATTAATTTATAATTTAAATATACATTTTCTACTCAATTGGACTGTTGTCCTGTATTGATTCTGAGCATTCACAATCTACATATTTTTTTATTCCATTATTCAAAGTATACATAGGTATACACAATACTACAACTTACATTTCCCGACTTGCTAGAAGAAAAAAAACCTTGTCTGTTGATGGTTTGAAGAAAATCTGGGCCCCGATTACAATGGGAAGTTAACAGAGTTATCTTCGACTGTCTATAAAGAAAAATCTATGTTTGTGTATGAAAATGAATATATTTGCATGAACATTTAAAGTATCTTTTTTAGTAACCAATAATTGAACATGCATAGAATTAAGAATAGTCCAGAAACCGCATACGAGCATCAAACAGAAGGCGAATAAACTACTCATAAATGGTAGTTTTATGTTTTGACCCATTAGTTTCATTGTAGACGTTGCTCAGTACGCAACTCCTGATTTGAATTTAACTATGCCGTGTTGTGTCCTTTTAAAGTGCAGAAATACTGCTAGGATCTTAAAGAAACAGGATGGGATCACATTTCATTGTAATTAGCAAACGAATGTTTAAGTAGTAAATACATTACTTAAAAATTGGACATTTTGTTAGTGTTGCCAGGGTAGTAATTTTTTTCCCCTACTTTGCTCATCTAATGAGAGAACTAATGAAAATTGGACCTCGGATCAAACAACTATGTGGTAGACATTGTACAGACATTATCTTTAAAACATCAAATATTATTTAACATGATATAAAAATATCCGTTTTATGTAAAATAAAATTTGTTTCATATTTTATGTTCAAAATTCATTCAATTACTCTTATTAAATGACCCTTTACTTATCTACTCTGTTGTGTCAATGTTTCCGCATGAACAATAAAAGTTTAGAGAAATTAACAGATAACTTTTTTTTACCTTACATTTGTGTTATGATTATATTTTTCCCATCCTGCAACATTACGCGGCGTCATCACGAATGCGCGCGGCGAAAGTGGGGCATAGTGGGGGGATTTTCGGACACAGTCCGATGTATTCAAATATGATTCTACGATCCGCTCCTTCTGGACTATTCTTAATTATATGTGAACATGTATGAAAGAAAAAAATGTATGCATAGTCTGCTTTTCATACAGAAAACTTAATTTAACTTTGTAGATAAAATTGAAGATAAATGTTAACTTCCCATTGTAATCGAGGCCCTGGTAAACTCTTGCTGCTGACTGTTTTTTATAGGGACACAATATCTCCTCCTACCATGCGATTACTTCAGTTTCATGTAGGTTAGAGCCGTCTTTTCACAACCAATGTCTTTTGGACTGACGGTTATAACCGCCATTTTCTAAATAAAACTGCAAACGTGTTAGTTCAGCTTTGTCAATGTGTAAATTCTTCTCTCAGTACCCTGTCAGGTTTCCCCAACGTTGGCAATCACTCTGGCGAAAGTCTCTGTCCTGTACTGCCCGGAAAATCTGCTCCACAGTCCTGAAGCCAGTCCAGTCTCGTATATTACGCAGCCAGGACATCTGTCTTCTTTCAGTCCCTCGGTGACCCTCAATCTCGTCCTTCAATATTAAATGAAGCAAGTAGTACTTTTCGCCACGCATTATTTAATCTTTTAACATATACGGCAAATCTGCCTTTTACAAAAATTTGTAATGTTAATGGTCGGCCTCGTGGTGTAATGGTCAGCGCATTTGTCTACCATGCAAGAGGTCTCCGGTTTAATTACCGACATGGTTGATTTAAAATATTATTTAAAAGGGTGTTTTTATAACTAGAATATTTTATAATCCCTAGACTGGTACCTGATCACCTTACCTTCATGTAACAAAAATGATCGAGATACGCTGCGATTGGTGTACCAATGCAGTGCCCTACGCATCATCAAGCGCAAAAAGGGAATGATGACGATAATATTAACATATTTGGTTTAATTATTTTTAAAAAAACATAAATTACCTTTTACCCAAGATTTATAAACAAAAATTAAACCTAAAAATTATACAACGTATTCAGTAGAAAGTTTAACAATTTAAGAATAAATGTAAAAATCAAATTAAATAACAAAATATTTTAAAGTAGTAAAACAAGAACTGTTTCATACAGCTGGGCAAAGTGAACAAAAAATTGTATATATTATGAAATTTATAAATAAATAAATTTAATTACCATTCACCATCTTTGAAAGGGTTCAAAAGGTTTGTTATAGTTTGTTTGTATCCTATAGCTGTATAGAGGAACAATACCCTACATTAAATATATCCGATACGTGGGAATAACTATTGCCGATTTCATGAAGCCTGTTCAATACGGCATTACAAGTATACACTGTCCGTGAATTGTTGCTACAAAACAGTGGCACCTGTCTTTTATATGCCCAATACGAAATTTTACAAACTTTTGTAGTGGTTAAGAGTTCGAGCTCGACTTCTGAGTTTGTTATCAGGACTGTCCGAGATATCTTAAGCATTCTGCGATGCAACCACATCTCAAAAGCCTCCAGACTGTTCATAGTGTTCATCTTCAGAGTCCAAGTCTCACAGCCATACGACAATACAGACCACACATTACACTTGACCAATCTTTGTCTCATTTTCAAGAACATTTAAGTACTAATATTAAACATCGTCATCCCCTTTGCGACTTAAGGGTGTATAGGGCACTGCATTAGTACACCACCTGCAGCGTAGCTCGTAGTGACCGACTGAAACAAGATTTTCAGTCGAAACAGAATTTTGGCTTCTGTTCTAGTTTCGGCTGAAACCTTAACTTAAACTTATTTAAATAACTAAAAAATTACTCTGCCTGTGACGTCACAAGTTCTCTACGGTCAGTTGGCTTCCCGGGAACTGGAAATGTATCACAGCACTCTAGTCATTGGTTGATTTCAGAGAGCTAGTAACGTCGTTCAAAGTGTAGTAGTTCATTTTTATCAAAATCATTTTTATTGATTTTTTCATACATTTTTGAAAACCTTCACCGTAGAATTAAATGCTCTCATTTTTACCACGCTTAAGAAAACATTTTTTACGTCCAATTTTCCTTGCACTGAACTTCCTCATTACTACAACTAGGTAACTTCAAAATCAGCATTTTTTTCCTTCTCTACTCCTCCATGAGCGCTACAATGACAAATCATATCAAGATGATTTGAATGCATCACGACTTGTCTATTTGTAGCATTTATTCAGAAAGATACAGTTTTAGTGGTTAACTCAAAGATGCCGATTGCTACCTAGTTGTATTATTACCCCACGATATAATCCGATGTCTAGTGATAAACCAGCCAATGACGGCTTATAAGATCTCTTCTCGTTAATGTGCTCCGTGTTGCGATACATTTCTAACCAAATCAACCCTTTTCAGATGTCTCGGAACGAAAGTCCCTCCCACTGGAGCTCGGGCGTGGAGGACCGGCTGCTGAAGGACGCCGCCTTCACGGAGGACATCAGCGTGCGCATGCGCGTGCCCAAGCGCATCACGGCGCGGGGCGAGCTCAGCGACGACGAGCTGCACCCCGCGCCGCCGCCCTCCTGGACCAACCACCGGGAGAAGTTCGACATGAACGTGCCGGACAGGATCATGCTGCTCGGCCAGGACCAACACTTGGGTAAAGATGGACATTACTATTTTGGTTTATTATCATCAGAGTTGGAAAAATCTAACATTTATAAATGACTAGCGTATAACAGTAAGCATTTTGTAGCTGACTGGAACCTAATAGAAAATTCTGAACTAACAAACCATCTCGCCGTTTTCCGCGGAGCAGGCAGAGAGGATAAAAAGCCATATCACAGTCTTTTTTAAATATTTTTATTTATTTCACATAAAACATTATATTTTTTATATAAACACCTCACTGGGCATAACCCTTGTCGTGGCATTCATTTACATTATTTTTATTTTATGTTCTAGTACATGATAAATGTAATATAATATAATAAATAACACTGTATGGATATAAACATAAATAGCAGACATGCAACAATAATTCCCAGTTCGAATAGACTACTGTTTTAGTGGGGTGACTCAATTGGTGATCTCAAGGCAGTTTTCAGGACCCAAATCCAGACGCCATTTTTTAACAAATAAATTAGATTTCCGTTTATTTGTATTCAATTTTAAATCAAGAGGTAAAGTGTTGAAAATTTTGGGAGCAAGGTACATGTGACTCCTCCGACCAAACGATGTTGTCATTTTAGGTGGCACAAATAGTCTTCTTTTTTTATCTTGTTTCATAGATTGTATTATATTAACTGCCACCATCTTCTCGTGCACACACGCCGATTATTCCGACTTTTGACAAGTCCGTCTTCTAGGATTTGTTGAATTTGATCATGCCATGTCTTTCTCAACATTCGATTTGTAAATTATTGTTCTTACGCCGTCCATTCCACTCCACATGTCCAAACCAACACAGCACTCCTTTCTTGATTTTGTCGATCATGCGTGTCTCGTAAACATACTTCTCAGATACACTAATTCCTAGTATGAAAACACACATTTAAATAAATATTTCACACCGATGGATGATCACACGAGGCCGAAATTATTTAGTCAGATTAATCTCACCCGCATCAATAAAGGTTTCAGCTCTTTAACTTCACAAAGTCAACAGATGAAATAATTGAAGGAATAATGATGTTCAAACGGCGGCCTCCGCGGTGTAGTGGTCAAGACGCCTGACTCACACGGAAGGTTCCGGGTTCGATGCCCGGTGAAAACACAAAAATTAAATGTGATTTTTCTCGAGCCCGGGTGTTCTGTGATGTAATTCACCACTGTAATTGGGCCTCCTGGCTTGTTGTGGTGCAAAAAAAAAACATAGGCAGCATGGTGAATGTGTTACACAGTGTGTAAAGTGGCCACTAAAACCGTACTCGATTAATATATTAGTTAAGTTATCAAATTTCTGACACCTTTTGATTGATCATAGAATCTGTTCATATTTGTTTTGGTCAAAGTTTATTTATTATCAAAACTGTGTTTTTATACTTATCATAAATTCAAATGTACATTGCATGATAAGATCTCGTATTTTACCAGGTAGGAGTTTGAATATAAATCTCAAATTCTGTCACCAATCATGTCTTTGTTTCGGATGTCCAATGTTTGTACACACAGTAAAACTCCAATAATCCAGATTGACGAGTGCCAGACGTTATCCGGATATGCAGAAATCCGGATAGTTGGGTTATCAAGCGAAACTAATATTAATTTTATTCAAACTTTGCAAAATTCAATGATCCATTCCTTTTTATCATGTTGACCCTTCCGGAAATCAAACCCAGGACCTCAGGCATGGCGGGCAAACACGCCAACCACTACGCAACGAGGCGGACTTGTCTCCACTCGACTTCCTTATTCAGGATTTTTACCTGAGTTCTGGTTCTGTTTCACCCACATAACTGTATTCTTCATCCGCCTGGACACAGTACAATTATTATTATCATAGGCCCATTTTCAACGAGTTGTAAATAACTCACTATTAGAAAATAAGAATCGATTTGGGGTAGAGTGGGATTCGAACCGCCGACCTTTGATCCGTGAGTCCGAGACACTAGCCACGGGACCACAACCCGACTATATGATGCCACCTTTCTTCCCAGGAACACGCGCGCCGCCTCGCGAGATCACCCTGGAGAACTCGGTCTTGGGGGGCACGATGGGAAAGCGCGACGAGGGCACGGTGCGCGTGCAGACGCCGCCGCGCGTGCTGACGCTGCAGCAGCACGCCTTCCCCAGCGCCGACGACCCGCCGCGCGTCGCGCCCCCCGCCCCCGCCCTGCAGACGGGGGCGCTAGTGGCCGTCACGGCCAATAACCACAACGACTCGAGACTCGCGTTCAGGTGAAGAATATTTTTTGTCTAATCATCATTATTATATGCAAATAAAATATCGTATACTGTATACTGGCAAAAAATGTTAACTCGAAAATATGCAGATTTTACTTAATGATGCAGTTTTGTAAAGTTTTTAACGCTCTACAAACTGGCAAAATACACTAAGCCCCGTATGCAGAGACAAAACTTAAGGTGAGGAAAGTACATTCTAATCTCATATGCAGAGAATAACTTGAAGGTGAAGACAACAGAATGTACTAACCTCACCTTAAGGTTTGTCTCTGCATACGGGTATAAGTCATTTTAAATTTCATATATCTGTAGTTTTAGCAACTTGTAAAAGAACGGCACCTTTCTTCTCAGAATTTCCCCTTAGCTTTGCTAAACGCTGTATAAAACTAAATACGCAGCAGCGTTGGGAGGATCATTACCGCGCTTCTTCTACGGGTAAAATCACTCAAATGTTTTTCCCAACGCTGGCTGATGCAGCAAACTTCCGTCATCATCACCAAAGTACTTTCGAAACGACCCAAATTTTTACCGGACACGGAGCTATGAGAAGTTATCTAAATAGGTTTAAATTACGGAATGATGACTATTGTCCATGCGATGATATTTCTTCACAGAGTATCGAACATCTGTTATTTCAGTGCCCATTTTTCAGTTTGCAACGCTATAATCTTGAAGCAGAATGCAGGAAAGATGGAATATCCTTAACAGATATCCACACTGTAGTTAGAAGTAGTTATCACACGCCATTGTTCTTGGACTTTGCAACAATGGTGATTGGACTCATAAAGGTAATAAACCAAAATCAGTGATCGAACATCCCATTTCCAAGACAAACAAAAACGTTTTTTTCCAAGTATCTTAGCCTTGTACATGACACGTAAGGCAAATACAGGGGTCCAAATATATATAAAAAAAAAAAAAATTTAAATCTGTAGTTTTAAAAATAAATTTAAGGTTACGTCCATAATTCAGGCAAACGCTTTTACTTGATATAAAATTAAGAAACAGGAAAATTAAAAATATGTTCTTAAATGAGCACTTAACATCTTACTATATTTAAATAATATCTTTAACAAATTACAACAGGGATGGAGAATACCTTAAATAAGGGAATATGGAAGTCTAGGCATTTACAGGGCTTATGACCTGTCATTGGCTGGTTTAAGTGGCCACTTTACACACTGTGTAACCTTCACCATTTTGCCTATGTTTAAACATCCATATTTCTTCAATTCTTCCATTTGTTGATTAAAGTTAAGTTAAAGAGCTGAAACCTTTATTGTTGGGAAGAGATTCATCTGACTGAATCATTTCACATACTAGGCAACGCCTGAAAACAATTTTTCAATTTTTAAACTTCTTCTTGGACCAGTTGGTTTCATTTCATCACAGTATTTCATGATTGTCAGATGAATCTCTTCCCAACAATAAAGGTTTAAGCTCTTTAACTTCACTTAAATCAACAAATGGTGAATGTTACACAGTGTGTAAAAAGTGGCCACTTAAACCAGCCAATGACAGGTCATAAGCCCTGTAAATGCCTAGACTTCCATATTCCCTTATTTAAGGTATTCTCCATCCCTGTTGTAATTTGTTAAAGATATTATTGTTGTATCATGATATGAATGACACTTGCAGTCAGCAATATATTATTACTCAATGTCTATCTCTAGGACAATGTCACGGTTTATTGTCCTTTCTTCCGAATCTCTGTTCACACTAGGACAATAAGCCCTACGCTGAGACATGACCTTTATTCTTCCATGCATAGTTCCGTATTCTTATTTAAATACTAGATTTAAAATTCAAGCTATTCTCCATTCTTCTTACCAATTTGTGTTTGTGTCATTTTCAGAGAGAACACCCCCCCCGTGGAGGGCAGCCTGTCAGCCGGGGAGGAGGTGGTCCACCTCCGGAGGCAGGTGGCTCGCATCAACCGTCGCGTGATGGCGCTGGAGCTGGACTCCCTGCAGCGCCAGCAGCGCGACCGTCTCGCCGCCGCCCTCGGCCTCGCCTACCTCGTCTTCAAGGTCATCGCCTGGCTCAACCGCTCCTGAGCGCACCCCGCCCAGGTGTAGGCCCACCGAGACGTAGGAATAGAAACCAAATTCTTCTTTCTTTGCTCATCATCGTCATTTTCCTTTCTGCACCCAGTGGTGCATAGGGTACTGCATTTGGTGATCATCTGTCACATGAAGGTAAGGTGATCAGTCTCACGCTTCAGGTGCCAGTCAGGAACAAAGAAATATAGCACTTTAAACACCTTAAAAATCAGTATTTCATGTCAACCCTGCCAGGAATCGAACCCAGGATCTCAAGAATGGTGGGCGAACACGTCAACCACTACACAGCTAGGCGGACTTATCTTCACTCAATTTCCTTATAAAGGAGAGCAGCCATCAATTCGAAAACACTCGTCAGACGGATACAAATCCAAACGTCAAATGTTCAACTATAGCCTAAAGAATCTACTTTCTCTAAGTGATTTCAATAATTTAGAACATTAATTTGTATGTTCAGTTTTTTTAAATTTTTTTATAAATTTATTGCATAAAAATTAGTAAACATATTTAATAGCAGGGAATCTACATAAAACTAATTAATAGAAAATGAAAACGGAGTGTTCTCTGTTTATGATAGTCTCCATCTAACATGGCTCAGCCTGTTCTAAGATAGTTCAGTTTCTTAATACATTTCATAATAAGACTTACATTTCTTTAAAATCAATAGACATGATCAAATTATGGGTTTGAATATGTCTGCCTCTGAGGTACAGATATTGTACACTGAAAAATAGTATTTAAATAATATATTCTTTTTAATTTTTAACACAGTTATTTACGACTTACAGAAAATGGTTAAAAATTTCAATATTTATATAAATCATAACAACTCAAATATTTCTACATATTTTTATCATCAAAAAATCATTTAATTAATTTTTAATATCGATAGATTCAGGGGGCAATTACAAACGCTGTCTTCATAGGTACATATCGAGATGGTATGATTAACTTTTCTATCATCTGTATCTATCTCAGTATGACGAAGCCGGCTTTACCGGCACGTCGATATGTGTTTTCGGGAAGATAAGGCTATCGATGTATAAAATGAAATGGAAATATTAATTTTTACAGTTCACATTTAGTCGCAACATCTCTTCCGAAGAGTTGGCCATTAAACCTTACGGCTCATGCGATCTGACCCATGCGGTGTAACTACCTCGATTTTTCAAACTCAACCACTAGACGGTGCTGTCTCAACTGCCAAAATTTACTCCGCGCTCCATGACAAATAGATATTTATTCATTTCTCTCATATTTAAAATAGATTAAAAGTAGTTACCTGAAAACGATTTCAATTTAAATAAACCACAATTAAAGCAAAAAGTGTTTGTTTGAACATAATTTTTGACACTTTAAGTGTGTAGATATGTATGTGTAGGGTATCGGTCCCCTCAGTGCATATCGATGTACTTACCCAAAACTTGAAGATGGGTGTATCTTCGTAATCGCTCGGGAGAATTTATCTTCAACTATCGCAGTGAAGGTATGGCTTCCGTATCTTCAGATTGTAATTGCCCCCCTGAAATGCTCACCAACTACGTGTCCAAAATGGCCGAAAATTTATAGATTCATATTATGAATATGTGTAACTAACTAGGAAAAAGAAATTGCCTCTTACATTCAATGGATCAATAATACAAAAATGTATTTTTGACTTAGAGTTTATAACCTAATAGTCACCCATACGGAGAAAAACCATTCTGTCATTATTGACTACGGGCCGTAGGTACTTGTGTTGAGAATTGCGAGCGCAAACCGAAACCGTCCGTTACACATTTGTTGTTAAACTAACCAAACTAAAACCAAACCAAAAATTTGGAACGCTTTTGTTTTATGCGATAGAGCTTAAGGGCTTCTCTAGAAAATTATTACTCTGAGGTTTTTGAGTTTAGTATGCAGAAATCTTTCCGATTATCGGTTCTATCCATAACACTAAGACGTACCTACGCAAAATCTATTCTAATTTAAATGAGTTTTGCTGTAATCTGTTTAAAAAGTTGTTTTCTCCTCTCGTCAACATAAGCTTTTTTTAGATATTTTATGTTATTGACCCGTCGTATTCCGATTGAAATTAAAAATATTCGCCATATCTGATCTAATACAACATGTCAATCTCGATAACTCCCCGGGGGGGTGGAATCAACGGTTGTCGACAAACATCGAAGATAAAATAATTTGGCAAGCTTGGAAACGGAACAATATTTCTCAAATTTATCTGCTGGACAGAAACATTTTCCTCAGTTACAAGTTTTCTAATGAGACGATAATGTTCTGTTAATCGATGCATTTAAATTTGTCGGTATTAAACAACATAATTAATTGGCCATGCGCATTGCTGGTACATAAAATAAATGTATCATGGAGGTAAACAGAATCGTTTTATGCAAGTAATATTTCTTCTACGCAATTAACGGTATCTCGAGAATTATTTTCTTTGCAGAGAGACTCTTGAAGAACACTTTAAATTCAATATGAATTATGAATAGCATTTGTTTGACTTTGTTGATATATATTTATGATGAAAGGAGTGTTACGGTAATGTTATTTGATAGATATCTTTACTCCCTTTGTTTTAGAAATTAAAAATCCAACACAATATGATGAGCCTATCTGTTCACTGTACAGGGAGGTTTTCCTTTGACAGTTTGCCACTTTTTCATGCAACTCGATTTAGAAATGTTACACTAGAGCTTTGAATTTGATTAAAAAAATAATGATTTTGAAAAATGTTTTCTGCTTATTTTCATAGTAGTTCAAGTTTTATGAATGATTGAACTCCGAAAAAAAACAGTTTCTAAAATGCTACATATTCAAGTTTTTGGAGTGGAAAAGTGTGTGTTGTTTTCTATTCAGAGGCTAATTATAATTAATTACATAATTGAAGGATGACGCTGTATCTCATGACTTATTTTAGTTAGTATTGTATTTATATCAGTCGAGGGATGGAAAATGACAAACAAATTAATGCTTTATTTAAAAAAATTTACTGAAAATGTCCGTGTACTTTAAATTTTGAAAACTTCACCATTTTCACGTTTCAAATACATAGTTCACATAGAGGACATTTTGGGTTAGTGACGATATGTATCTTTGTTATAGAAATTAGTGTGATTTTTGTGCTAAATATCTTCCCACACTTATCTTACAGAAAATATTATTATTTTATAAATTGGATACTTAATATATGATAAAAATTTAGTTATACTGTTAAATATTGACAATGCATGGTTAGTTATTGACTTTCACATCATTTTTAGTTTTTAGTCTAAACTATAAGTATATATAAGTAACATAAACTACTAATAGTTTATGTTACTTATATTTCAACAAAAATTCATTCAGTACGGAGATATTTAAAGAAAAAAAAACTTTAGTTTTAAAAGTACTAATTTATTATGCTCATTTAATATTATAGAATCACGCGCAATATGAACTAGAGATAATTTATGCTTTTTAGTATAATTATGTAGTGATAAACTTTGGTCACTAAGAAAAGTATTGTACGCGCACTATAAATAACCAAACTCATAAAATACCATTTAAATTATTATTTTTTTAATGTTTTTCTATTTGTTTCATTTTTAATTAAGAATGCCACTTTCTTGAAAATTTAAAATAAATTTCCTTTCAAATGATTCGTTGGACTGAATTTGCATTTCTAACATTAGAACATTTATGTTTAGACACTGCTACAATCTCTAATTTTCAATATTCAAAAAAAAATTATGAAGTCTCGTGGACATTTTGATTAAATAAAATTGTAACGCTCCGAGAAAATGACTGTTAAAATGGTTATTCAAATGAAGAAATTTAGGGCTTCCAGCAGTGTGATTCTGAACCCTCTTTAAGGGCTAAAGAAAACGTTGCCAGCGTGTAATTTACGTACTAATTACGTGAGATTATCACTAGAGAGCATTCAGAATCGCACTGCAGGTACCTCTCTCAGGTTCACACCAAAGCTCTGCATCTCCTCTGCCGCTCCAGTATGTCCTGTGCTGCCCCCTTTAGTTCTTCATATGACTTGCAGCTCATATCCTCACATAAATCTTTACAGTATTCTCGGCGAGGGCGCCCCTTGTAGTTAGCCCCCTCTATTATCTCATGTTACACCCTCGTGTAGCACATGTGTCCATTCCATCTAACACGTATTTTGGAGAATATCAAAGCAGGTATCCAAAAAGTTATTTATTATTTTTAAAAGTGTCCCCTAACCCAAAACCATAGAATTAAGAATAGTCCAGAAGGAGCGTAGAATCATGTTTGAATACATCGGACTGGGTCCAAAAATGCCCCCACTATGCCCCACTTTCGCCGCGCGCATTCGTGATGTCGCCGCGCAATGTTGCATGATGGGAAAAATATAATCATAACACAAATGTAAGGTAAAAAAAAAAGCAATCTGTTAATTTCTCTAAAATTTTATTGTGCATGCGGAAATATTGATCGACACAACAAAGTAAAGGGTCATAAAATAAGAGTAATTGAATTAATGAACTTTGAACTACAAATATAAAACAAATTTTATTTCACATAAAACGGATATTTTTATATCGTCTTAAATAATATTTGATGTTTTAAAGATAATGTTGGTCTAATGTCCACCACAGAGTTGTTTAATCCGAGGTCCAATATTCATTAGTTCTCTCATTAGATGAGCAAAGTAGGGTAAACAAATTTAATGCCCTGGCAACACTAACAAAATGTCCAATTTTTAAGTAATGTATTTGCTACTTAAACATTCGTTTGCTAATTACAATGAAATGTGATCCCATCCAGTTTCTTTAAGATCCTAGCAGTATTTCTGCACTTTAAAAGGACACAACACGGCATAGTTAAATTCAAATCAGGAGTTGCGTACTGAGCGACTTCTATAAAGAAACTAATGGATCCAAACGTAAAACTACTCATTTATGAGTAGTTTAGTCGCCTTCTGTTTGATGCTCGGATGTAGTTTCTGGACTATTCTTAATTCTATGCCCAAAACCTATTAAACATTGTACAAAATAATTGTTCCGAAACCTTAACGGGAATTATTGCACCTCATTAGCCTTTCGTGGTGAGTAAATTGCCTTTTTTCGGTTACACAATTTTTATGGGCTAGTTAATTATATCTTAGCTAGTAAAATGTACTGACAGTCCTGTAATTATTTTTGTCTTTAGGATACGTGTTCTAATTAAGAGTCAAATGCTTAGAAAATTCAGAGCGAAAATAACGTTTTCAAGGCATGTTTTAAAAAATGGATCAACAATTGTTATTTCTCGTTTTCTATTATGTAAGTTAGGTACTGCTGAATTAATAAAATATAAATATGTAATTTTGTGTTTTTTATACCATTTTTTCAGAAAATTAAAAACGGCGTATAATATTTTATCTTTGAAGTCTCTCCACACCTTTGCTTCTCAATATTATTTTTGTACATTTTTATAGCGATTGAATTAATAATTGAATACAATAAAAGTTTTAGATTTCTCAGAGATTTGTGAATCCATTACATGCTCCTTTTTAGTCACTGTAAAATAATTTTGTACACAATTAAAAATCAAATCTTTTATTTTACGAATTTTCAAAAATAATGTTTTAAGTGATGAGAATTTTCGGTAGCAAAAGTTAATTCCCATATACATTTCTTTGTGGTTCTAGCTTATTGACATTAAAATTATAAAATGAACTGATTTTTAGATTGAATTTTTGGTTTTATAGTTTTAGAATCTATTACTAACACAAATCAACCCAAAGATAACCGTCTTCTTGCGAGAAACGTTGCAACGTTCTGGGCCCGTATAACAATGGAAAAGTAAGATATTTACTGGCGTTTTTCAATATTGTTTACTCTAATTTTCCATCTAAATTGTAATATTTGTATGAAATTGTATAGAACGGGTAAAAAGATTTATTATGATGCCAAAGTTGATGGATGCAGAAATCGAGAAAGATATGGTGTGACCAAATCCAATACTTGAGATGGACTTGTCAAAGGTCGGAATACTGAGATATTGGAATGTAGAGGAAGTGAGGTCTGTACCCAAAGACAGAGTGATATGGAATTTTATCTTTGCCTATCCCTACGGGGAAATGATGTGATGATCTGCTTTAGGGATGTAACGATAGATAATGTTGCCGATACGATACCGATCATTAGAGTAAATAATCGGCGATACCGATATCTTATAGGCTTAGTAGAAATAGAAAAAAAAAACAAGTAAATAATGAATAATTGTCTCTATTCTGCATAAAAGTTACCTATATTTATTAGAGACTGAACCTTGAGAAGGTTGGAAGCCAAAATGTTAAATTAAAATTCGAAGAAAACATTTATTTGAATGGAATAATCAAGAATATTATCAAGCAATCAAAGCGCTAATTAAGAAAGTAATTATCATTCAATTACACAAAGTGGTAAAGTAAACCGATACAAAAGATAAAGTCAGTAATTAAAGTTAAGTTTTGGTCGATTTTTGTTAAGAAAACAAAGTTTGTCCAAATTATTAATTATTAGTTCTGGACATCTTATATACGATTCCACCTCATCTTGCTCAGGGTTAGCAGACACGTTTGATAAAGGCTCCTCTTCTGCTTCTTTAATCAAACTGTCACAAGCACTCTAGATACCTGTGAAAATCTTATTTTGATCTCTTTGTGACTGCAGGAACATTATTCCTGTTCAGATTTGTAATTAACGAGATGAGTATTATTTTCGCCCGAATGCCTGTAGATTGAAGGGTGAACGTCAGAGCGGCAACGTCGGTTGGATATAATCGGTGATGCCGATATATGGGTATCGGAATTGTTACATCCCTAATCTGTTTGTACCCGCATACAAGTCATGCCTTTGGAGATATTTTTTGTTGTTACATATTACTATTGAAATATTTTTCAGTCATTCTTGTACTTCTTATTTAAAAAAAATAAGATAGGTAAATCTCTTACTTTCCTGTTGCAGAAAAAGGACCGATTTATAAAAAAATCTGTCATTTTTTACCATTTTTAAATTGTATTATAATAGAGATAAGCCGTAATTTAGATTATTAGTGTAGTCCTCCATTTTAGTTGAGAGTAAGGAGAGTAACATGTATAAAATATTGTTCTTATTGTAAATAAACAATACTGTTATATTACAATGTTTGTTTTTTTTATTGTCACTTTTGAAGCAAAGTGTTATATTATAGCACGGCACCTTTAGTGATTTGAGTTAAGTACGTTATTTTATAGTTAATTATAAACAAACTATGCAAATGTGAGACAGCCTAACATATTTATTTATAATTATTAAATGATGAAAGTTATTTTTTAGTTTCTTAAATGACACATTTGCGGCACTCTCGGTGGGGTGGTGCAATATAAGCAATTCAAAGACTGCAAATGATCCTAAACTTTTTAGAATTTGTTGAGATCAATTGATTTGAGAATTATTTACATGATTGGTGAAATAACAGAATTTTTTGTTATAATATTTTTTATTTAATAAATACGTTGCTTAATCTGTGATCATGGCAGCCTCGTTTCCTATCTCCCCATCTCTACACTTGGCACTCTGAAGTTCTCTTCTTATCTAAAAATTAAAACGGTACAATTGAATTATAAATCCAATTTTTAAAAAAAAGATTTATTAGATGTAAATAAAATATATTATGATGGGTGAATAATATCGGGATTTACGCAGAATATAAGAGTGACGTATTATAACAAAGATGAAAAACATTTTAGGGAGTGGAATATAAAAGTTGAGGCCGTTACACAGTGTAAACCAGCCAACGACTTCTTCTTCAGCTCTCAGTCCTCCACTGCTGGATATAGGCCTTTTCAATATCCTTCCATTTTTTTTCAGCCGGTTGCTACTTGCAGCCAATTTTTACTCTACAGCAGCTGTCGTCGGACCATCTTTTTTTAGGTCTTCCGACGCCTCGCTTATTCTCCCAAGGCCTCCATCTTAAAGTTTTAGGGGTCCATCTTGTGCAGTCTTGTCGAAAACCACATTCAAGAGATCGCGCTAACGTTTACTGTTTTTCTATTTTGTGAGATAAAAGTGCTGTTTTCAGAAAGATAGTAATAAATGTAAGTATTTGTCAATTATTGATTGTATATAGTGATAGATTCAAGTTATAAAATCACCACCATTGTCAGTATTTCAATATAACGGAAATGAAAAAAAAGACTTAAAAATCAGTGTGCGCAGGAAAAATGCATTTTGTGTCCCGCTAGTTTAGCATCCAAGTGGTTTAATGTACAGGGCTCATAATAACCCGCCAATGTACAATTAACATTTTGTACAAAAAGTTAAATAAAAAAAACAATATTGGTTAGTTTAATAAGATAATTATTTCTCTACAATACTGCAGAATACGTGCGTCTGACAACTGCTTTATTTAAGAAGACTACACAATTTGTTTTAACAAAACATACTTAAATAGTCATTCAAAATATAATTATGTAATTTTCCTCTTTGTTGTCATTAAAAAAATATGCTTAAAAATCCATCATCAAAAGGTACATTGTTTTATTAATCTTCTGAACAATTTTTAAAATGTTACTTAACAGATATTGCCGGTGAAATGACAATTATTTTGTTGAATGCATGTAATCCATAAGGGTATATAAATAATTTTCAAATAAAAGTAAATGTTTTTTTTCCATAGGTCTTGGTTCAGTTTACAATACTGCATTTAAAGATATACTATAGACTATACAAAGTACTGAAATTAGCTGTTCAAATTCAATATAAAGCTCGACAGGTATTATAATAATACTAAATATTATGTATATTTCTGAAGCTTTTTGATCAGGGTGTAAAAACCCTGGAAAATAATGAAGGTTTAAAGTTTAACTATTACCTCAGGTGTGATGGTCGGGTGAGACTGTTTCCGAAGTAGAGCCAACAGTGCCTCCCTCTGCTCGAGGGAGATGTCCGCCTTGTAGCGCTGGGAGAAGGTCAGCAAAGCTTGGTGCCACAAAACCGGCAACTCGCGGTTGTCCCTCTCAAATCTAAATTCAATTTCAATAATAAAATTTTGGGTATGGCCAAATATATTAAATATATCATAAAGTCTACTCGACTGTATCTCTTTGGATTTTGACGTCTTTCATGTTACTGAAAGAAAGTTCAGAGGATAACTTCCGTTTACTCTAATTACTGACTATTTTTATTTTACCATTATTTCACATTCAAATTATATTATTACTTTTTTTTGTGTTATTTATGTCTGGACCACGAGACTCCAGACCACATATTCTTCGGTTGCCCAATAAGGGACAGATATAGTATGTACTCTTCCTTAAAAAAATATCCTTACCCTATTAACATATCATCCCTCCTCTCCATCCTTGATTCTGAAATTATCCACCAGATAGGAAACTTCCTGTCACAAAATGAGGTCAATTTTTAGGTTTCCTTGGCTTTAATTTTTACTATATCATATTCCTAATGCCATGTTTATATTTTACTCTTAATGGCAGAAATCATCCTTCTTAGGATGGATTGCCTTAGTAAAAACATTTTTTGTAAACATATTAAATAAATATATTGAAATGAATTGAAAAATGTGGTCATTTTTGGCATTATTCATTTCTAGAGGGAATTGAATGTTAAGATTTTTGATGCAATCTTAATGGAAATATATCTACTGAATGTCATTTTGGTATTTTTAAAAAACATTTGTATAAGTGTTGTTTTTAAATAAATGGAAAATACAACTACATGTATCGCAAATAATTGTTGTTTCAGTTAGATAGATTATTGGTAAGTATTCCGTCTTCTGTTGTCAACAGCTGAAGAAAGGAGATGATGTTGTATCCGGTTATTACATAGAACCGCGAAATACCCATTTCCATATGTACATTTTTATATACGCGGCATTTCAGGGCCAGACTGCGAAACTTCAGAGGAACATGGTAAACATTTTGAAAAATTCAGGGTTTTTATCAGAGGGCAGCCATCGAGTCAAAAACACTCATCCAAGGTTCTAAATTCTATTTCGCATAGTGCACTGTATTTTTCATCCGCCTGGACACAGAGAAGCTTTTGTAGCTTACTGACTGTGTATTTTCGCATTTGGATGATAACTTGGACTTGGAAAAACAGGGATAAAAGTAATCCGAATTGTTTTTGAGATGTGATTTCTCGAGAAAATGTGTTGTAAAACTATGTACGATAGATGCACAAATGTCGAGATCCATACACTATGTAAGGCTGAGATAAGCATTATCAAAAAAATCAAGAAAGGAGCTCCGAGTTGGTTTGGACATCTAGAGCGAATAGACAGCGAAAGAACGGCTGAAAAGATTTACAATGCGAATGTTGATGGATGCAGAAATAGAGGAAGACCGAGAAAAACATGGCATGACCAAATCCAACAAATACTTGAAGATGGACATGTCAAAAGTTGAAATAATCGGCGCGCGTGCAAGAGAAGATGTATGAATGTAGGAGAAGTGAGATCTGTATGCAAAGACAGAGTGATATGGGGAATGGTTTGTTGTTGCTGGGTGATAACTAACGATATCGTGACTGGTAGGCGTAAAGTGGTTATTTTTATTAATAACATTAGTTGCGTCGTGTTTATTTGTTGTACCGACCTGAGGAAGTGGAAGACAGTGGCGTCCACGACCCGGTAAGGGAGGGCGTACTTCTTGTCCAGAAACACTCGGATGATGATGGAGTTGGCTCCGGTGTAGCCCATCTCGGCCACCTTGAGCAGGGCGGCGCATGAGTGCAGGATGGGCACCGAGTTACGCGCCAGAACGGATCCCACTATGATGGCCTCGCGAAGGGTGCAGTTGCCAGACTGGAAACCGTAACATTTAAAAAAAATCTTAATCCAATCTTATTTTGGCATTTAAAAAAAAAACATTTTAATGCCTAGATTTTGTTTATTAACGCCCAAAAAGCTTTTATGTATAAAAAGGTAAAATACAATTTAAAATGAGACCTCTTGCATGGTAGGCAAGCGCGCTGAACACTACACCACGGCGACAAATTTTGCCATTACCAGTATACCAATGATATGTCCATGTACTCGTAGGTATTTATGTAAGTGGAGTGGAGTGGAGGATTTAACCATAAGACAAAGTTTCTCAAAAATGTAAAAAAAAAATTGTAAAAATAAACTACTAACTACATCAGTAGATCTCTGAAATCAACCAATAATAGAGTGTTGTGAAAACACGTCAACGCGTCAACGAACTATTTAAAACAATCTACAATACCTAGAATATGCGAGCAGTATAACTATAGATTTACTAAGGCTGATATTTTTCATAACAATGAACGTAAATTTAAGTCAAAAGTCGTAGAAATATTAAGAGAAGCAGATATTTAATTCATTTTATTATTATGTAAAAAGGTCGTGTCGAGTGCAATCAAAGACAAGGTAATGTTATTAACAATATTTTGAGTTTGTCCAAATTTTTGTAGACAAGGACTGGATTCAACTCCCTGGGGAGCTGTTTATATTAACATATTACAACAGAGATGAAGAACATTTAAGAGAAGGTAATATAGAAGTCCAGGCATCTACAGGGCTTATGACCTGTCAATGGCTGGTTTAAGTGGCCACTTTACACACTGTGTAACATTCACCATTCTGCCTATATTTGAACATCTATATTCCTTCAATTCTTTCATCTGTTGATGTTTGTGAAGTTAAAGAGCTGAAACCTTTATTTATGCGGGTGAGATTCATCTAATTGAATTATTTCACCTACATACTAGGCAACGCCTGAAAATATTATTTTTTCAATTTCTATACTTCTTCATGGACCAGGTAATTTATCAACAATATTTTGGCAAAACTGACAGGTCATAAGCCCTGTAGATGCCTGGACTTCTATATTACCTTCTCTTAAATGTTCTTCATCTCTGTTGTAATATGTTAGTAATGTTATTAGTTTTATTCTTAATACTGCGGTGATACAAAATAATGTTCAGTGCTTCGCGTCTGCGTCGATCCGGGAAGGAGAAGGGAGTGAAGGCCACCGACGGTCGTTTTCCTGGACTCGGTTCCAGGCAACATGGCGGCCACCCATCACTCCGATTGGCTGTCACAATCCCTCTTCCTTGGCATAAATGTTGCCGTGTTACAATTATATGCATCTATTTGATTTCTCATCTTTTATATTAGTTATATTTAACATAATTTGAATTATTGTCTTCAGTGTAAACAATTTTTTTGGTGTGTGCATGCGTGTCCTACATTAATATACAAAGAAATTATCAATATATTTTGTATATATAATGTTTATGAGTTATTTTTTTTATTTTTATTTATTTACTTAAGTTAGTTAATATTACATTGTATATTAACTAATATATTTACAATTATAACAAATACTTATTAAATATTTCTTACATAACTACATTATTACAATAAACATAACATTTTTTTTTAAATCCGTAAGTTTTCTTTCATTCTTCATACTTTCAGGCATCTCATCATACAGTTTTAACCCTTTATACATTAAGCTATTTTGTGATTTTGTTTTTTTCTTAAGTGGTAGTCTTATCCCATTTCTATTTAATATAATTTCACTTATAAAATACTTTGGCATGAGATTATCAAACACTTTATATATAAATACAAATACATTATACAATAGTCTTTTCTTTATTCCTATCCAGTTCAATTGTTTTCTCATTTTTTCAACACTATTATATTTGCTTTTTTTCAGTATAATTCCCATTGCTCTATTTTGTAGTATTTCAAACTTGTTTATGTCTCCCTCGTTAGCTAAATATAATATAGTAGAGCAATAGTCCCAATGAGGGGCAATTATTGTTTTGTATATAAGTTCTGCACTCTTTTTATTTATTTTTTTTCGAATTCTTCCTAGGAAGAAAATCTTCTTTGAAATTTTCTTATGTATATATTCAAAGTGTGATGTTAAATTTAATCTGGAGTCAAGAATAATTCCTAAGTATTTCATTTCATCAACCCTTTCAATAATTTTACCATCAATATTTACATTCATTGTTATGTTAGTTATGTTCCAATTTTGACAGACATAGATGACATGATTCATATTCAGAATGTGCAAAAAATCTCAAGCAATTTTTTTATAAAAGAACAATCTTTTAAATTTGATCTTAGCTTCGAATTTTGGTGAATTAAAAAGTAGTCAACGTAAAATTTGTACGCAACTTTGAGATGTCGCAACCCACAAAAAATATGAAAATGCAAGCAGAAGTGCTTAAAAATATATTCTTCAATTACTAGCAAATTGGAGTAGCCCGAAAATATTCTTTGACCTAAAAGCAAGTTGTCACAAGATCAGCGATTTAAAATTTAGGGCCGTTATGTCCAATCTGACTTAACAACAATGTCTCGATATTGGTAATGGTATTTTTTTCATGGATTTTAAAAACATTGCTAACCAATCGTAACGAGAATTAAATCAGGGTCAATTCACTAATTTAGATAAGAGAGAAAACGTTTTTACCCTCTCCTGTTGGCCTCTGACATATTGCACTACACCAGTCAATATACGTGAATTTTTTTTAATGTACAGTTATTCATAATGGAACGGAGATAAATTAAATAAAGAAATTAACCTCTAAAAGTGGCAAAATGATTCCCTTCATGAATGCCCCAGGTTTGTAGAGTGCTTTCCGCAATGACTGAAAAATTAGAAAATAACAAACAATATTTAGATTGTGTCATATTGGATTGTTTTTTTCAAACATTACTTTAACACGACAGTAATTCTATATTGTCGCCGTTCAGGCAAAAGTCACTAACCCTAAAAATTACAGTTTTTAGTTAAATGTGCCATTCAAAATGTAAAATTATGTTCTTAAAAAAGGCGAACGTCACCAAAGTAAATTAGTTAGAAAAAAAATGCGTAGCTCCGAATCATTTGTTTTTTACTATGTGACATATTATTATGTTAAAACATTAAAAATATGCTAAAACATATTTCTTTAAAAAAAAAAATCATTTTTAAGCACATTATAAAAATTGCTTCCAATATTTCCTTCATTTCACTAACTCTCATAACTTGCATTGTCCAGCGCTGGAATTGCGTGCAAAGAGATCGCTCTGTTAGCGTGCATATAGTATGTAAATACATGCTAAAAATGCGTTTTCTACGCGCGATTTTGCGTTCAGAATATCACCCCAGATTATAAACAAGCGAAAGTAACATAAACAAATTTTAGCCACCTTGTCTCATTAAAAACCATCAAGATATTCAAAAATGTATTGGAAGGAAAAAGTTAGGAATGGACAGACATGAAAGAATTATGTCGTGTACTTAAAACCTCTAAAACACAAAAATCTGTTTTTTCTTAGTCTCCAAACTTTCAAATTGCGATTTTTCAAAATGTTTTTTGAGTTAGTGACTATTGCCTGAACGACGATAGTTTATGGTTTTCCTGAATCGATTTTTATGCAAGGAAATTTATCCATCATTATTCTTTATTGGGTGGAATGTAACCACCATGTAAATAGGCAAATAGAAGTTGAAAATAATTACAAAAATACAGTTGTTAATAAAATGTCTAGTGGGGTAATGAATTTACTAATTTATTAAGCCATATAATGATAGCAGATCAGTAGATCAAACATGTTGGATCAAAGGATGAAAATTCAAATTAACATTAAACAGGAACATATTTTTTTAATTCAATCAAAACAAAATGTCCATTGATTATAATCTCACCTGATATAAATGAAAGTTGATTTTTTTGTATTCTGCAATATCATCTCGTATTCTGGGTAGGAGAACTAGATTGTAAAATCTTTGAGCCATTTTTTCTTTTAGATTTGAAGCAAATATTCTTGTCGCCTAAAAATAAACACTCCAAAATAATCTCTGTAGTCTAGTAAAAACAAAGGAACATCCAGAAACTATTCTAGAATATAATGTGCAGTTAAAAGTTAATTTTGAATATCGAATTACACGCAAAAAAGCCTTCGCTGGTAGGCTGTATCTTGTATACATTTCTATAACTAAGTTATTAACGAGTCACCCTGTGTCCAAGTGGATGAAAAATATAGTTTTGCGTGTGAAATAGAACCGGGGCCCTGGACGAGTGTTTTCGACTCGATGGCTGCTCTAAGATAAAAATCCTAAATAAGGAGATCGAGAGGAGACAAGTCCGCCGCTTCTTGTAGTGATTGACACGTTCGCCTACCATTCTTTTAAAATCCTTGGTTCGATTTCTGGCAGGGTAGACGTGAAATATTTATTTCAAAGGTTTTTTTGAACTGCAACATTTCATTGTTCCTGGACTGGCAATTGTAGCGTAAGACTAATCACCTTACCTTCATATAACAGATGATTGAACTACCTACGCACTACCGCGTGCAAAAAGGGAATAGTGACGAAGTTGATAAAAACTTCATGTTATGTTAATTTGTCCTTTTGGCTAAAAGTTTGCCTAGTAAAGGAACATATAAAAATAAATAGAAATGCATTTAAGGATTTAATAGTTCAATAATAAGTTAAATTAAGAATTTTCCTTATTACTGCAGACTTATTCTTGTATTGATTATACTTACTGATACTTTCTATTTTGTTGTATCCCAACTGAACACAGGGCTCTTGGCTGCATAGAGTTAGGAATATATATCTTTATATGAGTAAATAAACAAAACAAAATTGTTCTAATAAATTAATAGACTTCTTCTTGAAAGACCACTTAAATTGTTAATAAGCACCGTGTCAATTTATAAAATAAGTTTACCTGATAAACTGAGGCGGCCGACCAAGCTGCGGGCTCCGTGATATAGAGAATCTGTTCCCAATTCCGAAGGTTGGGGATCATCTTAAAGGCCTTGGGCAGTTTGCCCGAGCGGTATCTTTTCAGCACGTCTCTCACACCTTCGTACAATTGTTTTACTCTGAAATATCGCAAAATAAAACTTATAGACAGTATGTATGGTCCATACTTTATACGGAGAATTTAACAATACAGGGTGTTTTTTAAACCCTGTCACATCCGAAACCACGATGATCAGTATGACTACACACATGCGTTTCCAGAAATTCTCCAGCAGCCTAGTGGACCACATGGTGACGATATCTACCTACTGTCTACAAAAGATTCTCTTCGGACATCTATCTCCCTTTGTTAACCATGGAGTTGATAAAGTGCTTTATTTATTTAGTTTTTTATTGCTTAGTTCTTGGCATGAACACTTGACAAACTTACTACTATGCTCTATTTTTTATAAATTTATTGATATCATTCTAACTTTGCTGGAATTCCACTCGTCCATGCGCTTTGTAGCTGCACGATGATTGGTTATCTAGTTTTCATATACCAACTTAAAAATACCTAAATTTTATAAATGGGGTCTAGAATTCCAATCGTCTATGCGCTTAGTAGCTGCAAGACGTGTTGTAATCTTACTCCTTTTTATTATTCATATTATTTTTATTTTTTTTTAGTATCATTAATACACTAAATTTATTTCAATTTTTAAAATGTGTAAATGGGGGCTAAATTTCTAACTGTCTATGCGCTCTGTAGCGGCAAGACGTCCTGTAATCTAGCTCCTATCTGTTATAATTTTTTATTGATCTTAATTGAAAACGAGGAACTAGAATCCCAACCGTCCATGCGCTCGGTAGCTGCAAGACGTACTGGGATATTTATTAATTGTACAGCGCCCTTGAGGTGATTTTCACAAAAATGGCGCTATATAAATTATCCAACTATATATATATATATATATATGACCAAGAAGACATATTGGCACATTAAAATTAATTTTTAGAATGAATAAAATTTACAAAAATGATTAAAAAAATGATAAAAATGAAAAAATGATAAAAAAAATGGTTGCTTACTTCTGCAAGGGTGAAGCAAGGAGGGGGGAGTCTGATACACCGTCAACCACATGGCCATGCCCCCCTCGCTTCTCCCCTGCAGAAGTAAGCAACCATTTGTTTTTTTAAATATATATATTTTTTTAATTTCTGCGTTCTAAATATTGTTTTAAATATGCTAATATGTCTTCTTGCCCATACTGATCATCGTGGTTTCGGATGTGACAGGGTTTAAAGAACACCCTGTATATATTGGGAACTTGAATATGTTCTCACTGTTTATTCATGAAAATTAATAACTTACTTTTTTAAAATAGTAAAATAACATGTCACTGAAAGTATTGTCCATCGCCAGCGTCTACTTTCTTTCATACTTCTGTCAGCATACGAATATCTACTATCTACTATCATCTCCCGGGAACAACCAAATGTGAACCAAACGTTTTTACAGTTATGTACTAGGAAAAGGAGGAAAAGGACAATATACCCTGTAAACTGCATACGTAAAACAGAGACCCTTGGAATTCGGGTATCGTCTATTGTCTTGTTAACCATAATAATAAGTTAAGGAATGCTATCTTTGTTTAGTTTTTTATCGTGTACTTTTTGTGCTGTTACATGTTCACTTAATTGCCATACTTACTAGTTCTTTGCTCGATGTAGGAAGATGTCTGAAGGACGATGTCTGAAGAAATATGGATGTTCAAACATAGGCAAAATGGTGAATGTTACACAGTGTGTAAAGTGGCCACTTAAAACCAGCCAATGACAGGTCATAAGCCCTGTAAATGCCTAGACTTCCATATTCCCTTATTTAAGGTATTCTCCATCCCTGTTGTAATTTGTTAATATTATTATTGTGTTTTTTTTATTGTAAAATCATTCTTATGTTGCTGAAATTACCACTCGTCGGTGCGCTTTGTGGCTGCAAGACTTTTTGTGATGTTAGCTATCATATTATGTAAATGTTATCAACTATCAATTATCTCAATTTAGTAAATGGGGTCTAGAATTTCAACCGTCCATGCGCTCAGTAGCTGCGAGACTTGTTGTAATCTAACTTCTATTTTTATAAATTTGTTTTTTATTTCGTTTTTAAAATATCACTTAAACTCTAAACTTCATTGTAAAATAAAATAAAATAAAAAATGTAAATAGGGACTAGATTTCTTACTATCCATGTGCTCTGTAGCTGCAAGACGTGTTGTAATCTAGCTCCTATATATCATAATTGTTATATATCATAATTGGAGACGAGGAACTAGAATCCCAACCGTCCATGCGCTCTGTAGCTGCAAGACATGCTGGGATATTTATTTATTGTACAGCGCCCTTGAGGTAATTTTCACAAAAATGGCGCTATTTAAATTATCCAAACATATATACCATCTCGAAAGTACTAAAATACACTATCACCTTTACCGTCACCGTAGTATACATAGTATTTACAAAAAATACATCAATTACATGCAGAGTTAAAGGGGACGCAAACACCACCATGTTTGAACATGCACTAAAATTAGGTTAATAATATTTAGCGATATGTTGCAGAATTTGTGGGGAGGGGTTAGGAAGGGGAGAGGCTACATCTTAAAACCGAAAAATATAAAAAGTCGGTAAGTGGTTAAATACTAATATTTACTAACATTAATTAAAGTATAATTGTTTTGTGAACTTTGAATACCTGGGGTCCAAGTCCTGCAACTGCATTTCCGTGTCGGAGAATTGCGACTGCAGCTCCGTCTGCTTCTCCGTGATTTTGTCCATGATAATGTCGGCGAGCGTGCGTGTCGGCTGTGGATCCCGGGACATGAACATCTGCAGGGCTCGCTCATCTTCCTCCTCCACAGTGATCCCCTCGTAGTATAGGTCGGGCTCTTCGTGCCCCGGGGGTTCTTCATCTTCACTCTCGCTGTCTGCAAAATCAGATCTATTATATTTTTACACACCGAATTCTCCCCACTGAATGTAATCCTGCCTTTGGATGATCGACACATCGTAGATAAAATTCAATTACTTCTTTATCAATTTAAACTCTCTATCCTTTAAAAAACTGTCCGTGTCTAATAAATAAAATATGTAAAATATTTTTTAAACAAATTTATCAAATATTTATTTATTTATTTACGGTTCCATGAACCTTTTACATAATTACAATAAAACCAGTGAAAAAAATACAACAAAAAATAGCATAATATTAAAAAAATATTGAGAAAAGTATACAATGGTAAACAGTATTTAAATATAAAAAAAGAAATATTACATCTGTAACAAAAATAAATATTTACCTTTATAAAAGAAAGATAAATTAAAGAAAAAAGCAGTTTTAAAATCTTTTTTTAATCGTCCTCTTGGACGTGATAAAAAAAAGAGAAAAAAAGGTGCTTTAAAAGCAAAGTTAAAAAGTTTACTTCATGGTTTATATAAATATTAATACTTACCAATAATAAATTTAAAAAATAATTATACACACAAGAGTAAAGAGTTAAAACAAAAGTGAAAAACTAATCATTATTTGAATTTTTAATTGTTAAATCTTTTTCAAAACACAGGACTTGATAATCAGCGGCGTGGTATAAAATAAATCTAAATCATCACTGTATTGATTTTCAAGTCGCTGCATGCGAATAATTAAGTCTTGTTGGTCTATGTGGAATACGAACGTTTATTAAAGTTAACAGTTCGGGGCAATCAATTTTATTATTTAATAATTTATAAATAAACAAGAGGTCATTTATTGTCCTCCTGCTTGACAGTAATGGTAAATTTAAAGCAGTCATCGGGGATTTATAATTTATTTCTGACACAGGTAGACCTAATTTAAATTGAATATATCTTAAAAACTTTCTTTGTACTCGTACAAGATCATATTAGTTGCAGTAATAAGCAGGACTCCAAACTGCAGATGCATACTCTAGCTGTGATCTATAGTCCTTAAAATATAGCTTGATTAGAATGACAGCTGTCAAACTAATTTCATTAGTGATGAGAAATTACTGATCACTGATCAAATCGATTTTATCACTTATTTCATGCAATCATGAAACTCTGTTTCCGAAAATTGATATAAAAAAACGCAAAAACAAGCCTATTATAGTGTGTTTAACACAATTATTCACCAAAAAATAAGACATTTATACTTTTATCATGAACAACATCAAATGAATTAATTTTTATTCAATCAATTTGTCCCATCTCTAACGTTTTTGCAAAATGATGTAACCTTGTAAGAACGTCGTTAATAATTAGGTTTATTTTAGTTTTAAAGCTGATTTTATATATTAATGTTGATTTATGTTTCAAGCATTGTATTAAAAAAATAAATTAACACGCCAGATACAAATGATTTTTCGTGTGTCAATATAAATAACACCTTTGACGTTACTACAAAGTTATGTCGTCACTTTTTCTGACAACTGTCATTCTAATCATGTTACATTTTAAGGACTATAAATATGTCAATTTTTAAAGCACGGAAAGGGTTAAAATAAATTTAACAACGTCAGTTTGTATTATTATCATTATTTTGGCGGCCTCCGTGGTGTAGTGGTCAAGACGCTTGACTCACGCACGGAAGGTTCCGGGTTCGATTCCCGGTGAGAACACAAAAATTAAAATGTGATTTTTCTCAAGCCTGGTTGTTCTGTAGTGTAATTCACCACTGCAATTGGGCCTCCTGGCCTGTTGTGGTGCAATAAAAAAATGAAATGAAATGAAAGATGACTTATTTTGGAATGTCGTTTTGATAAAATAAATTCATTTGAATTAGCCAACCACTCTACTACTAGGTGGATGTTTCTCCATTCGATTTTGTTTTTCAGGATTCTGGTTCTATTTCACACAGAGAACTGGGATCTTCATCCACCCAGCACAGACAAATATCAGTATAGTGAATACTTTTCTCGGTTAAAGATCAAACCTTGTTTAGAAGAACGCGTTAGTAGAGTGAGCGGAGTAACGTGAGTTATTGTTTCCTCCAACTCTCGTTGCTGTTCTCTTGCAGCAGATAAAATCTTTTTAGACAATCCAGCATCAATAAACTGAAAAAGAAGAAAACCAATAATTTAGTTACACAAAATTCGAGTAAACCTACAAAATTACGTAATATACTAAAAAAGCACATCGTGAAATATAGAATATCTACTAAATACACTATAAAAACAATGCTAATAATTAATAACCTCTTCATCTTCCACTTTGTGTTTTCTTATTTTATTTCGAGATTTATTTTTAGCTACGTTGGAATCGATGATTTGCTGATCTAATGGAACGTTTTTTGATACTGTGATCGGTTTTATCTTCTTCGTTTTCCCCATTATATGAAAAAGTTACAATTTTGTAAAATGACAGCAAAGCACATGGACCCTTTGTTGACAACTATTTATCCATAGATAAAAATTATAAAATATATATTATATTTGTTTATAGTGTACCTACTTATCGTGGATCTATGCTTCGATTGCAATTTGTGAGAGTTTGAAATGAATAACATCATTATTTGTCGATTTGTAAGTTTATTTGCTCATTTATCTACGAAAAGACAAGTGTTTAACTAACCTTAATACATAATTACTATTTAAAAAATAGTTTCTTTTGCCTCACTTTCCTGGACACAGTGAGAAATGAACGCTGGACACAAAGGGGTACTCGTCCCAATTATACAATACAATATAATAATATTTTTGCATGTTTTATTATAGATACATGAGAAAATAAACTAAATAACGACATTGTGCATTTCTCATCTGTGATCTGTGCTACTAATTTAGTAATTATTGGCACAGTTCACAAACGAGAATCGGAAATAAATCCGCACACATGTGCGCTCAATTTTCGTAAACGCTACAAGAACACCGGCTTTCATTAAATGAACTTTCGTCAGATCCGGTTTCGATTATTTTAAATTATTTTTACTTAGTTTTTATTTCTTTGCTTTTTTTCCATTTTATTAAAAGTTTTTATTTGATTCTTTCTTCTTTCGCATTCTTGATATTTTTTCCCTTTTTAATACATTCTTCTAAATTATTCTTATAAGTTGAGGTGGTAATGACTTCTAGTAGCATTTATTTTGTGTATTTCCAAAATCTCATTAAGCAGATTGAAAAAGTTCAATACTGCTATCCCGTTAAAACCCATAGCGTGCGCTCCAGATGTTGCTTCTAGTTTTCTCAAACTTAAATCAGGATGACGCTTCAAAAAGCCTTAAAAAATATTTTAACGGGTGGAACGGGGTACCACCCCATTATGCCTCACCCATTGTGCCCTGAGAGTAGCGTTCTTTAAAAGACGTAAGTTATGGCCGATATAAGTGTTCACCTTGAGTTTTGACTAGACTTTTAGTCAGTCAAAAGGAGGTTAAAATGAACATGTTATGTAAGTTGAATATAATAATAATGGTGTATAGATATTTACCTTGATGTAACAGAGCAAGTATTAGAACTTTCGAGCTTTTTCTCCAACATTTGATGAGTTTCAAACTAAGCACTCTCCGACACTGACATCAACTGTTTCATATAGCGCAGCGTAGTGAAATGACTGTTGTGCGCGAAGTTCACGCATCTCTGTCGTACGTAGCGAATCTCCTGCCCCTTTCCCGTTCCGCCCTGGTACCCCGTTCTACCCCGAGTTCCCCTAATTACTACACAAAGCAAAATCAAAGGTCCAATGTTAAAACTCCGCTCTGCCATAACTTGATTCCCATTTTCTAATACTGAGTTATTTATCTACGGACTTATTCAGTCCATTTAGTTACAATGAAACACATTTTTATGTATTCTAACAAGGCATCAAGTTCTCGACGTCTCAGACCTCCGCTACTAATTAAGTTGGTAGTTTATGTCACAACCACGAGATGCAAACCTGACTTGTGAGGATGCACAGGAGCTGGCATCCGACCGAGATGCCTGGAGGATCTTTGTGAACACCATATTCTCCAACTACGTAGCGGACATGGAATTATGATGATGATGATGACTTTTAGTAGGTCCACTATCAAATAATTAGTAAAAAGTTAGTGCAAATAGCGCTTTTCCACTATTTTGATTAAATGTAATTGATGTTCAAACGTGTATCTTGGAAAATATTGATCCTACGAAAAAAAAAATTACCATGATTTTTAAGTAAATTTTATTTTCTCAAACTTTCGTATATTTTTTTTCTATAAAACCTTCAGGGACGTAATTATGCACAAAAAACTGATATTAAGCACCATCGCGGCATGAGCGGTCATCGTTCAAGGTCACAAACCTAAGGTTTTACCAAGGACCCTATGTCCACCGACCCTGTTAAGTTTCAAAACATAATAACCTTTTTTATAAAAAAAAGTTTTAAAAAAGTACACACCGAATGACCTTGAACGTCCCATACTTCTGATAAATCTCGATAACCACCCAATGGATCTAAACCTGGTTTTTGCAGTCATGTAAAGTGTCCTAAAACAAAGCTACTTGTATTTGTAATATCTTTGAAAAATAAAAATGAGTACGTCAAATTCGTTTCTTACCGAAAATTACCGTAAAATACCGTTAATTACGTAATTTTACATCCATAGTCTAGAGCAAAAAAGTTTAGATTCTGTCTCGAGTTCACAATACGAGACGATTGGACATTGGTGCATGAAAGCTATTTTGTTACCAGCTAATAGGAACATCGGAGTTGATTAGGACTCATTGAAAATGGCACCAAAATTAAATGATTATGATAAAATTATAAATAAACTTATCAATGAAACTTCTTGGTTTAGTTTTACTTTTTATTATTTTGACCAACGAGCGCTTTCGCCTAAGTAGGCATCTCAAGACTGGTGAATTGTTTACAACATTTACAGTTTTTATACTATTATTAACATATTTTGGAGATAAGATCAAATAAGTATTTTAAAAGGGGACAGAAACATAAATATTTACAACTAGTTTCCTAAACAGAACATTTTTGGGAGTTTTTGGACCGAAATTGGGATTAAGCTTTTATTATTAGCCTTACTTAATTTTTCAACTAACTTTAGAGGGCTATAAAAAAAAAATTTTCGTGATTTTTTTTTCTGTATCCCATTTCAAAAACTACTGTTATTTATGGAAAAGTAACCCAGAAATCTTTATTTGGCTAGTGCTAAGGTATCATGTTGAAAAATGAACTTGAATTGTACAAGTGGTGAACGGTGATGCAGTGGACAGCCGTCGTAACGGTGACTAGAGTGTGGTTTCATAGGAAAACGGTGTTATCAACACCATTCAACACCGTTTCCTTAGGAAACCACTCGTATCACCGTTCACTACGGCCGTTAAAATACGGGCACCGCTGTCCTAGGAAACCCTAGCTTTAGGAACGCTAACCGAAACAATTCTTTCAAATAATACAATAGCCTTCACAATACCACGCCCCCTAATCAACCAACCACAGGAGTGCAAGAACGTGACAATGTTTTAGCAAGCTATTCATTTCTAACATAAGCCAGTTGCTGCTTACTCATAAAATTAAGTACCTACAAAAATATAAAAAGGTGTAGTCTATACAAAGCGAATGATGGAGCCTATTTTGAGCATTTACTTTAAAAAATAAAATGAAAACAATATGTCTTTGTATTTTAATTTGACACTATCCAGTCCATTTATCAAGAAAATCTTGATTCTTTAATTAGTATCGTTGGTTAGTCTAACCAAAATAAGCTAGCTAACTTTTAAAGTACGTGTTTGATGCATGGAAAAAAATATTTAGCACTTGTACAATTCCAGTTCATTTTTCAACAATCATGTTGTCACCTTAGCACTAGCCAAATTAAATTTTCAGGGTTACTTTACCATTAACAACAGTAGTTTTTGAAATAGGATACAGAAAAATGATTTGTGGGGAAAAAAATAATTTACAGCCCTATAATATATATAGGTTAGTTGAAAAATTAGGATTGCATATTTTTTGGAAAAGATTATTCTTATTTGGAATGAAATCAAATAACGACTCAAAACGGTATTATAGGATAAAGGGCCAACTATTGAGCTACTTGTAAAAAAAATTACTATCGTAGCTAAAATCGGATTTTTAAACGACTGAATATCGCTGAACCCCCATCGTTCTGCCACCGATGATCTGTCCTCCCAGTTACAGACTGAAAAAGGCTGAGACAGACATTATCGACTCAATCAAGATCCTTGCAATATGATGGAGTGCTGCCTTGATTTGGACATGTAGAGCGAATGAATGACAAAAAAACATCTTAAAGGATTTACCATGCGAATACATGTTAATGAATGAAGAAAATAAGGAAGACCGAAAAAGACATGACTTAACTTGAAGAAGACTGTCATTAATGAAGAAAACTGTAACATAATCTGTAATTCAAGTCAAAATTTAGGCAAAAAATGATTTTTGTTTTTCACTCACACTTTCGAATAGTATTATGTAGGTACGTGTGATAAGCATGGAGAAAAAACGTAATATAAAATCGACGTTGATTTCAAAATCGGATATCTACTCATTGGTTTAGTATTAAAAAATCACTTGTCTGTCAATTAACCAATAAAAGGCCGGCATTTGGGTCACGTGGCTAATAATCTGTCATTGGTTGATTGTGACATAAAAATACCAAAACAGCTTAGTTTTATTACGTAAAAAAAAATGTTTTGCGCAAAAGCAAAAAAATTGCCGCAGACTACCTACCTCAGTAAAAAAAATACACTAGCTTAAATTCATCTACATGACAAATCTACAGATGCCCTTTGTTATTACACTACACTTTTATAGTTGGAAGTTTTATTATTCAATGGAAGACGTTGAAAAATAGATTTAGTTAGTTAATTTACGTAATATAAAGGCTAATATTACCAAACGTCTTGCAGCTACAAAGCGCGTGGAGTGATAAAATTCTAGCAACGAACAACATTTTTCTTTTTAATTCAGCAAAAATAAAATTATTCAATAATGTCATTTGATGACATGTGCAGTAGAAATGTATTATGTCACTTTATGACATGTGCAGTGAAATGTATTATGTCGCTTTATTGCATGTACAGTGAGATGAATAATGTGACTTTTTTAATATTTTAGGTATATTTCTAAAACACAAATATGTTTTGGATGCTTCTTTCATACGTTTAAACCTGGAAAACATTCGATGAACTGTCAGAAAAGGTGGCGATTATCTTGTGTTCGGTTTATTCAAGAAAGAAAAATTTAAATGTTTGCTTTACGGTGTTTTGTTTTTACATAAATAACCTTGAGGGTTATTACGGTCCTTAGAGTATAAAAATATACAGATGTATATTCATATACAGATGTATAAACTCTAAGCCACGGTGACTTTCACAGACATCTTTGAAAACACAGCCAAACTAGATAAACCTCAAAATGGTTTCATTTTTGGGTTAATTCTGAAAGTTTATTATTTTTTTGCCACTAGATGACCAAATCGAGAAATTTCATGTAATTTAGACATGTGGGGAACGACCTAAACGTTTTTTTATCCAGCTGGTCTAAAAATGCTTTTCGTAAGTACAATAAATGTATACAAAAGAAAATTAAGAATAAAGATACATAAAATACAATTATTTACCTCGATAAAGTGTTAGGAGATTTTACTCACAACTTGGAGTTATTGAATGTCAAAAACGAAGAGATGTCTGAAATTCGAAACCATCGGGGCCTAAAGGGCTGAACATTTAGTGATAGTGGAGCGTTTTAACATTTATTTAATAGATTGTATTTTTTTTAATGAAATGAAACAATATCCTCGAATTACGATCAACAAAATATTCAAATGAACAATTTTATCATAATTTCCAAATCAACTCCCATTGGTGCATAGGAAACTGCATTGATTCT
The DNA here is from genome assembly GCF_059751315.1 of Micrasema longulum. Classification (NCBI taxonomy): domain Eukaryota; kingdom Metazoa; phylum Arthropoda; class Insecta; order Trichoptera; family Brachycentridae; genus Micrasema; species Micrasema longulum. The sequence continues at coordinate 52,714 of NW_028279165.1, forward strand.
CTAATTACAGTGTACCTCGATATTTTGTTATAAAAGTCAGGTTGTTATCTAATAATGATCAGTCTTATACTTCACATATGTCAGCCCATGCAGTGACAATAAAATATAGCTGACTAAAACAACATTTTCAATCAATTTTACGTTTTGGCGTTGCCAGGAATTTAACCCAGAAACACAAGCATGGTGGGTCAACGCAATCAGAAATAATGTAGAAATATTATGAACGCAATTTCCTTTTTCGGTATTTTTTTACCCGAGTCAAAAACTTTCGTTCAGTATTTGTTTTACATGACGTACAGAATTGAATTTTTTAATTAAATTTATTCCACCTAGATACAAAAGAGGCAACCAGAAAATTCGGTATGTTGGTATGCTCAAGTAATGAGGACTAAACACCAATAAAAACAATACTATTGTTTATGGAGAGCGATATTTTTCTATGAACTTTACGCTTAAATTTTGGGGAAGTTTATTGTCTTTGATTGTTAACGACACATTTTTGCCACCCGCAGGTTATGTGCGTTTTCAGATAAAAATACAATTCTTTTCATGAAGAAAATACTATAGAATATCCTCGAAGATGTTTCGGAACAAGGCTGACGTGGATCGTCACGTCGCCAAGACTTTATCGAAGGTTAAGACCGAGAAAGACGTAAGTGACGTTAGACTCTGATAGTTTTGTAATAGCCTATTTGACTTTTTCACCGGTTTTCGGAGATCGATACAATGTTCTTTTTTTGTTTTGCAGAGGAATTTCAGAGCGTATTCCTTCGCCAGGCTCTATTTCGATGTCGGGGACTACGAGAGCTGCGTTAACTACGTGGAGATGTATTTGGGTGTAAAAGATAATAATCCCGCCGCTCATACCCTTCTCGGACAGGCCTTCCAGAAGCTGGGCCAGGTCGATCGCGCTCTAGAAGCGTACAAGACTTCTTTGGGACTAGATCCCAACCAGAATAACTTGATCCTAAAAGGTGGGTAAGAAAAGAAAATCTTGGACAAAGACAGTGCAAAGATAAACGGATTATTTACTAATTAATTATCAGGGATTCTCTCAAATTACTCATTCATCGCAGTTCCCAGATCCAATCTGTGTGATTTAGGTTATTGTAATTGTGCTGTGTCATGCGGGGCGCGTGACTGTGCATATAAATGTTTTTACCTCCTGAGTTTACTAAAACCTTTTAACCACTGTACAGGTAAATATAGTTTTACGCCGGGGTTCCGTTCCGAGAGACACCGGCGTAAAATGAACACAAATATAATGGAAGATATAAGATCAGGTACCATGTCAAAATTCTAAGAAGGATCCGACATGTTTATTCAATACATACCAAGACAAAATCAAGAAAGGAGCTCTGCGCTGGTTTGGACATGTAGAACGAATGGACAGCGAGAGAACGGCTAAGAATATTTACAATGCGAATGTTGATGGCTGCAGAAATAGAGGAAGACCGAGAAAGACATGGCATGACCAAATCCAACAAATACTTGAAGATGGACATGTCAAAAGTCGGAATAATCGGCGCGCGTGCATGAGAAGATGTATGAATGTAGAGGAAGCGAGATCTGTATGCAAAGATAGAGTGTTGTGGCGTTCTATCCTCTCTGCCTACCCTTACGGGGAAACAGTGTGATGGTTTGTTTGTTTTTACCCTATATATATTCTAAAGAAATTGAAATGTATTTAATAAATACATTTTTTGATTAAAATTATTTATTGACAATTCTTGATGGAATTCCATTGTAATGATGTAATAACTTATATTTACATATAAGTTATTTATTTTAAAATACTTTGTACACTTCCACTTATTTGTTTGACCGATTAGCACTTTCTGAAGATGCCCATTACAGGGTGAAAGCGCTTATTGGTCAAACAAAAAAGTGGAAGTGTACCAAGTATTTTTAAATTAATAACTTATATTTACATATAAGTACTACATCTTCAATAAATACAGTTTAAATTCGTTTACAAAATAAATAATCTTTTGATAAAAATACTGAATTTTTTTATAATAAATTCTAACTCACCTGTTCGTCGGTACTAAATTAAATTCTCACACTTTTTTGAAAAAAGCGTCCAATTTCATTTGATTTGATTGCTGTTTCCTTTCTCCCAGAATCATAGCATAAACTACAAATATTTTATTATTCTTTTAATTTTAATAATAATAAAATAAAAATATAATCAAACCTTTTTATTTTTCTTAAAAACTAAATGAAAAGTAACTCAGAAACAATTTCACACACAATAGGCTGCTCGCGTACACGGTAATAGAATAAAACAACGTGTAAAAGTGTGTCTGCTATTAGAATCGCGGCGCTATTGCCATCTGGTGTCGGCCGAACCGGGGAATCCCAAGCCGGCACCAACCGGCGGAATTGTAAATCGGCTTAAATCGAACCGGCTCAAAATGATGTTTACCTGTTCTTGCGAAAATTCTATACTTGGTAGATTACTACTTTCTTGTGATTTGTAAAATATTTTTTCACACTTTTTTAAAGAAAATACTTGGATAATAATCTTCCATCAACCATCAAAAATGTTACTACTGTATCTCTTTTTAAATCACATCTGAAGAAACATCTCCTTTCTCTTCCTTAATCTCTCCTCTTTTCCTCTTTTTTCCCATTGAGTAATAGTATTGATTTAAGGTAATTTATAAAAAAAAATGCCATTTGGCAATAAGCCCCCCAATATTCAAATAACAGTATGTACAAAAAGTTAAATAAATAAATAATACCTACGAATAATAGTGTCTCCATCAAAATCTCCTTAGTTTTAAGATATGTGTGCATGTACATTTTCCTATGCAAATGTCATATTTATATATATACAATAGGCTTTTGTACTTTATAAAGATTCCTAAAAAGTATAATAAATAATTGGCATCAAATCACTCAGAAATGGGGTAGTTTTGTAAATGTTGCATTTGCGTAATGTTGTTTTTTTCCAAAGTATTGCATGTTGATATTTCAACTGATATTTCCAGTATGTGAACTCTTGGGGTCGGAAAACTTCCCTCTGGAGGCCGGCAGCGCGCGCTACTGGGCCGAACGCGCGGCCGCCGCCTTCCCCTCGCACCCCGCGCTGTACTCGCTGCGCGCGCGCCTGCTGGCCGCGCAGGGCGCCGGCGCGCCCGCCACGCTCGCGCTGCTGCGCGCCGAGACAGTCGCGCGCGCGCATGACCCCGCGCCGCACGCGCGCCTGCTGCGCCACTTCCGCCAGGCCTCGTCCCGCGACGCCTTCTCTTACGCTTTCCAGACCACCTTTTCCACCGACCGTTTTGCCGACTCGCCGCTCTGGCACGAGGCCGTCGTCGAGACCCTCGTCCAGGTGCCCGACCAGGACAGAGGCTGGGAGTATTGGCTGCTGAACATCACCTCGCTGGAGAGGCTGGCCGAGTTGTCTCTATCCGAAGGTCGACGCACGGTCGACGCCGCCGCGGCTATCTGGCAACTGGATCGTGCGCTCTTCAAAGCCGCGGAAGACGTCCTCGGAGTCGCTCCCACTCGCACGCTCGGCGCGGAAACTCTCTCGCACTTCGGCGCCCAGTTTTGTCTGCATATGGCCACTCTTCTGCTGAAAAAAATCGGGCCGCGAGGCTGGCGAATGGCGCGAGGCCGTGCGCGCGGCCGGCCCTCTTCTACTGCTGGCCCTGCAGCCCCCGGCGCCCTCCCGCGCGCCCCCTTGCGCCCCCTCGGCGCAGCCCGGGTCCCAGGAGCGCCTACTCCCCGCCTGGCACCTGGCGGCCGCCCATCGCCGCTCTCAGGCCGCCCACACACTCCTCGCTTGCTCCAAAGACAAATCAAATGTTTTTCTAGAAAAGGTTTCTCAGTATTGCGCCGGCGCACACTGGAGGGACAAGCTGTACCGGAAAGTTTTCACTGCCAAAGAACAACAGGATAAAATGTCCACCTCTTTTCTGTTGACTAATTCTAACTTGGCCGATGTGGCACTATCCCTTCCGCGGTCGCACGATGTGAGACTCGCGGACCGTATCGCGGCGCAACTAAAACCAAGCTCCTTGCACCATCAAGCCTGGTTAGGAGTGAATGCTAAAAATTTATCCGATGTGAGCTGCGTGGGTGTTGATGAGCTGAAAGTTTCTGTTAACAATCTTGCCAATTGTGGCGCCGAAACTCTCAACAGACTCGACTTAGACACCTTTTTGTATTGCACAGTTCTAACTGCGGCAAAAAGTGCAGAAGGAGAATACAGATCGGGCTACTGGGACAATGACCGACCTAAGACTCTGCCGGAAGTTCTCACTCCGCCATTGTGTACATCCGCACAGATGAAGTGGTGGGATGCTGCCTGCCGAGTCAGGAACTCTTCGGGAGACCTAAGCGATATTCGACTCACACTCACGAGGGGAATAGAAACTGTGCGATGTGTCGGTAGTCACGGCTTGGATCCCGAACTTCTGATCATTATAGCCCGTGCTTTCTCTCAAAGAGCCGTAGAATCTACGGATAATTCTCTGCGACGGTTCCTAGAAGCTCGCGCTAATCTGTGCTATTCGGCCGCTGTACCCTTGTTAGAAAGAATTCGTAACAAAATATCCATTCGACCTCCCGAAAAGCGTCTTTTTGATTACGCTCACGGAGAATTGCCACAAGACAAACTCGAGGTTCTTATCGAAGAAGGGAAACTCTACCTCGCTACGCAATGGATAAATGACAAGGATGATGATAAAGCCATCGAGATTCTTGAAACTATTAAGTCTCCTTATGCCAGCTTTGAGTTATATAAAATCTACAAAAGACTCGCAGATGAAATAACACCGGAAAGGGAATGTATTGACCCGGAGCAGAAGACTAAACAAGTTCTTTATCTAGTCAAAGCTAAGGAGTATGTATACCTAACTACGGATAGATTAAAAGCTAGTGGAGCCCAACAAGATCACCCTCTGTATTTGGATTTAGCGGATCATATACAAAGTATCGATTTGGCTCTATCTGGAATCGAACCCAACGAGCGATTACATGCAGATAATAATAATTCTTCCAGCGATGATATATCCTGGGCCACTAACAGTGTTGCGAGAATCAATTCTTCTTTCATTTGTGCAACTCCTCGATCCGGTCGTTCTCGTCGTACTACTAGAAAGACAGATCTACTACCGAGCCACGACAACCTGGAAATTCAGATTCGCCAACTGCAGAAAAATAATTCCGATATGTCTTTGTTTGTAGAGCAGACCAAAGTTCTCGTAGAGTCGAACAAATTACTCGTAGAGGAAGTGCGAGAAATGAAGAAAGCGCTCGGACAAATTAAAAACCATAACTTCGGGGACACTATTGACCAGTTCAGAACTCTTAAATTGTCGGTTGATGAGGTCAAAAGTAAAATCAACGATTATCGCGACGAGAGTGCAGCCGATGTTGCGGATCTTAAAAAGGAAATATCGGAACTGAAGATTGAGTTTGGAAAAATCAAGAGTTCCCCCGTCGAGCGACAAAATATAGACGACAGCGAGTTATACATGTTGGAAGAAGAGGCCGGAGCTTATCTGCAAAGGCAGCAACCGGCTCCCGTTCTCCCCGCACAAGCGTACCCGATATTCCCACCCGGGGCTCTGTATCCCATGTACGGGCAGTACCCGGGTGTGCCTCAACTCTTCCCCGGGCCTTTGTTCCAAGACCAGGGTCTCTATTCTCTTCCCGCTCCCCCGCCGGTCCAGCCTGTGGCTGCAGTTCCCCCCCCGGCCCTCGTCCCAGCGCCCGCCGCCGCGCTGGCGCCGGTGGCCCCCTGCTCCCCCGCACCCCTACCCACCCCTGTTCACGACTACCACATTCCTCTGCCGCAAAGATCCCAAATGTTCCCCACCTCTACCTCTACTCCCGCCAAACCGATCGGCGTTGCCCCCGCAGAGTTAACCCCGGCGAAACCATTCAGCCTCTTTGATTCGTCAAAACCCGCCGCTAATGACTCGATGAAACCCTTCAGTTTCTTGAACTCTCCGGGGACCTTCGACTATTCTCACAACCAGAGCAACAAATCTCGTACCCTCTCTGAACGAAGCACAGACAGTTACGATCCCATTCCCGACTTTAAACCGATAATCAATTTACCGGACGAAGTGCAAGTCAAAACGGGGGAGGAAGGTGAAGAGATACTGTTCGATGCCAGAGCTAAACTATTCAGGTTCATCGAGAAAGAGTGGAAGGAAAGAGGTCTCGGGCATATAAAGCTGTTGAAGAATACGACCACTGGTAAGGTTCGTGTTCTCATGAGAAGGGAAAGAGTCCACACGATCTGTGCGAATCATCTAATTACTCCCGAGATTGAAATCAGCCCTATGAAAGACAGAGATAAGGCTTACTTCTGGGGAGCTAATGACTTTGCGGATGAAACTCTGCAATATGAAATGTTTTGTATTCGCTTCAAAACTGTCGAAAGTGGAAACGATTTCTACGAAAAGTTTTCCACGGCCATCACTGACAGTTCAGCGTTAAGGAGCACAGAAAACACTCCCGTTAAAGACACCGCAAGAAAAGATCAATCCGAAATCGAGGATGAAGCTCAGCAGCCATCCTCGGAATTATCAGTCGGAGGACTTAAATTCTTCAGTACTCCTACTTTTAAAACTGTCCCTGATTCTACGACAACTTCAACTGTCGAAAGTTATTCAGAACCCGCCAAACCTAATCCTTTTGCCGGTTTTACTTTCAACAAGAGTACTTCCTCCGCATCATCTACAATCAACACTTTCTCTCCTGCTAAAACTAACCAAGAAAAAGCACCCGCTAATGAAAATGTCTTCTATCAAACCACCGCCAAGGTTTCCGTTACGGATAAGAACTCGATGGTTTATAAGGACAAAGGTTTAAGCAGGATTAAAATATTTTCCTTGAAAAAAGACCCGAAACATGTCAAATTAACAGTGGCGCAAGAAAATGGTGGCCTCGTCCTCTGTAACATTCCCCTAACCGAGGAATTGAAATATGACGAGTTGATGTTGCAGCCGAACACCTTGATCCTTTCTTTGCCGGAAGCTGTCTCTGCTAGGATAACATTCCCATCAGTGGACGTTTATCAGAAATTCAAAACGGTATCGAGCACTGCTTACACAAACGCTAGAGAAAAAAAGGCTGACAAAAAAAGTGAGAAAGTGGAATCCAAACCAGATCCCGCTATTCCGGCCACCGTTACCGGTTGGGGCGACAAATTCAAACCTAAAGCCGGGTCTTGGGATTGCAAGTCTTGTTACATAAACAACACGGGAACAGATTACTGTGTCGCCTGCGATTCCCCTAAAGATCCGAGCATGCCGAAGAAAGAAATTAAACCCCTCGCGGCCCCGACCCAAACCTTCTCATTCGGCATCCCATCCACTAATGGAGTAGTTAGCAAGACCCCGCCGTCCATATTCGGTCTAGCACCGCCGACCACCAACCCCCCGACAACTTTTAAATTCGGGATCCCTCCGGCTGCGAATCAGCCCGCGGAAGGTGACGTGGCGAGTACTGAAGCTGCCAAGGTTGTTTCGTTCGCTGATCTCGCGGCCAAGCCTTCGCCGTTTGGATTCCCGCAGAAGACAAAGTTTGAATTCAGTCTCAAAACCAAAGATAAGTCTCCGGTCAAGAGTGAAGACCAATCGGCCGACAAGAGCCACGACAGTGATAACGAGTACGCTGCCGAGGATGACGGCGAGCACATCGTATTTACCCCTATCATTCCTTTACCCGATAAGGTAAGAAATCATTTATTTGTCGCCATTCTTTATTATACAACTTGTTAATTCTAGGACATTTCATCCTTTGAAGCGACTAAAAAGTCAACGTTTTGATAAATATACTTTTTTTTGACAATGTGATAAGGATATAGCAAACTTTTTACACACTTCAACATATTTCGCGCCACATTCTATAGTACAAATAATTGCCACTTTAAACACTTTTGTTTGTTAGTAGTCATGTTTACAATTTAATGGTTAGGTTTTAACTTATCTGACATCACCCACTCGTAATGTTCATTATGCATTGACCATAAAACTTTTAAAAAAAACATTGTTAAAACCCCCGAAACAAGGATGTCATTCATAAACTAAAAAAGAAGTTGTGAATTGTAATGAGGTGCTGAGCCTGCGCTTACTAAGTTCACAAAGCTTGAATTTTTACACGAAATTTCAACCATACTTTGTCAATGTTGTCGGCAAAAACACCAATTAGATACTTAGACACATACATAGTGTTGTAAACGTAAACTGATCCCAACGCCCAGCAGCATCCGTAATAAGTTTATTCCCCCATTCGGATTTTATTACTTAGGTTCTTATTTCGAAAATAATGTTTTTAAACAATTGAAGAGTTTTTTTATTTAAATCTTAAAGTAGGGCACACATATTATACATATTGTTATGTGTGTTCTAATAATAACATTGCAAATATATTTAATTTATAAATTGTTTATCACATATGTCTTGACCATTATTTTAAATTTTGATATGTTTTTTTCTTCATAAATATTTTTTTCCATTTTGTAATACTTTTTAATTGCTTTAAATAAAATTGAATTTTGTGACTTTGCCTTTTTCCTAAATGGAAGTCTAATTTTGTTCTTTTCTCTAGTATTGTGATCGTGTTCATGCTGGTTCCGATCAATTTTTTTCCAAAATTCTGTTTTTTTATTAGAGTTTATAATTTTATGAACAAATATCATTGTATTGTAAAATATTCTTTGTATATTATATGTTAATAGTTTCATTTCATTTACCATCGACTTTACCCTCGTATATCTGTTTTTGCTTAACTGTTTACAATATTTTTATTCGGTATGTCCGAGGAGAAGGTCGTTATAAAAGTGAATAAATGTATGGAGAAAACCACAAACTAAAATGTCAACTAATGTTTCCTCATTATATCCGAGATCTCGCTATTTCCGTGACCGTTATATCCAAGTTCGGCTGTATATACATTTCTTTCTCTATCTATAATAAATATCAATTCAGGGTGCTGATGAATGTGAAATATGTAATCCTCTTTCTAAAATTGTCATTATAATATATCTTGGATTTTTTTATTAAAAGACTATGATTTCCGCGGCAAATAAATAAATTATAATAAAATAAATAAAACAACTTTAACTTTAACCACTAATTTTTGTTTTTATACATAAATCTGCTGGCCTATAAGTTTTCTCATAGAAATGTGTATTCCACTAAAAGTGATGGTTGTAACTGTTCCAGATTGAAGTAAAAACTGGAGAGGAGGATGAGGAGGTCCTCTATAAGCATTTGGCCAAACTGTACAGGTTCGCCAGCGGAGAATGGAAGGAATGCGGGGTAGGGGATATCAAGATACTCAAGCACCCGGAAACATTCAAGATCAGGTAAGAGACATTACTCAAATTTACAAGTGCACGCAATTTTCTGCTTGGAAAACTTTACTGATAATTTTGTTTTTTTCAGGGTGCTGATGCGCAGGGAACCCATTCATAAAGTATGTCTGAACCACGTTCTGACCCAAGATATCAAGTACATCAACAAGGATGAGAAGACTTGGCTCTTCAGCGCTAATGATTTCAGCTCTGGGGAAATTACTCCCACTCAGTTCTGCGTACGCTTTAAGACACCCGATATTGCCAAGGGCTTCATGGCAGCTATCGATAAAGCCAAGGCGGACTTGCCCAAACTGGAAGACACCTCCATCTCCCTAAAGCCACAGTCCGATGAGGAAGAAGTGGTCTTTGTAACAGAAACCAAAGTAACGGACGAAGAAAGAGCACTAGCCAAGAAATATCTACTTCCCGAAAACTTTTACGCATATAAACAAAAAGCACCATGTAAAGGCTGTATCGGATGCAATCCTGATGAATACGTCTTCAAAACGTACAATCAGGACCCGACGGCGGACCCAAAAAATGTCAATGTAAAAGTTCCAGAGATTAAGGAAGAAACGCCAAACAAAACCACAGAAAAACCCGCACCAAACGCATTTATTTTTGGACAAAAAACAACCACTTCTGCGATAACTCCAGCATCGGTCTTCACCGCTCCTCCGGCACTCGAAGGTTCGAACATCTTCAGCGGTAAAGGTGATTCGGTGAGCATCTTCAGCGGCAAGCAACCGGAGACAAATAAGAACGCTCCCATCATCGCCGTTCCGAAGTTCACCCCGTCCACTGAACAGACCCCCTCAGCTCCCAGCATTTTCAGCGGGCAACCTCTCTTCTCAACAAACGCATTCTCCGCCAACACGGGCAGCATATTCGGAAACAGCCCTGCCAAGCCAGAAACAAACAATGCGATAAACAATACTACGAACGCATTTAGTTTCAGTTCCAACACCACGGATGGAACTGTTTTCGGGAACAACGATTCAAATTCCATATTTAAAGTTCCTAATCCAGTGCCTACGCAAGCGTCTGCGCTATTCGGGGATGCCGTAAAAAATACACCAGCCTTGTTCAGCGGATTCCCACACACAAAATCCAGTGGCACTATCTTCGGAGGCAATACTCTCGGGAATAATGATTCTACCAAGCCGGGAATGTTTGGCGTTAATACTTTCGGGATGGCTCCGTCCATCGTCGCCTTGAACCCGACAGAACCACCGATGCTGGGAGGAATCGTGGATAAGGGGAAAGAGCTCAGTTTCTCCGCTCTGGCGGCCAACATTGACAAGGATGAGAATTTAAGCTTCTCGGCTCTAGCTAACAAGTCTGCGGAGGCACCGCAGTTTGGCACGACCAAAGGTTTGTCACCTTCATCAACTTAATTTTTTTATTTATTCAGGGCCAGTTGCACCGAAAAAAGCAAAAAGGCAAAAAGTCATTGTTGCATTTTAATCAAAATGGACCAAATGGGTTGCCTACCGAAAATAAGATAAAACAACATTTTGACAAGAATGCAACAATTATTCAACTTTGAAGTTTTTTGAAACAAACTTTTTGCTGTGTAAATGGCCCTTATTATGTTTCACTGGGGTTACCCGTGCCGAGGACACTTAACAATATACTTATGTTTCACTGGGGTTACCCGTGCCGAGGACACTTAACAATATACTTATGTTTCACTGGGGTTACCCGTGCCGAGGACACTTAACAATATACCTTTTTTTAAATATTTTTGCATGTGAGAATAAACAAAGACCGAGATATTCAACAAAATGTTCAGAAAGTTTTAAACACTTTAAACACTACGTATTTAAGTTTATATTTAATTTATGTACACCTATATTATTTACATTATAAAATGTACAATGAAAAATAAAAAACATAACATAAACTATACATTTGTGGAGCAGTTTATTCAATATTGGTTTGGGCGTATGAGACAGTCCATTTTACTTCTATCCAGGTCCACCATCCATTTTTTTATAGCCTTTTTGAACATTTTCTCATTTCTAATTGTTTTAATAGACAATGGAAGTGTGGTGTTATAATGCACTTTTTGATAATGAATATTAATAAAGTACATTACCACATATGTACGTGACTAAATGAATATATATTACAGTAAAACCTCATTTTTACTTTTCTCAATTTTACGTTTTCCCGCCTTTTACACCTAAATATTTAGGTCCCATTTTTTTCCATACATTCTCATTCAATTTTCCCCTCAATTAACGTTTTTCATAACCCCGGTTTTGTGTCGATTTTTTTTCATAACTCATTCGATCTGTCAAAAGACGAGCTGTGCATCTGATGCCTTAAAAAGTAGACGAGCTAAAAATACTTTAAAAGTTTTATACTCCTTTGTTGATTTCAAAGTATTTTCGGCCATTGCCTAGTAGTTGAAATAATTCAGCCAGATGAATCTCACCCACGTCAATAAAGGTTCTCTACTCTTTTACTTCGCAAAAGTCAACAGATAGGATACTTGAGGAAATGTGGATGTTTAGGCAGGATGGTGAGTGTTACATAATGTGTGTTAATACACCAAAACCAGCCAATAAGCCCTTTAAATGCCTAGACTTCCATATTTCCTTCTCAATTTTTTTTCCGCTTTTTTGTGATAAGTTTTAATTATTTTTTTTAATCTAGAAAATTATTTTTTTATTAATTTTAAGCGAGCAGCTTGAAGCCAATATGCTTAAATCTATTTTGACGAAAGTTAGTTGTTGGCGCACTTTAACTTTTCCCAATCAAATCTAGTCCATTTTTGAACCCATTGCGACGACACATTGAGATCAGCTCTTGTGGCAGCTTATTCCAACCATCAACAACCCTATTGCTCAGGAAATGCTTCCCTGGATTAAGGTTGAATCTCATTTTCTCCAGTCTGAGACCGTGGCCTCGAAGACGAGCATCTTGTTTAAGCTTGAACATGGGATTCAAATTCCATATGGGAGATAGAACATGGGATTCAAAATGGTTTGAAAATGTAAATACTTCGGTAAATAATTAAAACTCCTTTTTTTTTTAAATCGCTTCTTTCAATAAATAGTTCAATACGTCTTCAAAAAGATCAACGCCTAAAGTATATGTACTTAGAATATCAACGGTATTTTGCAGTGGAGGAAAGCAGTGCGGAGAAGGCCTTCAACTGGGCGGGCGCCGGCACGCCTCTATTTGGAAGTAACAAGGTTGCGGCCAAGGGCAGTCCTCAGGGGGGCCATGACGACAGCCACGAGGGCGAAGCGGAGTACGACCCTCACTACGAGCCCGTCGTGCCGCTCCCTGACAAGATCGACGTCGTCACAGGCGAGGAGGACGAGGTATTTGAAATTCGTGTTTTTCTACAATGAGAAAGTATAGTGCTATGCTAGAGAAATTGTCAACTACGTCACAAATTTGTCCAAATCAGCCAATGTTATAGTGTAGTAATAGATTTCCGGTTTCCAGGAAGCCAACTCACCAATCAGCAGATCTCACTGATGTCATTGGTGGAGTAGTTTAAAATTACAAGTTTGACAAAAAAAAATAATTCCACTGATCTTCCTCATTCATATTTTAAGTGTGTTCAAATGGTAATGGTAATGGTCAAAAACACTTGAAAGTTCTTATTGGAATTTTTATATATATTTTTTAAAATTTAACGATAGGTTGACATTTTATAATCCACTCGCTTCTAGAGTCACATAATATATGCTCAACAACTGTGTTGAAAAATATCAAATATTGATATCGATTTGTCTACCAAGGACACACCTAAAAAAATTGTTACGTACACCAGAGCATGCTTTTGTCTTGTCGGCCTCGTGGTGTAGTGGTCAGCGCGTTTGCCTACCATGCAAAAGGTCTCAGGTTCAATTCTTGACATGGTTGGCATGAAATATTTATTTAAGAAGGTGTTTTTACACTAGAATATTTCGTAGTCCCCTGGACTGGCACCTGAAGCGTAAGACTTATCATCTTACCTTGATGTAAGAAAAATAATCTAGATACATTGGGATTGGTGTACCCATGCAGTGCCCTATCCACCATTAGGCGAGGAAAGGGAATAGTGATAAATGATTAAATGATTATGAAAATTCACTTCCCAAAGATATTCTATTCCTGTTGAAAATGTTTGTCAATCATAGAGTTAAAAATAGTCCAGAAGGAGCGTAGAATCATGTTTGAATACATCGGACTGTGTCCGAAAATTCCCCACTTTCGCCGCGCGCATTCGTGATGTCGCTGCGTAATGTTGCATGATGGGAAATAATATAATCATAACACAAATGTAAGGTAAAAAAAAAGCAATCTGTTAATTTCTCTAAAATTTTATTGTGCACGCAGACATGTTGATTGACACAACAGAGTAGATAAGTAAAGGGTCATTTAATAAGAGCAATTGAATTAATGAACTTTGAACTTAAAATATAAAACAAATTTTATTTTACATAAAATTGATATTTTTATATCATGTTAAGTAATATTTTATGTTTTAAAAATAATGTCGGTCCAATGTCCACCACAGAATTGTTTAATCCGAGGTCCAGTTTTCATTATTTCTCTCATTAGATGAGCAAAGTAGGGTAAAAAAAAAATACTACCCTGGCAACACTAGCGAAATGTCCATTTTGATTTCTTCGACAATCTGACAGATGGAATAATAATTCAATTTTTAAGTAATGTATTTGCTACTTACACATTCATTTGCTTATTACACATGAAATGTGATTCCATCCTGTTTCTTTAAGATCCTAGCAGTATTTCTACACTTTAAAAGGACACAACACGCCACTCGTTTATGAGTAGTTTGATGCTCGTATTCGGTTTCTGGACTATTCCTAATTCTATGTTGTCAATATTAATTATGGATTTTTTTTTTCAGCGGGTAGAGTTTGAGCAAATGGCCAAACTATTTAGGTTCACAAACCAAGAATGGAAGGAGAGAGGAACGGGTAAATTCAGGCTGCTGTACCACCCAGAAAGAAGAACCTACCGATTACTCATGAGACAAACTCAGGTATGATTGTAGATTCCTTCCGATTTAATATATTGTCTTTACCTCTTTGTCCTCCTCTATTCGTACATTTTCATTCTAATATTATACAAGTTGAAAAGTCAGTTATTACCATTGACAGTAGTTTTTTTATCTTTTTATTTTTATAATAATAAAAATACACAAAGTTTTATTTTTAACTTTTATTTATAATTTTTACCAGTGACCGAGTTTCATTGTGACCGACATCGTCAGACTGGTGGGAGACGAAACAAATTTCTATTTTATATACGACTGCAAGCAGGGGTTGTAAATTATCATTTTATATGATTATGGGAATAATATTTTAAAAAAATTAAGTATATAGTATTAACAATTGTATGAATTTGAGTTTTGTTTGAATGTATATAATAAAAACAGATGTAAAATATATAATTTTATGAAGTTTTATAATAAAAATGTATTTAAATTATCTTTATTTAAATTTTGTAAAAACTATAACAGAGGCTGCTGATTGGTAGTTCCTTCGAAATCCATTTGTTTAGTCTGACGATCTCAGTCACGACGAAACCTGGTCTCTAAAAAAAAACTACGTATGTATTTTTATTATTATAATTAAAATGCAGTTATCAAGAAATGTCAGTAGAAAAAATCAATCTGTCATTATTTTTAATCATTTAACCTTTTTTTCCCATAATAATGGTTATTTTGTAATAAAACTTAACTTTTTACTTCCTTTTCAAAGCAAAGTTTTTTTTTCATCTTAGTAATTATTATTTTGTTTAATTTCATAAAAATAAAATACACATTTTGGGGTGTGTCTTATGGTCCGATGCATCTTATTCCGCAAAATACAGTATATGATGTTATTTTTTTTTGTAATTTGTCACTGCTGTTATTAAAAATTTGTAATAGGTTTACAAAACCCTTTATAAATAATTCAATAAACTATTAAATGGAATTCTGAAATAATGGATACCACACGAGAAGCTGCGATGTCCCAGAGCCCCAATTACAATGGGATGTTTACATTTATCTTCAATTTTATCTACGAAGTAAAATTAAGTTTTCTGCATGAAAAGCAGAATATGGATACATTTTTTTCTTGTAAATATGTTTAATTATAGGTTTCCGATGAAGATATTTTGAATGTTTAGCATTTAGCAAAATTTTACAAATCTGCTTTCCTTCCATAGGTACTTTTACTTTTATTTGCTATTTATATATCTTGATATTTTTATGTTTTTTTATTATGTATTTTTGTATTATTTAATTTAGTATGTACTATTATTTGGCATATGATTTATTGCTCTTATTTCTTACTATAATATTGAATGAGTTTCTAGAAAACATATCTCAATTATCATTTCAATGATATTTTTAAATATATTATTTTTCTGTTGATTTCAATGATACTCTTATTTTGTTTTTTTTAATACTTCTATATTTTACTTTTATTTTGTTGATTTTAATGATACCATTATTTTGTATATTTGATTATGTGTGATTCTTAATTTGTATAACTTGTATTTTAAAAATTATTTCTGATTATCTTTTTTGCATTGTATTCTTTGGAATTTTATTATTTATTAAATATACCTTTTTTTCCTAGATTGTTATTGTATTGCATCACATGTCATTATAATTTAATCTAATTAATTTTACTATGTATTTTGGTTAATAATTATTATGGCTTAACACGGGCATAGCCTAAAAAGCCTTAATAAGTTCATTAATATTTAAACTAGTGTAATTTTGAATCAATAAATTAATATAAATGTTTATGCAAATATACTCATTTTCATACACGAAAATTGTTTTTTCTCTATAGACAGTCGAAGATCACTCTGTTAACTTCCTATTATAATCGAGGCCCAGGCTGCCTTAGACAAATCGAACCCGGGACCTCAAGCATGGAAGGCGAATGCGCCATCCACTGATGAAGAGGCGGACTTTTCTCCTCTGAATTTCCTTTTCTATTCTACAACCGCCTTGAAAGATAATAAAATGACAAGTGTCCATCTCCAGGTGCACAAAGTGGTGCTGAACCAGCGCATGACTCGGGAGCTGCAGCTGCTGAAGATGCCCAAGAGCGACCGCGCCTTCATGTGGGCGGGCCTCAACTACACAGAGGATCATCCTGCTGGGGAGCTAGAGAAGTTGGCTGTGAGGTTCTCCACTCCCGAACAAGCAGCCGCCTTTAACAAACGCGCCGATGAGATACTCAAGGTAAACCATATTTTGTTTTAAATTTAATTATTTACTTACCCTTACAGATCACATTCATTTAACAAAATAATGTTTTCATTTGCGTTTATTTATGTTTTGTTGTATCTTTTAGGATTTGAAATAGAGTAACTTTTAGAAAGGTCTTTCTTATCATCGAATATCTCCCGCATTAATGATGACTCTTGCGGTTTGTCTCTAGGAGCTAGAGGAGATAGCCGAGTTGGAGGGGAGCCGGGAGGAGGGGGAGGTGGTGGAAGGGGGCGAGCACCATGATGCCGAGGAACATGAGACTGATGAGAACGAAGACGAAGATGACCCCTATGAGGTGAATTGAAAACTGTTTTACTGTATGGCAGATTGAAATGAGATATGGCATTGATAAATGGGATGTTTTCAGAGGTTGATTTATTTATCTTTTTAAAACAATAGCATTGATCACTTTAATCCTTTCAAACCTGAGTTTATTCCTGTGGATATTAAAAAATATATTTTCTTTGTGTTTAAGGAGTTATTTGAAATTTTTTGGTATTTTAAATCTTTTTTTTATCTTTTATGCTTTAGATTACTTAACGTTCACTTTTTATAAACAATGGCTCCCAAACTGATAATCAACCGTTTAAATTTATTTCAAATATTTTATTATCTTACAATAAAATTAATTAAATTATACTGAAATATGTTTAAAACTTGCCTGACATATATAATTTATAAGGACGGCAGGAATTCGCTCCAAAACAAACAAACCGGCCAGGAGCCAGCTGTCAAAGTTAAAAACGAACTTTTCTGTGTAATACTGATTATCGACATATAAAAAAAAAACGGAGACGTACTTAAGGGTTCCAGTAATTAAAAAATAAACTCGCCGCTTTTGAATTTCGGTGGGTACAAGAGTAAAAAAAATCTTAACATTTGTGTATATATTAATGAATGCCCGGGCTAAAAGGGTTAAGCCTGTATTACGGGGACAAAAATGATAAAAGATCTTGTGCATGATGTGACCCAATGTTTACAAACAAACATACAAAGCTTCAAGGCTTTAAATGCTCATACAAATATACTCAAATGTACGAAAATTCGTACACCAATATCGGTGTTTCTTTATAGACAGTCGAAGATAACTCTGTTAACTTCCCACTGTAATCGGGGCCCTGGGTCGGGACTAGGACTCTATTGTGAACTGCTAATTTTGCCTCTTGCGACAAACTGTGTTGTGAAATACACAAATTGAGTAAAAATCTGTCGTCAAATTCTGTATAATTAGAACACGTCCTATTTTTCAACCAATATTTGAAACTAGATCTGTTATTATTTGTTTTTGCTAGTTTCACTTTATTTACCCTCAGTCTTATTTGTTTCTTTTCACTTTTTCACTTCACGCATGCCTTTCTTTTCTGGAAATACTGATTTTCTAGAAAGTTCACGATTCTTGTTGTTTTAGAAAAATTACGTTGATAGTTGATCTTAGAATAATATGTTGTCAGTTGTCAGCAGTCTATCACAAGACGGCTAATTTTGTCAGCCGTGAAACTTCCCATTATCTGTCATACGTTGTTTCCAGAACGAGAAGGAGCAGGTGGTGTTCGAGTGCCAGGCTGACCTGCGCGGGCTGAGCTGCTGCATCTCGCTGCTGACGTGCGAGGACGTGGGCTACCTGCGCCTGTACAGCGGGGACGACCTCGTGTCTTCCACCATGCTCTGCGAGGGAGCCAACATGGAGGTCAGTTCCCCGTCAGCGGGCCAATCCGGAGACAAACTAATTTTTAATAATATTTAAGGGGGGCGATTACAAAGCCATTTTTTTTATTGGTATGTATTGAGACGGTTTACCTAACTTTTCTACTTCGGTATTACGAAGCCTGCTCTTCCCATATGTCGATACATGTGTAACCAGTACACATTGCATTTTACCCATTAAAACACAAAGCCGGCGAATCGCCGGCCAAGGTCAATTTGTCACTGACTATATTGGTTACTGATTTCATAATAAAATGTAAAAATCACAATTTATTTCACATTATTTATTTCAAAATATTAATTTAGTCTTAATGTTATTGTAATAAAAAAGTGTGTTGCATGAACACTTAATCTCTGCAATTAACTGTGTCATAAAATTAAATAGTGTTTTATATCTCTGTAAATACAATAAATACAATGAATACTTAATTTAATATATGATATATTGATTAAACGCGCGGATTATTTTGAGCTCAGTAAGAGAAGGGTTAAGAAATGTATGGCAATAAAAAATAAAATTAATTGAATGTAATATTTATTTTTCATAGGGGTAACATTTCTTCCGAAGTGTTGCCATTGCACCACAATGATCACAAATGATCTGATGCATGCGCTGTAACTATCTCGAATATTCTAATCTTAACTCTCAACCACTAGAGCTGTCTTAGCTGTCAAACTTTACACTGCTCTCAATGTCAAATTAAAATTGACTTATTTCTCTTTTGTATTTTAAATCACAATTAAAGCAGAAAGCGCTCGCTCGATCATCGTTTTTGTCACTTCCAATGCGTAGATATGTGTACTGCGGGGTACGGCTGCCATCGATACCTATCGCTGTATTTACCTTAAAACTCAAAGATACAGGGTCGACAGTGTACCTTTGTAATCACTCTAAAAAAAATATCGTCATCTATGCCGCCATAGCGAAGGTATGGCTTTTGTATCTTCCGATTGTAATCACCCCTGGAATCTCTTCCGTGACCTCCATAATGGTAGGCACCAACTTGACTGTAGTATCCATGGAGTCGACACTCGCTCATTACACACACTAACTGTATTTTTCATCTGCATGGACTATGACAAAAATTCAAATGCGGGATTTCAATTATGAATGTTTACTTTCATAGCAAAACATCCTTGAAGAGATTTCTAACAAAAATTTGTTACAGTCAGAGTCATTATTTGAACCCATGAATTGAGATTGCCTGGTCTGGCTGGAATTAAGAGTTAACCAATATCTTTGTGATTTTCCAGCGTGACGGAGCCAACGTCCGCTGGTGGGGAGCGGGAGATGCGGAGGAGGATGCAGAATGTGCTGACTTGCCCGATGAGGACACGGCCGCTAGCCTTGAAGAGTACTTCCATGTAAGTTATTTAAGCAAAAAAATGATAACCACTTCGTCATCGGGTAAATATGTTATAACTTTATTAACAAACCCATTACCCACATTAATGTGTGCATAGTTTGGAACAATTCTGTACTATTCAACAGATTCAAAACAATTTTTAATTTTGTGATACGACTCCCAAGATTTTTTTAAATCCCCGCTTCTATATTTATTCATGTCACCGTGCATCATTTATGGCGAACTAATTTATGAAAAGTCTGAGCTGATGTACAATACAGTTCTGTGCGTTAAATAGAACTGGAATCCCACTCAAGTGTTTTCCACTCGATGGCTACTCATTGGTGAAAATCCTGAAATAGAAAATCCAGTGGAGAAAACACCGCTTGGTAGTGTAGTGGTCTTGGGTTCGATTACCGAGAAGGTTGACATAAAATATTTATCTGTAAGGTAGTTTTATACTGCAATATTTTACTGTCCCTGGACTAAAGCACTTGAAGCGTAAGATTAATCAACTTATCTTCTGAATATCATAAAATAAATTCCCTTAACCAAATAAATTTTTAATGAAGTAATAAAGCACATTCTTTTTTACGAAAACGTTGTAAAAAAGTTGACACTTTCATGAAACAAAAAAGTGAGTAAATATTTTTTTGTAGACCCCTTAAAAATACTTCTGTTGACTTATGGTTTTTCTCTCACCCCAGTCACGGGACACCCCTGACTGGGGTGTCCCGTTATCATCATCAATGCAAAAAAAATTATACATAAATTGAAATAAATAAATATGCATGTTAGTTATGCTTTTTAGTTAAAACTGGGTTAAATCATTAGTAAACATAGTTTATAATTGTAATTTTATAAATAATCGGAATTGATCAAACGGTAATATGCAAGTACAAATTCCTCAATAAAAACAGTTTTTACGAAAAATCTGTTTTAAATTTGACCATATTTTGTATGTACTATAAATCCACCGTTTTTACTAATTAGACACTTGCCTGGTTTTCAGTGGCAGATTACTGAGAGAGTACTGTATTACGATTCAACTTTGATTTATTGTTGAATATTTATTGCTACATTCCGGTGTTATGTATGTGAATCTCTTTGTGTTGTGTGTAATTTTGGTTTTTCTTTTCTTTCAGGAACTGATAAATTAAAGATAGACCTTGTAAAAATGCTCGCATTGCTCAGTATATTTCCACACACGTAATCTGGCCGACTTCAGTTGGATCGGTGACTTTAAACTAATTTTAAGTGTATCTATAGCGTTCGAGCTTATTGTTATATACGCTGATTTAATCTTACCGCGTCTCAACTGTTAGACACAACTGGGATCCGGGAGAATTAGGCGCGGCGCACACTATAACCTTGACTATGGTCTTATTAATACCTAAGCCAACACACAATATCTTTATTATTCAATGTCCATATATAAGTAGAAGTGTCGATAGAAAAGAATTAAAACACTTAATTGGATGTGTTTTTTTAATGATTTTACTAGTTGTTTGAATGTGTGTTATTTTATTCAAATAAATACAGAACATAAATACTACCTCAGCAGTTTGAGGCTGATGCGCATATATTTTATGCTACTTAGTTTAAAAAATAAATCATTTTTATGTTCATCTGTTAGATTTTTAAACATATCACTGTGTTTAGGACAAGGGCTTCAAACCACAGTTCTGAAAAAGTGCTTTCATTATTTCATATGTGTTTAAACCCAATTGCATAGGTCTTATACACATTCTAGGTAAAGGATTTCAACTGCAAACGTTTATTGACTTAAATTCTTTTGCCAGAATGTGAATAAGACCTACACAACTGGTTTAAAACACATTTGAAATAATGAAACCACTTTATCCATAATTGTGGTTGGAAGCTTTTGTCCTGAACACAGTCAGTATTAACTGAAATTGCACAATCATTTGTTTTGTAATGTTAACCCAAGAATTTTGAGAAAAATATATACATTTTTTAAAAATTGCAGTTCTTGGAAAAGAAATAATACAAAACTGTTGATTTACCAATATGTCACAAATTGGTTAAATTTGTTGCGATTCATAGATTTTCACACATTAAGGCTGTAGTCTGACAAAAAGTACATAAATCATACGATTTTGCCTATTTTTGAAAATCATGTCATTATAAAAATAAAGTAAATGTGCAATAGATAAAAATAATAATTTGCCAAGATATTTCTGATAAAAAAACATACTTAAATGTTTTAAATAACCTTCCCATTCAATTTATTATGTTAAACAAATTGTTATTTAAATTATTTAATTGAATACTTTGTCCCTTTAAAAGTATCAATGTACCTAAGTTTAGTCTAAATTTCATGAGGCGTAATCTGCAGGTCGAAATGTAATTATATTTTTTTAAATAAAACTTTTATGTGTATTTTTTATTATAGATACCTCAGAAAATAAAATAATTGTTTTTATTTACTTTTTTAAATGGCGCAATTTTGAAAGAATGATATTTAAAAATGACAAAATCTTGTGGTTTCCTTACATTTTATTAGACTACAGCCTTAAGTGTGTAAGAATTTTGTGGCTTTTTGCTGTTTGCCACCATTCAACTGTTTCATTTCAGCAATTTTTAAAGATTTTTGTTTTGCAAACATTTTTTAAACTGCATTATCGAACATAAAATGTTCCCGGTGATTCAGCCTCCAGTATTTCTAATTGTGTAAAGATTAACTTGACTATAGTGGACAGGTTTCATAATATACTGTTTACCCACAATCTCTGTTTTTAATGTGCGCCTAGCTTAGCATAAAAAATTCCTAGCTTGTTTATTGAATATTGTATTACATATAATTTTAAATGTGGACGAATCCCAATAGTTTTTAAGTGTTTTTTCCTCTGAATTGCATTATAAATTGTATCATTTCATTTTTTTTAATTGTTAATTTATTTTAAAGAATCCAAACTACATTTTTTGTTTCTTTGTAGGTAAGCCTGTATCCAAATAAATCATATCTCCGTTCTGGTGAAACAATGACGTAACTGCAAAATATTGCATTTTTCAGGGGAGACGAAAAACTACAAATAACTTGGTTTTATAAAGATAATAAATTCTATTGGTAGTGATTTTCATTTTAACATAGTTTTAACTGGTATAAATACAAATTAAGAAATATTTAAATTTACCAATTCATTTTTTTTTAATTACGCGTAAAACATTAATATTTGAACAATGATAATATTGCCACCTAGCAGCCGGAAGTGGTTGTACATTCGGGTCGTTTTTTTTTCTTACTGAGGCATTAATGGCATTGTTACGTTGATATTTCATAAGTTTGCAGTTGCGTCATTGTTTCACCTGAACAGCAACATATTGGTCACATAAATCTTTATTTATTTCATACAATCCATGATAAATGTCTTACACCTAAAGTCATACCTTTATTAAATCCTGTGAATTATCCAATAACTAAGGAAACGATTTTATTCCTGAGTGTATAGTAATATTAAGCCTTTTTTCTCTCTTTATTTTCACTAATTAATATCAAAATAATTTGGAACAAACTCTGACCATTTGAACCAAGTAATTGAAAAAATTACTAAATGCTGATTTTGTTTAAGATTTATGTCATTTATACTCAGCGATTTTGAAAATGCTTTAATCTACTGTTGTTTTTTTTTAATGTGTCCGTTTCAACTTATTTTTAAACAAAAATCAGTGGATTTTAATGTTTGATTATCATTTTTTTTATTTTTCACGCCGTCAACAAAAAGACAAACCAACCCAGTAAATCGTAGTTTTGTTGTTAAATTTCTGGTTATTTCCTTTTAAAAATTGTTAAATTTAAAATTAATTAACGTTTTTGTTGACATGTCAAAGATTTGGAAGAAACTTCTGTATTATATTGAGGTGTTGAGTTTAAAACCAAGTAAAAATGCATGTTAAGGGATGTACAAACACAATTGTTTGATTCGGAAAAGACAGACAGAAAATTGAAACAAATGGACAGTCAATAAATTAAAATGAGGTATATTATAGAATAAAAAATGAAAGTATCTATTTGGTGAAAATTTTGATAAACAGCTAAAAGTTTAAATTTAAAATTCCTTTTTATAATATCGTCGGCCTAACTTGTAAAACATTCAAGTCCCAAACTTACTTTTGTTCGGGGGAGAGTAATAAGGCGCCACAGTTGAAGAAAGAGCATTTTGAACTATTGCATAGAACAAAAGCTTTAAAAAAAAATGTTTGGCTTAACAACAAACGTGTATCGGACGATTTGTGCTTGCTGTGAGCGTAGAAAACGCTTTTATAGCGTGTATTTACGTACGAAAGTGTTCAGAATATTACCCCCGAAGGCTTTTTTTACTCTTGAGCAAATCACAAAGAATAATGAGGAAGTTCAGTGCTATTAGAAATTGGATATAAAAATGTTTTTTTACATGCGGTAAAAATGAAAGCATTTGATTGTATGGCAAAGTTTCTCAATAAATTAATAATAATGATTTTGATAAAAACAAACTACTTTGAATTATGTCACAAGTTCTTCCGAATCAACCAATGAGAGAGTGTTGTGATAGATTTACAGTTTCCGGGAAGCCAACTCCCCAATTGGCAGACTTCACCGACTAGAATTTGTGATGTCACTGGCGGAGTAATTTCAAAATTACAGAACTTTAAAAAATCATAGCGCTGATATTACGATACATAAAAAATTTTTTTTGGCTTGGTATGAACAGATAATAAATTTTTTTTAAAAACCACTGAACTTCTTCTAATGTACATATCGTATTGTACGAGTCAGAGCGACATTTGTAAATTATCTGAATATTTATTTTGATATTAACACAATGGAGTGGGGTTTGTGACACCGTCATCTCGCTTTGTAGATTTCAGATTTTGGTTGTTCTTTAACTTTTTAAAGACTGGTAAATAATCGTTTTGTGCTTGGTGATATAACATCGTGTTACCACTAGTAAAGGATGGAATATTCTTAAGTTCAAATATTTGAAAAAAAAACATGAAGACATACTGTTTAATAATTCCTTTTCCATAATTTATGCAAATAAACATATAATGTAACCCCGCTATAGCAAAATAAAATAAAAATTATAAATACGCCGCTCATATTACGCGGTTTTACATAATACCCGCCACAGAACAGCGTGTCTGTCTTCCTTGTTATGAGTTATATCTTTGTGCTCTCTCTTATACAGATGTCTTGCTGAATTAGCGGACATTCATTCTTCGCATAGCTAGGATAAATATTTTTTGCATTAACATCCAGCATAGTTAAACAAATTTTACTTTCCAAAACCGGTGTGTAAATGTTCATTTGAAGATTACAAAAAATACGACTTCATCATTAAAAAAATAAGAGTGTATCAAGTCTTGTATCCTATGTCGATTAGAGTGACATCACAGCCACACAAGATTAACTTAAAACAGTCAAGGGAGTTATTTCTGTTAGTCAGTCAGTAAGATGCGGATATTGGAAATAGACAACTCATATTACACATCCATAAGTTCCTAAATATACACTTTCTTTTTTGCTTCTGTATACCTCAAATACGTATCAGTTCTGAGAATGAAAGAAACCTTGCTTTTTTTATAAAACTAAAAGCTAAAATTATTCTAATTTAAGAAATAAATTCATAAATACACACATGTTCCAACCAAAATACATTATTCAAACAAAAAAGCTGTTTTCTTTAAACCCTATCACCACTTTGAAAATGTTTTTATTTCAAAAAGACAATAAAGGAGAAGTTTTGATTTCAGTAGACACTAGTGTTTTTATTCGTTCCCTCATCCTCACATAAAGGTGGATAGGGCACTACATTGGATTGTCCTACCTATAAATATAAATATATTTACCAAAAGCTTTATGAATAATTTTATTTCGAATGAATGACAACCTGTTATAATAATCGAATAAATCGATTGTTTCCATAACCAAACTTTTTGTATGTAAATATGTTTGTAATGTTTTTCATTCGGAAATCGGTCAACAAAAAACTGTATTTAAGAAAATCTGCTATCTTTTCCAGTTTTGAAAATAGGGATAAAAACTTAATGACATTTTGAAATAAAATAGAACTCCCAATAAAAGCTCTCTAATTTGAGATATATTTCGAGAAGAGGAATAATCATAAAAAAATAAATAAATTATAAATTTCATAGCTGACAACCACTTACTATTTTTTTTACGATCTCAGACAAATAAGTGATAAAACTATGCACGAATTTCGAGATCCGTGCATTATGCAAGGCTGAGATAAGTATTATCGAAAAAATCCCGGCTTATGAAATAAAAATTGATTAAAACAATGAGAAACTTCAGTCCTAAGGGAAATAGTAAAAAAAATGTTTTCTTGCGCGCGGTAAAAATTGGAGCATTAAATTGTACCGCAAAGTTTCTTGAAAATGTACAAAATATATATATTTATAAAAACGAACTACTTTAAACGACGTCACTGGTTCATATGAATCAACCAATGATAACAGAGCTGTGAAAGATATCTTGCTTACTGTAAACGGACCAATCGGCAGAACTGACAGATAATAAGCGAAAGATAACATCTGACGTCACACGCCGAGTTAATTCAGAAATACAAAACTTAAAAAATCATAGCGCTGATAATACCATATTTAAAAATTGGAAAAAAAATGCCCTAGTTAAATAGTCTATTGAAAATCCACTGAACTTCCTCATTGTATTTTAGAATCTACCAAATATTTTTAAGGTTTCAATAATCGAAAGTGATCACGAAAGTGCTCCGGTTATTTTTATAAAAAGTTATAAATTATTCGATTATTTGCAACCAACCACCGCATCAGGTAATGGTAAGTGGTAAATTTTATGAAAGAAAATACAGAAATACGCTTGGTGTATAAATAAACTGAAACTCATAGATTATGTAGAGCCGCAACTCTCAGTCATGTTTAAATTTATACTTGTACAACAAAAAACGAACTATAAAAAAGACAAAAATATCTTCCCACCCAACAGTCAAAATAATTTAGTGTTGTCAAAATAAGGAAATTTATTTCGCCACTTATCAATTTTTCATGAAGTACTTACCTTACAAAGCTATGTCGTCACTTCCTTTTACAAAAAAATAGTTTCAGCGTTTCCGAGTTTATAATTAGGTTTCAAAAATTTATACTTTGATGTTGATATGATAAAAATGCATAAAATAAATTCAGATTAATTAAAATAACAATAAACGCGTTTGCCTACCACGAAAAGGGTCTCGGGTTCGATTCCTAACATGGTTGACATGATTAAATTTGTTTAAAAAGTGTTTTTACGCTAAAACATTTCATAGTCCCTGGACTGGCACCTAAAGAGTAAAACTGATCATCTTACTTTCATGAAACAAAAATGATCGAGATATACTGCGGTTGGTACACCAAGGCAGTGCCCTATGCACCATTAAGTGCAGAAAGGGAATGGTGATTATGATTATGAAAATTATAAAATGTATTGCATAATCATAAAAGATTGTCTTTTGATTTGTCCAGTTTTATTAAAAGAGGAAAACACAATTGTGTATTTTTTTTGTAGACAAGTCTTATACCCGTATGCAGAGACAAACCTTAAGGTGAGGAAAGTACATTCTATTGTCTTCACCTTCGGGTTATTCTCTGCATTTGCAATTAGAATGTACTTTCCTCACCTTAAGTTTTGTCTCTGCATACGGGTATTAGCGAATTAGTACTTATATTTCAATTTATTCAATAAAAAATAAACAAAGAAATGCTGCAAATTTTCTGAAATATGATAAACGACTTTACTCATGAAAAATGCTGAAATATTCAGTAAAAACACATGAACAGCGATGGATTTCTTATATGTGTATAAGAAATCCATCATGTGTATCAACTCAATATTGTCACCTATCTTATATTTAAGTATCCCCAAGGACACTTTTTATGCAAAACGAAAATATTCAGAAGTTCGCTGTTCACAAATTTGACATATTGCTGGCTGTTTTTTTCTTCTTTCTCCTTTCCTGGGTGTGTGGGGGTTGTTATTAGCATCAAGTGATAAATGGCAAACGCACCGTGCTCTTTCTCACTCCCACGTAAGCAAAAAGTGAGAGTGCGACGTACATGTGGCCTTGTATTCTATATTTTTCTGTCAATATCACGCAATGGCGGTTAGTCACTTTTATCTCAGTTATTTTGCAAGTGATTCCGTGCGTTTTTCTCGATAAGCGATGCATATTCTGGACGCATACCAGGATTTAATTATGAATGTAGTTAATTTATAGTGATCTTTGGTGTTTTAAGTGTGTTATTTTGTTGTTAAAAGTTTCGCGAAATGTCACTTCACCTCGCAGACATGTCGGGGTCTTCTTTGACGCATAGCTCTCGTCAGGAAGGCGACGGGTCGCGCCCGTTCATAATTATACATGTCGCATACTCGTCCTTTTAAGGGCATGAAATATTATTTGAAGCTCGCTTTAAACGTACATTCGAAGCCGCCTTATAGCGCAGAATTTAGTTCGAGGCCGCGGAGTGAAGTAGCATGTCTAGCGACGAAGAGAAGCCCCCGGCGCCCCCCGTGCGGCTCACCAGCAACAGGGGAGCCGACAGGCTGGACTCCGCCCCTCCCGTGGACATGAGACCCCTGCCCAAAGGTAACTCCACACCTACAACACCTGCACTAAAGCATTGCTTGCTCTTCCTAATATTATGATTCATGAAATTCTGTGAATTCAACGCTTTTTGTTGTACAAAAATCCGAACAAAATTAAACTTTGTCATTTTATAAATTTGATTCACCGCTTCACAACCGACTAGCGCTTGTTTTGTGTTTCATAAACCTTCTTAAACTTTTACTCATTCTTTCTTGGCATTTTGCACAAAATATTAAATATCAATAAATGAATTATTATTATTTGCACCACAACAGGCCGGGAGGCTTAATTACAGTGGTGAACTACACTGAACACCCAGACTTGAGAAAAATCATATTTAATTGTGTTTAATTTTGAGTTCTCACCGGGAAGTGAACCTCAGAGTCTTCTGTGAGTGAATCAACCGTCTTAGCCATTACACCACGGAGGCCGCCGAGTAAAACTGTCGTAGTGTTATGCTAAAATGGAGAAGAAATGATTTTATTGATAGACAGGAGGTATAGACTAAAATTATTGTATTAAATAAAGAAATGTGCATTTTTCAACAGTACTGCAGTTTGCAAGTTAATAATGTCTTAAGTAGGGACAGTAAAAAATAAAAATAATATGCTCGTTAGATTTTCTACAGCCTTCTAGATACGAACGATGTTTTTCTGAGTTGTAATGTTTGTTCTGTGTCGAAGGCGGATGAAGAATACAGTTCTGTGTGTGAAATAGAACCTGAATTCTGTATGGCTGCTTTCGACTTGATAGCTGCTCTCAGGTAAAAATCCTGAGGAAGGAAATCAAGTAGAGATAAGCCTGCCTTGTAGTGTAGCGGTTGGTGCATTCGCCCACCATGCTTGAGGTCCCTGGTTTGAATTCTTGGGATGGTGGACATGAAATATTGACTAAATTGGTGGTTCTACGCTGCGGTTTTTCATGTTCCTGGAGAGGCGCCTGAAGCGTAAGGCTGATCACCTTGTTTTCTTGTAACAGATGATAGATATATGCCGCAATTAATGTAGCGCATTATGCACTATCGGGTGTGGACAATGGTATGATAATGATGCGTAGCGTTCATCATCTAAGCTGTTGACACAAGGCATAATTACGCAGAAAAATACCATTGTTAACAGATGATTAAGAAGTAATTTAATACCTTAGTATTGTTATGGTTTTATATTGTTACATTAGTTTCAACACTGATGATTTGCAATTTTAACTCAATTATTAAAAATCTTAATCATCATTCAAATCCTCTTGTGGTCCCCATGCCTAGTGTCGTAGACTCACGGGTCAAAGGTCAAGGTTTGCGTCCCGTTCTACCACAACATGATTCTCATTTTCCAATAGTGAGTTATTCGTTGAAAATGGCCACCAAAATTTAAATATTCGGGTAAATCGTAAGAATAAGAATACAAATGCTTTATAAGGTGATTCTAAACGAAACTAGTTATTCGTAGATTTTATAATTTTTATATATCATAACAATATAATTTAGGTCTTTTTCACAAAATGGCTTTTATGAAAAGGACGTAAATTATATTATTATGGTATGTGTTACAATCAAATAGTGTAAAGTTTCCGCAAACCAAGTTTTGTAAAATTTTCATTGAAAATAAATGTAAAAATGGCATTTTTCAATAAACCATGATAAAAGCTCCATAATAATTAGTTACATATTTTCATTCAGAAAAAAAAAAATCTCTAGATTTGCTGTAACTTTGCACATATATCATTCTACTAAAATTTTATTTCACCAATGAGGAAGTTCAGTGGTTTTTTTTGAATTTTTTATTTGTTAATAGACTGTTAAACTAAGTCAAATATTTTTTTAAAAAATTTTTATATATCGTATTATCGGCGCTACGATTTTTCAAAGTTTTGTATTTCTGAAATAACTCCGCGTGTAACGTCAGAGGTTCATTTCCGCTTATTCTCATTCAGTTCTTCCTATTGGTCCAGAAGCGACAAGCAGACCGGAAATCTTCCATAGCTCTCAGATCATAGGTTGATTCACATGAACCAGTGACGTCATTTAAAGTAGTGCGTTTTTATCAAAATATTTTTTATTATTTTTTCTGTACATTTTCAAGAAACTTTGCTGTTTAATTTAATGCTCTTATTTTTACCCCGCGTAAGAAAACATTTTTTGTATCCAATTTCCCGTAGGGCTGAAGTTCCTCATTGATAGATCTTATAAACATAGAAGAATCAATTTCTGTCAAATAACGCATTTAAATTTTTTGTAGATATTTAGTTTGGTGAAAATGGTCCTCAATGGGGAATTTTAGCCCTACGGGAAATTGGATACAAAAAAGTGTTCTTACGCGCGGTAAAAATTAGAGTATTAAATTATACGGCTAAGTTTCTTGAAAATGTACAAAAAAAAAATTCAATAAACGAACTAGGTACTTTCTTTTTACGACTTTACTTACTTTCTTACTGACTCACTTTCTTTGAACGACGTCACTAGTTCACATGAATCAACCTATGACAAGAGAGTTGTGGAAGATTTCCAGTTTACTTACCGTCAACGGACCAATCGGCAGAACTGACCGAGAAGAAGCAGAAGAGAACCTGAGACGTCACGCGGAGTAATTAAAAAAAAACAAAACTTTAAAAATCATAGCACTAATAATACGATACATACAAATTTTAAAAATATATTTTTGGCTTAGTTTAATAGTTTATTAACAAATAAAAAATATTTTCAAAAACACTGAACTTCCTCTTTGTTAAGGGTCCTGATTCTATTTCACACACAAAAAAATAGAAAAAAATATTTATAAGCTTAATGTTTAAATGTTTTTCAATAGAAAACTGCATTGTTTATGTTAATGATTATTGGCCTAGAGAAATAAGTATACAATAGAAAATTTATGGAGTGCTCTGACAGATTCCATTGTTTGTTTGTCAATTGTGTACTGCAGTATGAACGCTCTTAATCTCCAAGTTATATATAATATATATTATGGAAGTATAAAGGTCTATTGTTTAACTTATTAGGCATCCGCCAGTAAGTCGAGTCATCAATCAATGAAATTATCGAGACATTGGATACCGTACTACTTAAAATGGTCCTATAATTTACTGTCTAGTGCATAAAATTTGGGGCTTTAAAAAGTCAATTGATTAGATTTATATTTTTTCACACAAGGTATTGCTAAATTTTACTATTTAATCTATATCTAGCCTATAAAAATTATAATATTTAAATAGTGTTATTAGTGCAGAAATTTTATTATTATTTAGTTTATTATCAATGCATAAGTTTCCGTCTTTTTAGTTCCGTTGACATGCAATTAAAAAAAAAATAGTACATAGTGCAAAGTGCAAACATTTATGATTCTTGTATTGGTCTACAAAATAATACAAATACAAAATCAAAATCTACAAAATCTTGTACTTATTTAGTTGCATTATTGGTAAAAAATTGTATTATAAATATTTATTTAGTTTTATTATTAGTGCAAAAGTTACAGAATAAGTATTTAGTTGTATTATAAGTGAAGTATTTCTGATTCTTTAATTGTATTATTAGTGAAACAAAATCTCATTATTGAAAACTATCATTAATACAAAAAACTTTTTTCCATTAGCCATAATTTGAGCATACGTCTCACTCCTGTATTTAACTCACTATTTTTAGTATTGTTGCATTATTGGAACAAAATTTTATAAACACTAATATTGTTGCATTTTTAGTGCAAAAGTTTAATGATAAATACTTACTTATTTAATTGCAGTATTAGTTTCAAAGTTACGTAATAAATATTCAGTTGTATAAATTATGTAGTGCCAATGTTTCTGATTGTTTTAAGTAAACAATTAAATGTATCATGCTTCACATTCTGCTTAGCGGTCTTTTCTTTGAACGTATTGTTACAATGTGTTTTAAAACATTAATTTGTTTGTCATTTGGACTGTGTCAATATTATTCTGTACTGTGTCATCATGTTACATTTTGGAATGTATTCTGTTGTCGATACTGTGTTAATTAAAATCACAGCTATCAGCTTTAGTAAATACTTACCTTGCCTACGAAGGACATATTTGTATAGGTTTTATTAATCGCTCTTTTGAAAATAGGTTAATGATGTAATTACCATTTTTACAATTAAGAAATTAGAAATTTTTCTTTTTCCACATCCTCTCCTAAGTTGAGCATGTTGACATCACCAAGCGCTTCCCACAATAATCGGGTTGTGGTCCCGTAGCTAGTGTTAAGAACTCACGGATCAGAGGTCCGAGGTTCGAACCCCACTTTACCCCAACTTCGTTTCCATTTTCTAATAGTGAGTTATTTACGACTCATTTAAAATGGCTCCAAAATTGAAATAGTTAAATCATAAGAATGCAAATATTTCTTTTTTTACTAAAAAAAAATAAATTATAGGACGGCAAAGATAGTAACAGAAATAGTAATATACAATGAGGAAGTTCAGTGTTTTTTTTAAAAATATTTTTGTTTATTTGTTAATAGACTATTAAACTAAGCCAAACAATTTTTTTTAAAATTTTTACATATTGTGTTATCAGCGCTACGATTTTTTTAAATTTTGTATTTCTGAAATAACTCCACGTGTGACGTCAGAGGTTCTTTGCCGATTATTCTCGATCAGTTCTTCCCATTGGTCCATCCACAGCAAGCAAACCGGAAGTCTTCAATAACTCTCATATCCAGCGTTGCCAATACTACAATACTTTCAATATTACTTTCGCCAATACTTTCGGTAGGTCTACTGATTTTGGGAGCAACCACCGATCTACCGAATTCTATTAAAATTCTACCGATTTCCATACATTCCCTCATTTTTTTTTCTTCCAAAGAATAAAATTATTGTTTGTTTGCTCACTGTTGATTGTTAAAAAAAAACTGCTTATGTATCGTACATAAGTATATAATGAATTATATATTAATGAAATAAATTGGTTCGTATTGGTGAATGGTGATTCCTGGTTATTTTCAAATATATTATAATATTGTGGTATAATAAATCATGACCATAGAATTTCATGATATTACTTAAAAATTAATATATCTTTGTCTATCTTATGAGGAGAAATGTAAAATATCACCTTTCATATTAAAAATGATCAAAAAGGTTTTTCTTCAGTTAATTATATATTTTATATTAAAATTTAGTTAAATCATTGTTTTAAGCAATTTGTTCAGAACTTTAAAATATTAATTATTTATTTGTTTGGCAATTTTGTTTGACAACAAAGTTTGACTGATGATTGTAATTCTTTTTTTACTATTATTACAATTGCATTATTAATTTGTAATCCATAAATCAGGACTTAGTAGATGGAAATAAACAGGGTTTTTTTAAACATTATTTTCAATGTATTTCCAAATATTTGTAGACTGATACTACTCTTGGAATTTACATTTATTGAAACAGAGAAGGAAAACATTTTTAGAAAGGAACATCAAAGTCTTATGACCTGTCATTGGCTGGTTTTAGTGGCACATTACACACTATGTAAGATTCACCATTTATTTATGTCGCATCCACATTTCCTCAACTCTTCCATCTGCTGACTGTTGTGACTTTTTTCCAGCCTTGTCTACAACAAACATTTGTACATACTCTAAATGCTTTCTTCTAAAAAAATGTTTCTCCTGTTTCCAGAGCCTGATGACAGCGGAGACCGTAAGAAAAAGACGCTGAAAGCCAAGATGAAGGGGTCCAAGAGCCAGTCCTCACACAATGACAACAAACCTAACATTAGCTACCCGACCAACTTCGAGCACACTATTCACGTTGGATTCGACGCAGTCACAGGGGAATTCACTGTAAGTCAAATAATTAATGGAGATCTTAAAGCCAGAGGTCTGTTGCTGGTACGGTGGTATTAGTAACAGGGGGGCGATTACAATCTAAAGAAACGGAAGCCATATCTTCATAATGACGGTATAGCTGAAGATAAATTCTTCCGAGTGATTATGAGATTTCACATGCTTTCGGTCAAGCAAACAATCCATCACGCTGTTTCTCCGTAGGGGTGGCAGAGAAGATAGAAAGCCATATCACTCTGTCTTTGCATAAATACCTCGTTTCATCTACATTGATACATCTTCTCATGCACGCACGCCGATTTTTCCTACTCTTGACATGTCCATCTTCAAGTATTTGATGGACTTGGTCGTGCCATGTCTTTCTTGGTCTCCCTCGTTTTCTGCATCCATCAACATTCGCGTCATAAATCCTTATAGCCGTTCTTTCGCTCTATATATCCAAACCAACGCAGCACCCCTTTCTTGATTCTGTCGATATACATGTCTCAGCCTTACATAGTGAACATACATCGTTTTACCACAGATTCGCCTGAGGGATCCCATTTCAACAGCATTTAACCTACTTTCATCATTATTATTCGGTCAAGCAAAGAGTCATTTTAAATACTTACATTAGTATTTATTATTAGCAATTTTCAGCGTAAACCCAGAAATTCATTGCTATTCTACGGAGGGAGTGAATGTTTCAGCTTTCAAAAACAAGAATCGAGGCAACTCAGAACGATCTGTACCATAAAAGACTTAATGAGTTGCCAAAAGCAGTTTTTTTTATTTTTTTTATTCAATATGTTTTTTTCATTTATTTTAACATATTAACATATCTAAAAAAATATTTTTTTTGCACCACAACAGGCCAGGAGGCCAAATTACAGTGGTGAAATACAACACAGAATACCCAGGCTTGAGAAAAATCACATAGAATTTTTGTGTTCTCACCAGGTTCAAACCTGGAACCTTCCGTGCGTGAGTCAAGCGTCTTGACCACTACACCACGGAGGCCGCGATAAGTGATTTCGGGTCTATCACATAGTTTCGTGGGATGGCGATGGTTTTTGTTTAAAACTACTACTTCTGCCACTATGCCATTTCCAGTTTCCGCCAGTAGGGGTTGGCAGAAAGGATGGACCGCCAGCTTCTTCCACAAATTAAAGCAATATGCCCTTCGGTTGTGTCTGCTATTGACAAGACTTAAGGTTTTGGTTTATCTGATCACGCCACGTCTTCCTTGGTCGTTCTCGTCCTACATTACCCTACATTCTCGCCAAATGTTCGTTAAAAACAAACATCCATATAGGTAGCTAGAGTGTTGTCAGTTTTTTTATCTAAATACATTACATTACAGTTGGAGAACGTATAGGCATCGATAGCTGTTGACTGTTGCCCATCGGTGCCTAAAATGACGAAAGTCTAATTCCAGGGAGCAATTCACGCTTTATTGCTATTTGTTTATATTTTTAATTGTTTTAAGGTAGTTACTTTTAAGCCACAAGCCTTATTAAAAAAAAAGAGAAATAAGTTAATTTTAACATGACTTAGGGAAGTAGCGAAATTTCGCAGTTAAGATTTGATGATCTGAGGTAATTACAGCGCATGTGTTATATAATTTTCCAGTTGATGTGACAAAATGCGCAAGCAGCATAAGGTGCAATACCAACATTACGGAAAAAATGTTGCCGACATAAAAAACAAATATATAACATTTTGTTGTAACTTCTAATAATTTAATATTTTATTATAACTTCCTGAAAACACGCATGGATATGTCGGTAGAGCCGGCTTTTTAATAGAGAGAAAAATAAATCAATCTTACCTCTGTAGATAGAGATAGAAGACAAGTTAAATATACTGACTCTATGTGAAGGTTGCGTTCGTAATCGCCCCCTAACTAACAAGATTCTGTTTGTTTATTACTAACCAAGTAATGAATTATAATAATGGTCACAGTCTGCTAGCCTTTTTCTATTTTCTAACATTTTTATTCTGTCTGTATTCAAAAGTTGATATGTATTCAAAACTATTAAAACTCGCTGACAAGTTCTAAAATTATTTATGTTTTGCTTTGCAAGCAATGATTTAATCTATACTCGAGTATTTTTAGCTAATATTTGATGCATCCAAACAGCAAATTTTTGAAATGATGCAATATTTTAATGAAGCTTGTCCTATCTATAGGCTGTATTCAATTTATTTTTTTTGTGGTATTCCATTTAGTGTTGTCATTATTCTTTAGAATGTTAAGTTCCCAAGTAGGTTGATAATTTTATCATTTATAACAATATTACAGTATTCCAGTTAGAAAAATGTAGCAAAGAAACAGAATTTCACAACAGAAATATAATAAAATAAGCATGATTAATCTTGGTTTGAAATTTCATCAATGTTGCCATGCTTCGAGTAAATAATGAACCAAAAAAGTACCTATCTAATCAGTTTAAAAAAATATTTTTCTGTGATTTTTATTTGTATTTAATGTTAATTGTTTTTTTCAAGTACTTTCTTCATTCTGTTTTTTTGCTAAATAATTAAATAGGTATATTTTTGTTTGCATGGTTTTTACATTTTATGTAAAACAATAATATTTGAAAACACCATTTTAACAATGGAATATTGTAACAAGTAGTGTTGTATTCATGTTTTTAAATTAATTATTGCAAATACCATTCAAGTAATGTGTCCATTTGTATATTTTCACATTGTTTGTTACTTAAAAACAAAGTAAATGCTATTAAAATGTTTAAAAGAAAAAAACCCTATCAGCTTAAAGCGATAAGCTACCAGGAAAACATGATTAAAAGAATAATGACAAATAATTGGACTTTTTTTATTTTATTAGACTGATAACGATGATTGAAAAACGGACAGCGAAATAATATCGGGGAGGGGGGGGCTATTCTGAGTCTTCTCTACTCCTTAAAGGGTGATTAATTTGGGATTTTTTATTTTTTACATGTTTTTACACATTGCTTCGTATCTGGCCACACTGATGATTAAATGTCAGACAAAGAAATTAAACATGATGATTCATTTAGAACATTATTGGGACCTGAAGCACTAACCCGGAATACTTAATTAGATTGAATTGACCAAACCGTACTAGTTTTTTTTTTCCATTTCTTAACCAGTTTTATACATTATTTGACGTTTAATCATCAGTGTGGCTATTATACGAAGAAAAGTGTCGTCGCATTTAAAAAATAAAAATCCCTAAATTAACCACTCTCTAGAGAATAGAGAAGATTCAGAATACCACCCCTGAATGAATTAAGTATTCCTAATTCTTACTGCAGAAGTCGTAGAAAAGAGAAACTGGTTATTATTAAAATTTGTGAATTCAAGTTTCACACATCATTTCCACCATAATTTTATACAAAATTTCTTTTGATTTAATTTGCATAAATAACTCCATTATATTTTCCCACTTTCAACTTTAACTTGATGTCTATTTTCTGACAGTTATTTATGACTCATTAAAAATGGCTCTGAAACTGAAATACTGGGGTAATTGATAAGAATATATTTTTTTTTTAATTTTCCCTTCTATATTTCATTTACATTATAAAATAAGTATAGAGACAGCTAATAGTGACACAACCAGAAACGATCGCTGCATATGAACTGTATGAATAATTTTACTGTCCTTTTTTTATAATATCCGCCACAATTAATGCATATTTTTAAGAACTAACCCATATTAATAGTCGGAAGCGGTGCTTACAGCTGTGACAAAATTCTAAAATGGAATACGTTTTTTTATTCAGTTAATTAAGTACTGTTCTTGATTATTAATACGGGGTGTGTTGTATAACTTTTGAGAAGTGTTTGTATTCAGCTTTTGTGTCGTATTTTTGTTTCAAGCTGCCGCTCACAGTAAGTACAGCTTTGAATCAATGTTATCGCTTTTTTAATATTAAGTTTTCCTCCTTTGCAAGCATTGCATACAGCATTTACTTTGTGATATTTATTAAGTAGTTCTAGCATCTCATATTTAACAAATGAATTGATAAATATCAAACGCCAGTATGTCCATAATAATCCACCACAATGTCCATGTGGACCTGCTAGCTTCTGAATTGAAACAGAGTTTTTGGACAGTGTTTTCATTTTAATGAGGATATGGTTGAATTTGAACAGTACTGAAATTATCTTTTTTTCTACATTTTGTAGAACAAATGTTAAAAAATAATTTGGATGGACATACTGGCGTTTGATATTTATCCACTCAAATATTGCTTTGCCCTCAACAATTCGTGATAAAGAGAGCAAATCACGGTACATACGAAAACATTAGTGTGAGAAAGAGATACATATTTCCTTCGTTCATGTTTTTTATGTAACTCGTTACCATAGCAATGACAGTGGTGGCTGTCAGTGTATTATTTATGTTTATTTATTTATATTTTTTGCTTACAAACTATAGTTAATAATAAAATAATGTGACCTCACTGGGGTTTCTCATGCCGAGGACACTTAAAAATATACTTTTTTTAAATTACATTTGAGACAACCTTAAAAAAACAAAGATAATTAACAAATATTCAGACAGTTTTAAAAACAAGGTATTTATGTACATCTATATTATTTATATTACAAAACACACACTGAAAATAACAAAAACATAACATAAGCTGTTTACTTTAACACATTTGCTGAAACTTTTTTTTCATAGGATCCATTCATATGGACACATATCTTATCATAACTTACATATTTTTTAAAAATATTTCACTTCCGATTAGACCGTGGTTGATGGTTTGAAGTAAATCTTATTTGACTAAAATACTGGGACACTTTTGTTGCTGACTGTTTTTTATAGGGACACAATATCTCTTCTTCTTTATTATTACTTCAGTTTCACGTAGGCCGTATCCGTTTTTCCACTACGAATGTCTTTGGCCTGACAGCTATACTACCCTGCTAAACTTAAACATCGTAACTGAATTTTTTTTTTTTTGTTTTTTAGGTTATGTAATAGATATTCGATAGCTTAACATATTTACTAAGCCAACAAGTCATTTCTACTTCTCAAATATGAGATATTGTAAAAAAAAAAAAAACAGATCGGCAAAGCATAAAACAGTAATCTCCTGTAAAATTACTATGACTGCCCCCTGCATGAGATGTATCAATAAAATCCCAACACAAATTTACGGGGTCATAACTGGAAGCTCTATCGTCTCCAGTCTCCGTCTTTCCAGCAGGGTAGCTTCAGACTGGAATAAATTGCCAAGTTTAGTTGTCCATTCCATTTCGGTCAACCAGTTCAAAAACCGTTTGGATGCCTTTTTGAAGGAAGAAGACAAAAAGCAGTACACGAGATAGAGATCAGTAAAAATATATAAATAATCAATAAAAATTTGTAATTCACCACTTACAGTTTTAGGCTTAGCAGAGCAGTATAGCGCTCATTTCCTAAATGAAAGACACCATTTTATACATTTTGAATTTCGAAAAACGCAAACACGGCAGTTTGTTTACGGTATAAAGTTTGCTCGCCGTGAACCCAACAAAACAAAAAAATAGTATTGCCAGAAAAGATTCACTTATGCAATTTGAAAAAAGCCAAACAAGTAAATAGGGTCAGTACTTACTTCGCAAATAATTATCAAAGTTCAAAATATGTCAATTTTTATACTTCAGATAATACAAGTTTTTGGTGTCTCCTGAACTTCAAACATTTTTTTGAACTAGAAGGTCAGCTTGCTTCTGCCTATTGCCACCTACAGATTAGAAGTATCGGTTTGCATGAAAATTTTGTGTCTGTTTAGTAGTGACGGTAAAATAACTCTTTGGCATGTGCTGCTGTCTAGGTACGAACAAAATGCTGTCTTCAATTTCACACAAAATTACTTGCAACAAGAAAATCACCCTGACTTTACAAATTCTTCAAATTACAAGATTGACAGCGTAATAATGAATATTTAAAATTGGTTTCAAAAAAGAATGTGGTTTTCTGTGTGAAATAGAACCAGAACCCTGGACGACTGCTTTCGGATTCGATGGCTAATCCTGAAATAAGAAAATTGAGCGGAGAAAAGTCCACCTCGTTGTGTAGTGGTTGATGCATTCGCCTACCATGCTTGAGGTCCTGAGTGATTCCTGGTGAGGTTGACGTGAAATATATGCTTTTAAATGTGGTTTTAAATTGAAATATTTAATGGTTCTTAGACTGGCACCTGAAGCATAAGACTGATTACCTTAACTTCAATATAAGGAACGATAGAAGGAAAATTATAGACTTTTTAAATTTATTCAAAATTGTAAATTCAATATGGGATTGCCCCGAACTGTTATCTCTCATCAACTTCAGGGTGCCTGGAAGAATGAATAGACAGGTGCCACCGTTTTGCAGCAACAATTCACGGACAGTGTATACTTGTAATGCAGTATTAAATAGACTTCATGAACTCGGCAATAGTTATTCCCACGTATCTGATATATTTAGTGTAGGGTATTGTTCCTATAGAACAAACCTTTTGAACTTTTTCAAAGATGGTGAATGGTAATTATATTTATTTATTGATGCATTTCATATACAGTTTTTTGTTCACTTTGCCTAGCTGTGTGAAACAGTACTTATGATTTTCTTGGTTTTTTTTACTGTAGAATGTTTTATTATTTAAACTTTCTACTGAATATGCTGTATAATTTTTAGGTTATTTTTTTAAATATAAATCTTGTATAATTTTTGGTTTGATTTTTATTTTTTTTTTCTAATTCTTGTTTTTAAAATTCATGTTTTTGAAAAAAAAGGAAAAAATATTAAGCCAAATATGTTAATATTATAAATGTTTGTAAAAGGCAGATTTGCCGTTTATGTTAATAAAATAAAATAAAATAACAAAAATTATTGAGATACGCTGCATTAAGGAACTTCAGCCCTACCGAATATTGGATACAAAAGATTCTTGCCCATGGTAAAAATTAGATTTAGCGCATTCAATTGTAAGGCAAAGTTTCTTGAAAATGTACAATGAAAAAACTAAAAAAGACTGAACGACGTCATTAGTTCATATGAATCAACCGATCATAAGAGAGCTGTGAAAGATATCCGGTTTACTAACCGTCAACAAACCAATCGGCAGAACTGACCAAGAATAAGCGGATAAGAACCTCTGACATCACATGCTGAGTAATTTTAGAAATGCAAAATTTAAAAAAATCATAGCGCTGATAATACGATATATAAAAATTTTTTTTTTTTGGCTTAGTTTAATAGTCTTTTAACAAATAAATAAAAAAAACCACTGAACTTCCTCACCGGAGCTCCAATGCAGTGCTCTATGCACTATCAGGTGTGGATAGCGATGTAATGATGATGATGAAATCAAATATGTGTAGCATTTGATGTTTTAAGCACTAACTGTGTAGTATATAGCGCCATTGTCATAATATACCTCAAGGGCGCTTTACAGAGTGATTATATAAATAAATAAATTTAATTTTAACTTTTTGAATTTGTAATTTGAGAAAAACAATGTACTTTGTCACCACATGCTAAAGATTTATTCAAATGATTTAGAGAACAAGTGGGTAAATGCCTAGACTCCCATATTCCCTTCTCAAAAATGTTTTCCCTCTCTGTTGCAACAAATTTAAATATGAACAACTCCTTGGGGAGAAAATTCAGTCAGTCTGCAAGCATTTGAACATACTCAAAACATTGTTGAAATAAGATTTACTACGGTCCGATCTGAAGTGAAGTATTAAAAAAAGAAGAAAGTTGTGATATGTGTCCATATGAGTCCGCGAGCTTGTTAAGATAAAAAATATGAAATTAGTATAATTGCAAAAAATGATTTTAAAAAATGCTCATCGTAACTAAATTTTAAATTGCTAATTTCACCTCAATAATTTTCTGGTAAAATGGCCATTATTAAATTTGTGACAGAGATATAAATAACATTGGCTTGTGATTTGAACTCGAGAACCCACTCATAAAGCTATTTATGGAATCAATTATACTGCCATTCATTTAGTTTAATGTATTATGCAAATAATTGAGTTTCAATTTTGTTTTTATGGATTCTTCTGAGTAATGGCTTAAAATATATATTTTAATAATAGGTTTTGTAGTAGGTATAAACTTCATTTGATCGTAGAGCACTACAGGATAAAAAAAAGTTTCATTAAATTCCTCACCGTTCCCCTTTTCGCACCCAGAGGTGCATAGGGCACTGCATTTGTAAACCAATTGCTGCTTATTTCGATCACCTGTTGCATGAAGGTAAAGTGACCTCAAGAGTGGTA
Source organism: Micrasema longulum (assembly GCF_059751315.1). Classification (NCBI taxonomy): domain Eukaryota; kingdom Metazoa; phylum Arthropoda; class Insecta; order Trichoptera; family Brachycentridae; genus Micrasema; species Micrasema longulum. The sequence goes on from NW_028279165.1 coordinate 95,006, forward strand.
GGCGAACGGGCCAACGAGGCGGGCTTATCTTCACTTTATTTACTTATTCGGGATTTTTACCCGAGAGTAGCTATAAGAAAGAAAGAACTGTATTCTTCTGTAGAACTGTATTCATTTTGTATTGTTTGTTTGGAAAAATTAATCTGGATATAATTTAAAAAATATTTATTATTATTTAATAAATCCAACTTAATCCAACCACTATAAGTGCCGATTGTTTGATCAGTAGTTATAGTTAAAAAATATTAATATCAGTAACAAATTTTTTAAATGTAATAATAATAATAATAATAATGGTTTATTAACAAAAATTACAAATTCTTTATCTACTACTTACATACTTATGTAATAGATTTCTCTGGATTATGGAAATCCAGTCTTTTGTCTATGAACATTTGGACAAACTCAAATATTGTAATGAAACCAACTGGTCCAAGAAGAAGTTTAAAAATTGAAAAATTGTTTTCAGGCGTTGCCTAGTATGTGAAATAATTCAGTCAGATGAATCTCTTCACAACAATAAAGGTTTCAGCTCTTTAACTTCACTAAAATCAACAGATGGAAGAATTGAAAAAATATGGATGTTCAAACATAGGCAAAATGGTGAATGTTACACAGTGTGTAAAGTGGCCACTTAAACCAGCCAATGACAGGTCATAAGCCCTGTAAATGCCTTGACTTCCATATTCCCTTAATTAAGGTATTCTCTATCCCTGTTGTAATTTGTTAATCTTAATGATCCCCGAGGGGGTGAAATCCAGTCTTTTGTCTATGAACATTTGGACAAACTCAAATATTGTTATGTCTAGTCTGCCTAACTAGGTACAACCTGTTTTAAGGCAGACATTTTTATGCAAAAATAAACAATAACATGACTACCTACTAGTTAATTTATTATAAAGTTATACAATATATATATACCATTTATTATTTTAGAAAGTTTTTTTAGTAAGTTTTCCAATTTTTCTCTACCTAAATCCAGTAACCATTTTATTGCAAATTTATTTAATTAAATTCGGGTCATGGTTTTGTAATGTTCGGGTAACATATTGAATATTTTGGGGCCCAGAAACCTAAAAATTTCTTTGCCCGAATTTAGAGTTTGTGGTAGACCCTTATTAATATTTTGATATACAGGAAAATTACAATTATCCGGATAAACGAGTGCCAGACATTATTCGGATCTGCAGAAATCTGGATAATTGGGTTAACCATTAAATTAAAGCAAAAGCTCCACCAACAAGCTACAAAAATTGGCTTGGTGGGATTTTAGTTTTAGTAAAAATATAACAAGTGAATTTTTTTTTTTTAAATTGTAAAAATGTATAATTATTTACACAATATTATTTTTGGTGTGTGTATATATATTTACATATTTATACACACACAATTCTAGGTTTTATCCCAAGGGGGAGTAGGTATATTATTATTTATTCTTGAAACAAAAATTCTACCCATCTCTGTAGTGATATAAATAATAATATACCTACTCCCCCTTGGGATAAAACCCAGAATTGTGTGTGTATAAATATGTAAATATATATATACACATACCAAAAATAATATTGTGTAAACATGATCTGGTCAAAAAATTAAGTTAAAATAAATTGCAGAGTCATCTGCAGGCGATTACTAGTAATTAATTTAACTCGGATAGAGTCTTAGCTACATAAATAAAGTAATTTGCTTTAATACTTAACCTCAATATCAAATACATAGATGGCGCTCCAAACGCGCTAGCGAAAGCTTTCCTTGTTTCATGACATATATACAAAAACCAAAAAATGTCTCCGATATGGATATTCGCTAATAAGCGGAATGGGGAATGTTGTAGAATTCTACATAAAAGTGGCCACTTGAACCCAACCTATGGCAGGTCATAAGCCCTGTAAACGCTCGAATATCCATAATTCTTGAAACAAAAATTCTACCCATCTCTGTAGTGATATAAATAATAATGTATAATTATTTGCTTTCACAAATGCGATATAGCTTGACAAACATTATATGAATAAAAAGCTTAACGTTACTAGTTCAAAAATATGATTTAACATTTATTGTCACTCCGAACTTACGACGTATATTATTTAACTCAAATAATCTGATACGCTAGGCTTAGTTTATCCTTTATTAACCTACGGACAGATATAATTAAACAATATCTGTTGAAATCTATGAGTAAGGTTCAATATATTCATACTATTTTTAATAAATCATACAAATAATATATGTTTATCATTTGAAATCTTAATTGAAAAATTAATCAGAATTGAGTGACTTATTTAAAAAATGTGAGTTATGACGATGGTACAGAACTTTTCATTTACATACGAGCATATGAAAAACTTAATAAGATTTTCATTTCATTATCTACCAAATAAAGGTTTGTAAATATTTATATACGTGTATAACCACTAACTGACTTTTCTTTGTCTATCAGCTTCAAAATGTAACAGTCTTTTCGTCAGAACACTAATTGTACTAGCAGTTGCAGGCTCTATTGTAATTTTTTGAAAGAAAATGCAAAATTTACTCTAAGATCACTTTTTTATTGCTTTTGAAATAATACAGCGAATTGGAATCACATTAAAAACTTACTTAAACAGGACTAGCGAAGTTTATCGCGGCCGCTTGCATCCTTTTTCTTTATTTTTTATTTCCTGACAACGATCCGGATTTTTAGCAATCTGGATGGCTGGAGCTTAGATAAACGAAGTTCTACTGTATATTGCCTTTATACTATTACTACTGATCCGATAGGGCCCCGATTACAATGTGATGTTAACAGCGTTTTCTTCGACTGTCTATAAAGAAAAATCGATATTTGTGTACGAAAATGAATATATTTGCATGAACATTTAAAGTATCTTTATCGGTAACCTATAATTGAACATGTTTAAAAGAAAAAAATGCATGCGCATTCTGCTTTTCATGCAGACAACTTTACTTTGTAGATAAATGTTAAGCAGCCAAGCTAAGCCAAAACCAAGCAGCATGTATTATAGTTTAATTCGGTGTTCGTGGATGTGTTTGTGTTGTTATCCTAATCTTATATATTTTTTTGTAGCAGGAGTAGCGAGCTACTCGCAAATAAATCCATTGAGTATCATCTATTTTCTGGAACTGTTATTATCTGTTTTTTCTTTGTCATTTTGGTTCTTGCTAAATGTAAAAACGCCTTCCACACATGCTCATTAGAAGATGTTTTCGAGGCAAGTTTTCTAAGAGCTCCCTCCGTTCCATTTGAGCATTCCATTAGTGTATGTTCTGCATCATCTGATGCACCATCACAGTAATGGCATTTGATTTATTTTTGGGACAACAACAAATTTATAGCGATACACAAAACACTTACAGAACATGTGATTATGACCGGGCCGGTAATTCCTTATTACTGTCGCAGCAAGCGAGGTACAACAATCATAAACAAAAATCAAAATGAACGAAATTTAAATACATAATCAAAATAAAAGCAAAAGGCAGTGATGAGTAACCTTTGCAACGTTGTTAACTTAACCTAATCGTGACTTTACATAACTGTTTTCTTTCCATTGCAGGGTATGCCAGAGGCGTGGGCGCGCTTGCTGGTGTCGTCTAACATCAGCAAGCAGGAGCAGAAGAGTAACCCCCAGGCTGTGCTGGACGTGCTCAAGTGGTACGACGCCAGCAGTAATCAGCCTCCGCTGTCTAAGTACATGACGCACGCACACGTCCATCACACCACACACTCCGGTAATCTATATATATATATATAATAGGCAATGTTCGTAATGTTCGCAATGTTTTATTCATCGTTACCAGGGCTGCATTTGACGAGAATGCATATACTAAAAAATTAGAAAGATGTAATTTTTTTGTATATAAAGATAGTTTGTTTTTGAATGTTTACAATCAACATTAGTTTTTTATGGCTCCCAATCAGATTCTTTTTTTAAATTCCATATAATTTCAATTTCAATTTTTTTTTTTTTTTTACTGGAGTTTTGATGATGCAAAAATAATAATTACTGAGATATAATACATTTTTGAAAATCGCATTCCCATAAAAAAAACAGTCACAACTTATGTTAACATCTAATACAATAAATAGGAAACTATTTCAACAATATTATGAGTATGTCCAAATGTTTTAAGACAAGTTGGATTTCACGGCCTAGGAAGTTATTAATATCTAAATGTAGAGGAAATAATTTGATTTTTAAAAATCCTGAAATTATTTTTATACAAGGAAACCAATCAACAATGTTGTTTTTTATTTTAGTATACTTTTTTCATTCATTACTGCATGGAATGTATCCCCCGTATAAAAATAATTCAAAAAGGTATTTGTAAACAAATGAAAACTCATTTAACACGCTTCACAACCATATTTATTTGCACCACCAATAGCTATAAAACACTAGAATATTATTTATGATTAGTTTCGTCCCCTTCTGTCGCAGGTTCGTCGCTATCTCGCGTCTCCTCCAGCAGCCCGTCCAGCAGTACTCCAACCGATTCGGAGCAGCACCCCGACCCGCCCCCTCCTCCCCCGCCCTCGCGCCCCGACCGCACAAAGAGTATAGTGAGTTCTACAACATACATCACATTACTTTGTTTGAAATTCGGATTATTTAAGCCTGAAACTATGAAAATTTGTGAAAGATTCCCCATGCTGAGAAGAGTGGTCGGATTTGCCTCACCCCTCAATAACAATAAGTTATATAGCATTTCAAATATTTGTTCCGCTCATCTTTATTTGAATCGGGCTGTGGTCCCATGGCTAGTGTTGCGGACTCATGGATTAGAGGTTCGAACCCCACGCTACCCCAACTTGATTTCTATTTTCTATTAGCGAGTTATTTACAACTCGTTGAAAATGGGCACCAAAATTGAAATATTTGGGTAAATTATAAGAACGCTAGAATATATTTTTTTAAATTAAAAATTAAAAAAAATTAATTATAAAATGGCGTTGCATAATAAATTGTAGTTGCACTATTATTTACCTTGCTTATAATGTACCTTGTTTATATTTTAAGTCAATTTTTTTCTGGCCATCTTTATCTGACTAGTGTCAGGAAATGAAGGGGATTTTGGCTTTGGACCTTTGTAAAAAATTGTCCCCATTTGCCAAATGAAGAGAAAACCACCGAATTTCTTGAAATTTTGCAGTGGAGAACCTTTGAAAATAACATTTCCCATGGACCCTGCCAGTAATCGATCCCAGGACCTCAAATATGGTAGGCATTACTCCCGTCATGTGCAAAAAGGCAGCTTTTTGACAAAAATCACCAAATAAGTCAATGTTCTAAAAAAATTTTTAACCATTTGATATCAAGCGAACAACAATAAAAAAATATTACCGTAGGAAAAATGATGTTTTTTTAGGAATAACACAGTATCTAGAGATTTATAAGCAAAAACACAGTGTAGATATGACACACACTGGTTTTATACTTAGAAACAATTGACATACTGTGTTTTTACATAAGTCATAAGATTACTTACAGTTTTTAATAATTTGCATAAAGTTGATAAATACTAAAAATCTTCATATCTCAAAATACAAATTTTGCAAATACAGTCGAACTTGATTATTACGAGGAAGATGGGACCGAGTAAATTTGCTCGTTATACCAGAGAAAGGTTTTTTCAATTCAATCGCCATTGCATATTGTCACTAAATAAACAAATAAATATACGAATAGTTGATACTGATAATTTACAAAAAAATACTATTAAGGAAAATTATAATAAAATCTTACAAACCTACTATTATCTAAATTACAAATGCAGATAAATAAACAGTCTTATTTTTCCACAATATTTACACTGTGGATAAGAATTTTTTTACACACTTTGAGATTTTTCGCGCCACATAATATTTCATAAATAATTGCCACTTTTTCGCAAATCGAAAGACACTTCCTCATGTTTGACATGTTTGTAATGCAAGGGTTAGTCTTTAATTGGTCTGGCAGCACCCACTGATATTGTTAATTATGCACTGACCATAAAACATTTTTTGAAAACTGAAAAGTGTTGTAAAAAACCCCCCCGAAATAAGGAAGTCAATCATAAACTACAAAAAAAGTTGTAAATTGTAATATGGTGCCAAGCCGGTGCTTACTGGGTTCACAAAGCTCGGATTTTTTACACGCAATTTCAACCATGTGTGATATTTTTTCAATGTCGGCAAAAACACCAATTAGGTACTTAGACACTTACATAATGTCATCTGATCCCGATGCCCAGCGGCATCGGTCCTAAGTTAGCCGCACATTTAGATTTTATTACTCGGGTTTTAATTTGAAAAATTATGTTTTTAAACGATTGAAGAGCTTTTGCTCAACTGTTGACAGTATTTTTGTCCGGTATATCCGAGAAGTAAGCTCGTTAAAAAAGATAATGTATGGAGAAAACCAAAAACTAAAATGTGGATGAAGTTTTCCTCGTTACATTCGAGATCTCGCTGTTTCCGTAATCGTTATAACCAAGTTCGATTGTTGCTGCCTTTATGCTTATGACAGCAGTATATGCCAACCACTACACTACAATGCAGGCTTATCCTTACTCGATTTCCTTGTTCGGGATTTTTGTACTAGGGGCAAATCAGATGGAAATGTCTTACAATACATATCTCAATATAATCTGTGTACTGTTTCAATAAAGAGACACCCTGAATAGAATATGTCTTCGTGATTTCCAGTACACCAAACCTATAGAGGAGGAGTTCACACCCAGCAGTGGGGGACAGAGCCCCCGCCATATTCCTGCCGTGCCTTCACCGCCATGTGCCTCCCCTGGACCTCAGGTACCGTTAAAATAATCCTTTTTAATAATTTATGTGAATGAGGAATTGCTCGGCAGTATTTTGAGTATAATTAAACATTTAGTCAAGTATTCGATATCATCATCATTGGCTCTACTGCTCGCTGTGGGCCTTGACCTCTTCCAACATTGGGTGCCATCTCGCTCTATCCTGGTATGTACTCCTCCAGTCTCTGATGCCGATAGCATCCGCATCAGGGTGCTTCTTATTTAACCAAAAAAAATAGTTTTTACTTTTGCTCAATTTAGTTTTAATTCTGATACCCAAAAAAACATAAAATATTTTTTTATATGAATTTTAGATGTCACTACCAGCATTGAAAAAAAACAATTTATTTATGAAACAAATTTACTTAGAAATCTAAAATTCGTATGAACCATTCTCGTGCATCTGCTAACACAAACGAAATTTGTACGTTTTCTTGGTTTACCGACAGGCACTATTAAACATTTGAACGCTGTGTACATAATTATGGTATCAAAGTATGTTTTTCGTGTTAGGGCACATTTGTTGATTTCGTTTGATGATCAACAGACGGTATAAATTTTATTCTTCATTTATGGTAATTAGTTTATTATATTCTGCAATTAATACCATACCTTGCTCCGAAATATCATTCACGACTCGCATAGAACACATTACAGCTTTGTAGTATTTTTTCTTTTTTTAAAAACTTTGACACACAGTAGCGACCTTGAAAACTAAAAAAAAAAAACTAATTTTTCTTGTGTCATTGCGCGGCTTTTTATCAAAAAACTCAAAACTGTGTCATTGTGCGGCTATTTATCAAAAGTCCAAAATAAGAAGCACCCTACATCTACCTTGGGTCTTTGTATGAAGTATCTAACTGGGCACTCTCTCTTCACTCATTCTTTCTGCATAGCTGCCCATGGCAGCCTCCCTAAAAATTGCACTATTTTAGGCTCATCGTACACTTCTTCATTAAATTGTATTCTCCAAACTATGTTTTCCTGCACAGCTCTGAATATATTTCTTAGTATTTTCCATTCAAATATGAGGAGAACAATCCGATAACCCTAGGGAGTTTATTGAAATTGTTTTTTTTTTTACATTTTTTTTTTTTGCACCACAACAGGCCAGGAGGCCTAATTACAGTAGTGAATTACATCACAGAGCACCCAGGCTTGAGAAAAATCACATTTTTAAAATTTTTGTGTTCTCACCGGGAATCGAACCCGGAACCTTCCGTGCGTGAGTCTAGCGTCTTGACCACTACACCATGAAGGCCGCCGATGATGAACAAGCGACTCTCGTTTCACCTATTTGTTTTACAAACAGAATTTATTTTACAATGAAATAAAATCCAAATGTCTCGACTATGGTGATCTTGTTTGCCAGGTGGTCAACAGCACGAGCCTGTCCCCCGTGGCTTGTCCGCAGCAGCCTGTGCTGGACAGGAACAAGAACACCGTGGCCCCCGCAGTCCCCGCCGCCGCCCCGCCCCCTCCCCTGGGGGCTCCGCCCGCCAACGGGGCCACCACCACTACCACGCACCAGGACTCAAGGTGAGGACATAGCTTGCCTGAAACCTGTACCTATATACAGATCGGAATACACAAACTAGTTTTAATCTTATATGCAAATGCAAAAATTTCTTGTCAACACAAATAGTTTTAAGACAACATATTCTCACAAAAATCCATTCATTTTCTAACCTTAAAATTATTTAATTTTCTTTTATTTAACTTAAAAATTAATTAATTTTTTTAGAATTCTTTAATTTTTTAAATTAAAAATTTGTTCATTACTTTAAAATGATTTCTTTTTTTGATTTAAGAATTCGTTTGTTTTATAAATTTTGTACAATATATAATTTATGTACACTGGTGACCTTATTGCTGTAGAAAATATTTTCCAACCAACCAAAAACAGACTGGTGTAAATTGGTTGCATATTTATTGGGTACTACGTAAATATTCAGAGATTTGTCTTGACCGCACGAGCAAGAGGTGCAATATTGTTGAGGTTTACAAGGTAAAATGTTCATATTTAACCAAACATAATCGTACAAAAAAATAATTTATTAATTTAATTTTCCAGAGCGGCAGCACAGAGAAAAAAGAAAATGTCAGACGACGAGATTCTGGAGAAGCTGCGGACCATTGTGAGCGTGGGTGATCCCAATAGAAAGTATACCAAGATGGAGAAAATCGGCCAAGGGTGAGTCATCGTTGGAGTGTGTTAATCTTATTGTCAATACCGGAAACTGTATAATTCCTGTCACCTGCTATATTTCCTCTGCTGAAGAGAAAGGTAAGCCACTTTCACACAGGCGCGTATGATTGGTTTTGAGTAAAGCGCTGTTATCGGCGACATTTAGTTTTCACAAAGTAAAAGTCTAATCTCCAGACAGCTTTATTATTCTTTTTTATTTTATTATAATTTTTTGTTTTTATTTTGCAATATACATAAGAGGTAAAACAGAGTATTCTATTCTATATAATATTACATAGCAATGAAATACATATTAATTGTAAGAATAGCAAACAAAAATCCTATTTAAACATACAAACATAATTTCGGGGTTTCTCTGTAATTTAAATAAATTAATCATGTAATAAAATTGTCCTGTTGCAGGGCATCCGGTACCGTCTACACGGCTATCGAGACTTCCACGGGTATGGAGGTGGCTATCAAGCAGATGAACCTCGACAAGCAGCCCAAGAAGGAGCTCATCATCAATGAGATCCTCGTCATGCGGGAGAACAAGCACAACAACGTTGTCAACTATCTGGACAGCTACCTGGTCGCGGAGGTAAGGCCCCAGCGATGGAAAAATTACTTAGGCATGTGCTGACTATCAGATTGACTCCGGGAATTGTTGATTTTAGTTCTGTAAATCGACTTTTCATATGAAAATATTGGACGGCTTGTGTAAGTACGCATAATTATGTCTAATTTTAATAGATACAAAAATGAATTTAAGGCTCGTTACACCACAAAAAGTTAGGCTAAAAAAAGTTTTTGCATTTCTCCGTGTACCTGCATATTATACAGTTCTGAGTGTGAAATTTAATCACATAACCATTTAGGCATATTATAGCAAAAGAGGACTTTGTTATTTAAAAAAAAAACATCAAGGGTTAATATCTCTCTAAACCCTTGTTATAATCTTACACAAGTCTATATAGAATACAAGATTTAATATAATTAATATGTCTATTATTTTTTTAAATAGTAAAATCGTGTTTTGCTATAAAAGGCCTAGATTATATGATTATTTCTACAAATTATAAAAAACAGATTATTTAACAGCATATAAAACGACATATATTTTTTATTTATTGTGTATGCAGACAATTGGTAGAATTCCATATTAAATTTATTTACTTATTTATTTATTAAGGAAATCATACAGTCTTTATATAAAACAAGGTACAAAAGAACAATTAAAGAAAGTAAGACCAATTACAGATTTCACACTAATTTATTATGAACGCAGGAGGAGAGGGGAAAAATAATAATAATAAATTTGGTAATGTATCCAAAATAAAACACGTTTATTGGATTTTAATTCTACTTCATTTTTTAAAAATATAGAAGAGCGTATATTGTGACAGGTTTCGTCTTGTTAGGACATTTTCAAACCAACTTAAATATTTACAAAGTTTCTTTATATTTTAAAAGTAATTTCTGTTTGATGATTGAGGTTTTCTATAAAAGCCAAGATAAGTAAAGTAATTAAAAATCAATTAGGGTATATGTCCTGTCCCTCATTGATCATGTTTTCATATCTGTATTTTAGATAACTATCCATTCATATAGATAAGGGGAAAAAACCCCCCTGCTCTAAGTTTCACCGATTAATTAGTTAATTTTTTGTTTAAATTCTATGACATTGTAAACAATATTCTGTGTTTACTATGTTAGTTTTATATCACCCGTCGATGGAAGGAGTGCTCTCCCAAAACAAGTAGTGTTCTTGTAAATTAATAAAATTGTGTAACACTAATATCAAAGTTTTATTTTCATAATAGTTTATTTTATTAGGTACATTATGGGTAATATACGCTCATGTACATTTAAAAAAAAATAAAGTAGAATTAAAATCCAATAAACGTATTTTATTTTGGATACATTACCAAATATATATTTTTTGTTTTTAAATACCTGTTTCGAATCACTCGTCTTTTCCTTAAATGCAACACGACATTACATCATCGTTTCCAAAAAGATTATTTACGAAGGTCTTTTCACCACTGAGACAAAAATATTATCAATAGAATAGAATTCTAATCCTTCAACCGCTGTAAAATGCAAGAAATGATACTAATGAGTGTTCTGTGGCGGGCGCAAGCAGGAACTGTGGGTGGTGATGGAGTACCTGGCGGGCGGCTCCCTCACGGACGTGGTGACGGAGACCTGCATGGACGAGGGCCAGATAGCCGCCGTGTGCCGGGAGGTGCTGCAGGCGCTGCGCTTCCTGCACGCCAACCACGTCATCCACCGCGACATCAAGAGCGACAACATCCTGCTGGGGCTCGACGGCAGCGTCAAGCTGAGTGAGTCACAAAAACTGCATTATGTTTGTCCCAGATGAGAATCTCACGGTACCTCCGCACACTTGTCACCTGAAAACAGTTTTTCAAAATCTTAAATTTGATCACTTTCATCATCATCATCCCTTTCCGCACCTAATGGTGCATAGGGCACTGCATTGGTACACCAATCGCAGCGTATCTTGATAATTTTAAGGTAAGATGATCAGTCTTACGCTTCAGGTACCAGTCCAGGGACTATGAAATATTCTAGTGAGATAACACCCTTTTAAATAAATATTTCACATCAACCATGTCAGAAATCGAACCCGAGACCTCTTGCATGGTAGGATAACGCGCTGACCATTGCACCACGAGGCCGACCGCATCAGAGGAGAGAAATCAAAACTTTTCTTTTATGTGTGTAAGTGTGTGGGAGCCACCTGACAATATAGAATCTCTCATGTGTAGAGGTATAGAAGTCTCTGACAGTCCAACATATCTCACGAAAGTGTATCTTTGACAGTGAAACAGCTTACATGATTACATTTGTACCTAACAGTACAACATCTGCTTTAACGTTGAATCATCTATGTTTTACCTCCCTCTTGTACATTTATTCCAAACAGTACAGAATCGCTCATGCCTCATAATACGGGATCTTATTATTATTATTTAATATATTTTATAAGTATATACAAAATTTTACATATGAAATATACATTAAGGAAAAAAGAAACAAAATATGCATGATGATGCAGCATCTCATACAGTTGTGTGGTGTGTTTGCAGCGGACTTTGGGTTCTGCGCGCAGATCTCTCCAGAGCAGTCCAAGCGGACCACCATGGTAGGAACTCCCTACTGGATGGCGCCTGAGGTTGTCACCAGAAAGCAGTACGGCCCTAAGGTTAACAATACTCTACCTCCATCTAGACCTAGGACATGTGAGGCGCAGAAAGCCAGGGGAACTTAAGCTACATTTAAACAGTTTTTAGCTAAATCGCTTCCAAACGTTTACAACTTGTTTTATATGAAACGATAAAGACTACGGTTAATGTTATGATTTTTCTTAACAAAAATGAAAATAAAATAACTTTTGGCGGTTATGTTTCTCTGTCATATTTTATTTGTGAAACTTATATTTAGCCACACAGAATTTTTTCGTTTATTTCATTTCCATTTTTGATATTGGCACTTGCGTTAGTGTGGTTTAAAATTCAGGATCTTTTTTCATCTAACTACATACTCGAATTAAATTTATGTCAAATGTTGCTCCTATGGCTCTCGTCGCCTCATATCATGGATTATCTAATTTCTTTTTTCTATTTTCACATCCGCTTCCAAGTGGAGCATGCGGACATCACCAGAAGCCTCCAGGAGACCTTATCGCCAGCCAGCACTCGCCTCCTCCCACGTCAATCCTACTTCCCTTAGTTCCGCCGAAAGATTGTCATCGACGGCCTTCTAGGACCGCTGGTGTAAAGAAGAGTCTAACTCTGTGTTCAAGCCGGGTCCACCGCCGCACCCTCAAAACGCTTGTTATAGGAGGCTGCTGCGTCCACTCTAGGACTTCAGTGATAGTTATGAAATCGAACTACTCAAGCACTTACTCTTAAAACTCAGAAGTTTGGTGTTTTAAGCTTTGGTAAGGTGCTAAGATTTGCACCCATACTAAGAGTACTGGCATTATTCAAGAGTTGAATAACAGGCATTTCATTTTGACCGAGTATAGACAGCACGCATGTTAAAAGTTGCTTCAGTAATTCCATCATGCATGCGACAGTTCTCAGTTATGTGAATCTAATTTGACTATGATAATTCTCTGTTCAGGTGGACGTGTGGTCCTTGGGTATCATGGCCATCGAGATGATCGAGGGCGAGCCGCCGTACCTGAATGAGAATCCCATCCGGGCGCTGTATCTCATCGCCACCAACGGCAAGCCGGAGGTTCGCGAGCGAGAGCGCCTCAGCCCGGCATTCCGTGACTTCCTGGACCGCTGCCTCGAGGTGGACGTGGATGCCAGAGCCCCCGCGCACGACCTTCTCAAGGTGACCTGACTTGAATGAGCTACGCTTCTTAAAGCGACTAAGAAATTGTTTGTAAAGAATGACATGTCCAGAAAACTTTAAAATGTCGGGCGCCACTCGACATACTGTATTGGAACACAAAAAGCAGTATATTAATTTATTTATCATTTAGCCACTACAAGTTTAGTTACATTGTACTTCAGGGGCGTGCCGTGAGGTTTTCCATTAGGGAAGCTGTCACTAGGTACATTCGCAGTAATTCGAGTTAAGTGCTTTGAAATAAACTAAATAGCAATTAAATGCCATAATTTCAGCATAAAACAGATAAATTTCATAGTTTAATATTATAATACCATTGCGTCAACATATTTAAGTGTTCAATTTGTTATAAAACAATCACAATATATGAAAAATAGACATGGATTGGTTTAAGGTTCGTAGGTTTTCACGGCCTTCAGAATACAGATAGTGTTTTTCTGGGTTATTATGCCGTGTTTGTGGGCTTTGTATTGCCAACGTTTCGGAGCACATTGCAGTGTCCATCTTCAGGGCTGAATGTATGAGTGTAGTTTTTAGTGTGTTTAATTGTGAGGAATTTGTACCGTGTCGCAGTCGGGCAATGTATGTGGTTAAGTGTGTGGAGTTTGTACCGTGGGCTTTGGAAGCACCGGGTACCATGAGGTTCGTAGTCGTAACCCATCATCCCTGTTTATGTTATTAGGATGCTTGTATATGGCGGCCTCCGTGGTGTAGTGGTCAAGACGTTTGACTCACAGACGGAAGGTTCCGGGTTCGATTCCCAGTGAGAACACAAAAAATAAATGCGATTTTTCTCAAGCCTGGGTGTTTTGTGATGTAATTCGCCACTGTAATTGGGCCTCCTGGCCTGTTGTGGTGCAAAACTAAAAAAAAAAAAAAAAAAAAAAAAAAATAAAAAATATTTCTATTAAAGGAAGCCATAGAAATATACAAGCATCCTAATAACATAAACAGGGATGATGGGTTACGACTACGAACCTCATGGTACCCGGTGCTTCCAAAGCCCACGGTACAAACTCCACACACTTAACCACATACATTGCCCGACTGCGACACGGTACAAATTCCTCACAATTAAATACACTAAAAACTACACTCATACATTCAGCCCTGAAGATGGACACTGCAATGTGCTCCGAAACGTTGGCAATACAAAGCCCACAAACACGGCATAATAACCCAGAAAAACACTATCTGTATGGATTGGTTTGTTAAAACTGTTTCCACAGAGCTTGTGTGCAGTTCCTTTTACCAGAATTAAAAGTAGCGAAATTAATTTTACTTCAGTTATCCCATAACTGCGCAGGCGAAAGGTTGTGTGTGGGTTTGTCGCAATTAAAAAAAAGTTATTAATGAACGCACATCGAACTCATCTCGAATCGCTTTGATTAACAACAAACTAAACTGTTTGTTGTAGTTACTAAAAAGGTAAGTTAACTTATAGATGATTTTATTATACATGAAAAAAGTTGGTATTGATTGTTTAGACGTCAAATATTTAGGGAAGCATTGGTTCCATCCAATACATGGACAGACCACGAATGTTTTACACGTATTCATTAACTTATGGCTTTTTAAGCTGTGCCTGTGTTAACCCTATATAGGACACCAAGAACAAAATGGTACATACATATACCACCAATATCGATGTATTTATTTTCTATTAGTTTGTATTAAAAAAGTTTTCCAAAGTTTATCCAGAAGACGGAAACTGAGTGATTTAATGTTTCTCTTTAAGATAATAAATGGCATGTTGGACTCTCCTGACTTGCTAAATATGATTCAATTCCGAATACCTGTTAGGACTACTAGACATAATGTCCCATTTCATATAGATATTGCTGCTACTAATTATACAATGAATTTACCTATTTCAAGATTGCACAGTCTAGGGAAGCAGATCAGTTGTATTGACATTTTTCACATTAGCCAAATGAAGTTTAAACTTGCTATTAAAGAAATAGTTTAGAATTTTGACTAATGTTTAAGTATTTATGTTCATTTATAAAAAAAGAAAAAAAATATATAAATAAAAAAAATGTCAAATATATTTATAAATGTACGACTAGATATTTGTTTTTTAGTTTTTAAAATTAAAATTTTTACGTATTTAAAAAAAAAAAGTTTTAATATTTAATTTTTTAAAAGGTTTATTATTTTGATTCTTTTTATATTTTATTTTTAAAAACAGTTGAGAACCCCTGAGCTCTTATCAGGAGACAGTTAGTATTATTCCTAGGGCATTCAATATACATTGCAACAATACCAACAAATCAATGATTTATGATTTTTGCTATTTTGAATATACCGCGTTATCTTTATTTTTATTATTTTTCTACCTAAGTATGTTAAGTATTAAAATCCCAAAGTTATTATACAGAAAATTTATAAAACAACTGTGTAATATGTATGGATATATTGTTATTATATTATTTCATAATTTTGTAATAGAACACTGTATGTTAATTGTATTTATGATTATGTTTATAAAAGGCATTTGTGCCGTGTATACACTAATAAATAAATAAATAAATAAACATTAATAATAAGTCATGTCAGTATAGTAATAACGTACACTGGTAGATCCTCGGAGTAATAAAGCGCTACCGCTGTAGAGCCGCCCATACAG
The DNA here is from genome assembly GCF_059751315.1 of Micrasema longulum. NCBI lineage: Eukaryota > Metazoa > Arthropoda > Insecta > Trichoptera > Brachycentridae > Micrasema > Micrasema longulum. The sequence continues at coordinate 111,016 of NW_028279165.1, forward strand.
ACAAAAATGATTTTAGGATTATCAATCACGAAGTAAGCTATAGTTTACATCAAAATAATGGGCCTTTGGTACTCAGGTCGAGCATTGCAAGAGCAGCGATGAAACCATCCGTTACGCATCTGTTGTTAAACCAAAAACCAAACTGAAAATTTTCAATGCTTCTGTTCTATGCAATAGAGCTTAATGGCGTCTGCAGCTGTGGCGCGTTATTACTCTAACGATAGATCAGTATACCACTCAGATTTTCATATGCAATATGTTTATTTTCTTTAAAAGCAAAGCAAAAAATACCCTTTAAAGGGTTGAGTCGTAATAATTATCAGGAAAAAAATATTAAGCAAGAAGAAGTAATTACAATAACAATATAAAGAATAGCAGTCCAAAAAATAACATTGAGTACTTTTACAAACATAATCTAGAAAACAGAATAGCAAATTCATATAAAAAAATCAGATCCGGGTACAATTTAGTTAGAAAAATCTCGCCCAGATGGAGCTCTAACTTCACAAAAATCATCTGATGAAAGAATTTAAGGATGTTCAAACATATGTAAAATAGTTAATGTTACACGGTGTGTAAATTGGCTACTTAAACCAGCCAATAACTGGTCATAAGCTCTCTAAATCCCTAGACCTCCGTATTTCCTTCTCAAATGTTCTCCATTTCTGTTGTAATATGTTGATATAAAAAAAAGAATGAGTCGTGTTCTTCTTTCAGCACCCGTTCCTTAAACTGGCGCGGCCACTGGCCAGCCTCACCCCCCTCATCATGGCCGCCAAGGAGGCCGCCAAGGATGCCGCCAAGGGCCACTAGCGCCACACGCGCCCACTCCGCGCACACTCGACCCGCGCGCTCCTCCTCACGCACCCCAGGGGCTGAGCTAGCCGCTTGTTAGGATTCAAACAGACCGAAACTAATGCCCATTGCGTGTCATGCACTGCAACTTTTAAATGGCGTCGAGGAAATCAAATATGCGCTTCAACATCGAACCTCAACAGATATAGGAAAAACGCCTTTCTTCTTGTGGATATCACCAGACGCCTCAGGAGACCCTATCGCTAGCCAGCACTCTCGCCTCCTGCCATGCCGTCCCTTACTTCCGTTGAATAAAGATGAAAGATCGTCATCGATAGCCTTTCAGGACGCAGGTGTGTTAAAAAGGCAACTTGAGTCGAGGCTTTTCTGAGGTGTCTGCAGCACATGTCCAAGTCGGGTCTCAAGAAAAAATATAAAAAATTGAAAGCTTGTCTAAACTGGTTAGTAGAAATCATGATTTCTGAAGTGATGTATCAAATATGTACTAAATGCTGATTTGGTTGATGGGAACACTGAAATTCCTGCTTAAATAAAAAAAAACATTTCTAGTTCCTAGTTGTTACAAAATTAATATTTTATCAAAAGCACATTCACATAAAAAAATAATTTATATTTTCACACCCCTCATTTCTGCATTGGAGAATGAACTGAGGTTATAAGAATGTCAGAGGTTAAAAATACATAATTGTAGGGATTTTTCACCTTCTAAAGAAATATCATTATACAGGTGTTAGAGGCAAACATCCTGGCTTGCCTCTAACACCTGTATAATAAAAAAATTGGACCGGAATAGATAGCGCAAGACAGAAAAACATTTGCCTTAGTGATCGCCGATGTCGGGGTCCTGATACGGCACACGAAGAAGAAGGGACAAAACACCACCATAGTAAATCATCAGCTTCGCCAGAACCACCCGTTAAATTGAACCAAAGCTGCCTTAACAATATGCTATGGATATGATGACAATACTTCTTTGGAACCCTAGGGTTTTCAGGACCTTCGAGGTCCTAAGGAGAGCTAATTTCAACGGGGAATTGTTAAAATATAAAAAGGTCCATAAGATTTCCTAACTGAGTCGATTCCTGCGTGGAGTCAAGTATGATATCCTCCGACTTATACTGATGGGGAAGATTGAGGGACAAGGTGGACCTGGCAGAAGAAAAACGTCTCGGAGGAGTTGTTCCGGGCAGCAGAAGACAGAGGCCTTTTTAGAAGTGATTTCCAATACCCGATAATGCCCAAGAATAAAAGAAAACCAGTCAAATATCTAAGTTTTGAATCCTAACAAGCGAAAAAAATCGTCATGAAAAGTTAATATATGTATCTTATTCTAAATTAGTACAAACAAATTTATACAAATTGGACGTCTTTTGGGAGCGGTGTCGGACGAAGAGATACGGAATTACGGCGGTTGTGCGATAGACATTTATACACAATATGAACCTAGTTAGTCGACGGTAGTGTGCTAGTGTGGTACGGGCCGAGGAGGGAGCGGCCATCGGCGTACTTGACAATTTAGACAATTTCCGTTTTAACATTTTCGCACCTAGACCAGAACAAGGGACTTGTGATATACATACAAATATTCCTGTGCAGCGAGTTATTTTATCTTTTTGTATATTTTCAACAAAAGGCCCCCCAGTATCCGGTAAATTCACCATAAAACATACCAAATGCAACAATTAAGCAATATTCTTTCTCCTGTTCTGTATTTTTTTTACGATCTCTTAATTCAACAAAACGTGTGGTTTTACACAATCAGATAGCAGTGAAAGCACTTTTTTAAAGACCGTGGTTTTCCTATCCGTTTCCCTTATACTAAAAAACTTTTTTGTCAATAAACTAATTACTCTTCAAAAATTTCAATTTCATAACCCTCTATTTCAATTGAATTTAACTCTACTACTTCCGTTGCCCTTTTCGCTGTGAGTTTGGCAAATTAGATAGAGGGCTTATGTCAGGTATTTCTTTTGTTCCTCACGACCATATTGCAATGAGGAAGTTCAGTGATACGGGAAATTGGATATAAAAAATGTATTCTTACGCGCGGTAAAAATTAGAGCATTAAATTGTACAGCGAAGTTTCTTGAAAATGTTTAAAAAAAATAATAAAAACGACCTACATTGCATGACATCACATAGTTCTTCCGAATCGACCAATCACAAGAGATTTGTGGTAGATTTCCGATTTACAGTAAGTCAACTGAAGAATCAGTAGAACTCATTGTGAAGAAGGGGAAGAGAGAACTTGAGCGTCACTCGCGAAGTAATTAAAAAAATACAAAACTTTTAAAAATCGTAGCGCTGGTAATATACAATACTGATTTTTTTGGCTTAGTTTAATAATCTATTAACAAATAAAAAAAAAACTTCACTTCCTAATTGACCAGAATTAATGATCAATTTTCCCATTTCCACGAGTATAAAATTGCGATTATTTCAGAGAACCATAGCCTTGCGCATGACACGTAATGCTACTAACTACAGGCGCTTAAAGTATAATAAAAAATAAAAACAAACAACCAATTTGACACACATGTTTATATATTTCGTTCCGGATCGTGGGGAGTCGGTTGATACTATAAACTTTTACTTTATTCACAGCTAGTAATGTTTAGAGAGATATTTTTCAAAGTTTATATGAATATTATAATTTAGATTTGTTAGTTTATACATTGCTGCCATCTTGTGATCGTCTCTTTGTTGTGAACGTGATTGTAGACACATAATTCTGCATTGGAATGACTGCAGTTCATAGTTATATATAATTGTACATCTTAATTAGTGGAACCAACATATAATGATGATAATATCTCTTTTTGTTTTATTTTTCGTACTGATAAAACTTGCGAGACAAACTTTCAAAAGCGCGGAGTTATCCGATGCCGTGTAATTAAATAAATACATTACTAGCGCGAAGAAAATGGCATTTTATTCCGTGCCTTCATTCTCTAACGGATTTTAATCATGATCAGACGTGATGCTACTTAGAAATATGTATATTTATGTGTAGCATTAGTTTTATCAAAATAAGGCTTCATTAGAGAATAAAGGCATTCATGAATTGAAATGCCAATTTTTTCACACTTGTAATGTGTCTATTTAATTATACGTCATTGGTTTCAACATAGAAAAACATCTCGACAGAGACATAATATTTTTTTAGGTGGAATATGGAAGTTAAGGCATCTATAGTCAATGACACATGTCATAGGTCCTGTAAATGCATATTTTTTTGCAATAATATTTATGTTTTTTTGTAAATATTTCTCAATAATTAATAAGCAATTATTTTGATACAATAAACCCATATGACTTTTTATCGCTGTAGCATTTTGTTGCTGAGTCGAGCGCTATGGAGATATATTAGGGTGCACCCGCTGTAACGACATGACAGTACAATGACAAAATGTTCCAGCGGCCGGCGACATTAGGGTGTTGTGACTGTTCCCCGGCCTGTACATTAAGAGTGCGCTCATTAGTGACTTTTAAAAAGTGTCAAAAATTCATAGTCACCGGGGTGGGGTCTCTTATTCGCACTTGAAGGTGCATAGGGAACTACATCAATACACCAATTACGGTGTATCTCGATGATTCAGGTTTAAATTAACACTATATAAAAAAAAATGTTTTTTACATTTTATGCAAATTAACCGCTTTGCATATTATTTTTGTGAATTCATTTAAAAAAAATAAGTTGCTAGAATTCCACTCATGCATTTTGTTTTTAATTATTTCATATTCAGATTTCATAAATAGGGTCTAGTGTTCCATCGTCCATGTGCTCTGTAGCTGCAGGACGTCTTGTAATCCAGTTCCTATCTGTCATCGATTATTTTGGACGATAAGAAATCTAGACCCCTTTTATATTAAAAATGTAAAAGAGGGCTAGATTTTTTACCGTATATGCTCTGTAGCTGCAAGACATGTTGTAATGTAGTTCCTATCTGTTTTTAAAATTTATTATAATTTAAAACTGATGTCTAAAAAAATCCCAACCATCTATGTGCTCTGTAGCTGCAAGACATGTCGAGATATTTATTTTACCTCAAAATCACTCAAGAGCGCATTTTTAACAAAAATGGCTATATATAAATTCAGGACGTGAGTGATGAAGGTGTTGTCCCAATTTTTTGAAAATGTACTTAATTGAAATAAATGAAGATTTTATGTACAGTCCTTTTATATAAAACATTTTATAAAAATGTAGCAGAAAACCAATTTTGAGAGCGAATGAATGTGTTGTATTATCAATAATTGAGGGTATTCTAAGCAAACTTAGAAATCTCCACCAAAAACGGAAAATTGATGCCAAAATAAATTATACATAAAAACCTACCTACATAAATAATAGCGTAATTTAAAACCGTCTCTAAATCTTGCAAAAACAGATTTTAATTATTACTACTCGACATCCCAAACTTGGCATTCTCCATTGAGTCGGTGAAGCATAATTGGAAATCTCACAATTTAAAAAAAAAAGTTTTTCGCAAATATCTCAGTAAACTCCTTCAATAGAGATTTCTAAGTTTACTTCTCTAAAACCCTCAATTGTTCTGGTGTTCAAAACTTGAACCCCAGATATCTCTGCTTTCTGTTTTTGTCACAGAACTCCTTTATCCTCTTATATCTTCAATTATCCATAGTAATAATAAAAAATATTCCAGTTCAGATGATGACAATTTAAAAAATATATATTTCACGTCTGCATTGCTGGGAATGAACCTAGGATTTTATTGATTTTAGGCAAACCCATTAACCTCTTCCATATTCCCTCATAAAAAACGAATTTGTATAAGTTGAGATATTATTCTATATTGATTTTAAAAATTCAACGGTGGAATCCTGTATTTGTCGACAAAAATTTGAAGATGCATAAAAGTATTGAAAATAAATGCACTTGTAAAAAATACAACTTATAAATAATGTAATATATTTTTTAATGCTATTCCTCGATACATAATACGAAAACTGCTTGATTGTCTGTTTCAAATGTACTATAGCTTATTGCTGTCGGTTCTACTTATGAAATGAAGTTTTAAAAATAACATTTTCGAACCATCTCAAAGAGTTCCTTTGTCTGTATTGAATTATCTGACAAATGAGGGGTTTTATGTTGAGGTCCATTTTGAATACAATATTTTTTTACATCTTTAGCTGAATCTATTTGGTTACAATATGTAGTTTATAAATTTAGTGTTACCCATATATGTTTCCTAAGAACATATTCGTGAACATTATAATGATATAAACATTTAATTGTCAGTGCAATTAACAATTTAAACTTTTCTAAAATATACAAAAAAGGTTAAAAATTTAACACAATTCGCACGCCGGGTAATAGTGGCATAGCTAGAAAAAAATCATGAGAGCGTTTCACACATTGCGCTAACAGTAAACTGTCAATAATTGGAAAAAACAATAGCATATTGATGATTTTGCCACTATAATTTATTGAATTTGAATAAAAAAATCTTTGTCTTTTTGGCCACATCTTTAAGAATCATGCCTTTGGTTGTGCGGATATGAAATATATTTAGAAACAGTTCTCCAAACTTAATTTAAATACAGTAATTTTGCACTTGTGCCATTATTTCATTTGCATGTGACATTTTTAAGTACCTAACCAAATTTTGGTGATTTAAGTTTACGTGGCGTGGCTATCTTAAGAATGCAAAAATCATAGAATGCATTTTTCATAGTGATTTAAAAAAAGAAAAAAATGCTTAACTTTTGAACCATTCTTAAATTTTTTTTAATTGTCTATGGCCAAGATAATTCTTGTCTATGCACAAAGAGAGCTGTTAAAAATGTGATTGTACAGCACGGATTTGGTTGAGTACGAAAATGTTATTGGAAAAACTAATTTTGTTATTTTAAAATTATCTTATTTTTAAATGATTATCTTTATTAGAGTGCGCTTTTTATTTTATGTCGAAATAACTATTAGTCTGTACGCGTGCCATGTCTAGTATTCCATGCATGTATTTTTATCTAAATATATAAAAAAAAGGTTTAGAAAATTATTGTAATATTTATTATGATTAAAAACAAGCATTTATGAATTCGAACAATGTTAAATTTGATACCAACTATAATTTTTAATAGGTACATTTAAAATTATTTTGTTATTTGCTATTATTTATGAAACAGTCATTTGCATTTGTCAATTGATCAAACATGAAGGTAGCTGCACACCTAATTTCGCATCCAGTTTTTATTATCACAGTTAGCTTTTTTTCATAAACTTGCAATCTTTTAATATCATCTTCTAGTTTCAATCTGAAAAATTGTTTTGCAACAAACACCTGCAAATTCCTTATTCATCCCAGACCTCGGCAGCTGGCAATATGAAGTGTAATTTGTAACTTTTTTGCTTTGATCAATGGGGTCATCAATCGGGCATCGGTGAGTCATCCTCTATGGTCTGATCACTCTTCCGTTCTGTCTTACATAATCCATATTTAGTTAAGCACTAAAGTTTATCATAATCATCATTTTTACCCCACGTAATGGAGACCACCTTATCGCCAAAGCAATTGCATCGTATCACTTGTAACTCATGTGCATATATGAAATGATTAGACTTACGCTTCATGTGCCAGCCAGAGACTACGAAATATTGCAGTCCAAAACCTAGGAACTCAAGCAAGGAACCGTAAATCTAGTGCTTGATAAATACATTGAATGTTTTATTTTCTTTGTGAATTATAATGAACAGCTTCTTTGACAATGTGAATTAAGTATATTTTAAAAATATTACTAAGGGACACATTCATGTCTATATACATATCTGTACTGCGTATCATCAGAGTTCGGACATGAATTGATCCCTTTTATAAATGTTTTGTTTGGTGCAATTTAAATTTAAGCTATAGAATGATTTACGCGTATCGAAACTTAATAAAAATTATCACGCTATATAAATTATAGAATTAAATAGGTATTTTAATTAATTTTAGTTTCGTATCGCTTAAGCGAGACTAACTACGATATATTATTTAGTGATTTTTTAATCATATTACTTTTGTGTGTTGAATTTATTTAGTTGTAATATTGGTAGCATTGCCTGTCAGTTAAGTTGGTAAGTTCCAGGTGACTGCAACTAAAATAAGCTAAAAAGCTAAGAATATCCCCTTGAAATCGTGTTCATTATTTCATTTATCCCCACGAAAATTGTATGAAACGCTTGTTCAAATTTGTGCCAGACCAAATTTAAATCATTCGAAAAATCATATAATTTTAAAAATAAGTTTAGTAAATTTAGTGCACGAAGCACCTGATTAGAAAAGTAACCAGGTTCAAATCCCGGAGGAGGCAGCTGTTTTTTTTTATTGTGTTAGAATAAATATAAATTATAGAGTTTTATTATGGTGATTTTTCTTTCATTTGGCATCAGATAAAATTACATTCATCATCATCATCATTCTTTTTCCGCACCTTATGGTGCATAGGGCACTGCATTGGTACACCAATCGCAACGTATCTCGATTTTCTGTTACATGAAGGAAAGATGATGAAGGTGACAAAATGTATAATTAGGGAGGTGTTTTAAACTAATTTGAATTGTTTTTAAAATTAGGTACTATTGTGATATTTTCATTAATTTCAGGCGACATTTATTTATTTTGTGTCTATATCAAATGCAGTGCTACCAACTTACTACTAAATAAAATCTTAAATAAAATACACTCTAGGTTCTTATTTTATTTTGTTATTAAAGTGTGCCTAAACATCTATGTAACTTAAATTATGCATTAGCATTGCGTTTTCTAATTATTTATATTTTCATAAAGCCTCTAAAACAAAAGTTCTTATATTAATAATACAGTACGAAAGTGACAATACTGCATAAGTGATGGAAGAAATTTAATGTTTATGGTATTTTCTATCTTTGTTCCGTGATTTTTTCAGTTTAGATTAGTATAGTAGCAAAAAAATATCCTATCATAATGAGGCGAAAAGCAGTATTAAGAACAAAATTTCTGTTAAATTTCAGATGGCGATGGAATCGAGTATTGCCAGCCGATTTATTTTAATTTAATTATAGCACATTTAAGTTTGTTCTGACGAGAACATCCTCATTAAAAATATATGTCACTTTTCAAGCATATAATTACCAAAGATAAGTAAAAAAAATTACAACCTGCCCCATTTGTTAAATTCTTAACACATTTTACAATGTAAAAATTATACACTGTATTAGCCCGAATATTTGCAATCGATATTTGGTGGAGGAATGAGAGAAAAAAATCACCAATCTTTTAACCCCGATATAACGTAAATGTTTTTTTAGTAAAAAACATTGCACTACATTCGGGCTAATACCAGTGTTCAGAATGAAAATTTCACAAGAATTCCTCGATAATTTCTTTTTTGTTTTTAAAGGGGCAATATTAATTTAACACAATCTTTGTATTAAACAATCCATTTTTATTACCAAGTGCAATTTGTCAAAACCTCAGAACTTGAGATTATTATGACATTTTAAATATAATCGCTACATATAATTTTAAATATAATTTTAAGTGCATTAATTCTCTTTAATAAGTAATGACTTAATACGTCTTTCCCATCTAAAAACAGACAAATAGGCAACTATAACTTAATTTATACACATTAAAATTATTCATATTCCAAAGAGTATTAAAAAAAATGTAATTGATGACAAAGTATAACTGAAAATAAATTTCAGATTTTTAAAAAATAAATAATAATTTCACATTGTTCTTAAAGAAATCTATTGTGAACTAACTGCAAAACATTACACCTATCAGCAATAAAAGATAAACCGATTTTAACCTAAAAATCATCTGCGATGCATATAAAATTTATGAGCTTGTATTCAATTTATGCAATTTTAGCTGAGCTTAGACTGATGTTTTGTTTGGATTTGGATATTTGTGTGAACGTATCGGCCATTTTATATAATATTGAATATATCTACTGAATTTCATATCTTCATTCAACTGAGAAATTTCATATTTTACTTCGAGCAATACACCGGACTTTTCTAAAAATTGATTTCATAACAAGTTAAAATGGTTTGGCTGTAGTCCGACCGATGCTGATTGGCGAATCGTGATTGCGTTGATGTAGCTTTTCTGTTAGGAAAATGTATGAACAAAATTTAGTACTAAAACGCCCCGTTCGTCCAATTGGTCTGGTCAGTTTGCTGTCAAAGCAAAATCGATAAAATATGTTTTATATTGGAATAAAATTGAAACCAGCCCTGAATGTTAATGAAATAGGCACTAACGTATAATGCTATGATATAATATTATGTAATTAGTGATTACATTTATATGAATATTTTGTATAGATTAATCAAATCAGTATTTTTCGCATCTTTTATTATTTTATACGCTATAATTTTGTATTTTTCTATTATATTATTTTGTGATTTGTTACTTATACAATAACCGAAAACATTTTACTAATAAATTAGAAGATTTCTTCTTTTAAATTGTATTTTTATTTTTTATGATTTTCCTTATTTTTTCCCTTTTTTATGTAGAACATTGTTTTTCTTACACTAGGTACAAAAAAAACATTGTGCTTTCCGTCATTATCTGTTAAGTAATATTCTTTTTTTAAAGTATTTATAATTTCCTTTTTATTTATTGGTTAAGGCAACCCATCTTTATACAGGGATGACTTGTGCCATATAGTGTGCTTTAAACAAATTTTTTTGATAACTCAATTTTGTTAAAACAAAACAAAATTGAAATATGTCATTTTTCAGAATAAACTTACATATTTTCCCTTTTTGTTATGAATAAAAAAAATATGTAAAAAAGATTCATCATCAAAAGTAACATTGTTCAAATTATCTCCTTGAATTTTTTGAATATTCGGTCAAACTGCAATACAGCGTAACTATCAATTGAATTTTCTGGAAGGGGATCCTAAAAACTGTTATGTTAATATATTACTTACGATTTAAATGAACCGGAAATACCGTTGGGGTATCAGAAAAACTATATTTATAATAAAAAATAGCAATAATTAAAAACTAACGGCTCGCAATTTTCAGTAAAACATTTTCATTAAAAAAAAAAAACAAGTTACACGGTGTTGCAGTACCACCGAGGATATGCTATTTAACAGATATTGCTGTCGCAACAAAGATACAATATAATTTCTTAAAATTGAATTCATTATTGCCTGTGTCCCCTGTGTCACACTCATCTTCATTTCAAACAAAATATTTAATAGTATTTCCAATATCTGTCTAGTTGTCAAAATATCTCTGAGAAAATTCTACAAATAATATTTAAAAAAAAAAAAAACAAACAGTAGTTAAAGCACACACCACCTCAGGTAATACTTATATAAGAGTTAATAGTTATACTTAAAAGTCATAGAATCACAAAATATTTTTTTAGGTTTGATTTACTAGCCTAATAAATTATGTTCGATATTATAACTAAATAGTTAATTTGTTTTTTTTGTTGCATATTCAGGGTAAAATACATGCGTGTAAAACTAAACTATGGAATGGCTTTGTTGATCGTCCAGTTTATTAGTCAGATATGGTCAAAAAACAAGATTTATTAAGTTAAGTATGATTTTACTGCAAGTTTTCTTTAAGTACATTTATATAAAAAAAAATTACACCGACAGAGTTAAATAATGATATTGCTTGGGTCATTTCAAAGACCTTTCTAAACGGTCTACTAATAAAGTAGACATTTTGCCATTGTAACCTATCATTAAACTCAGTTGATCAAGTATTACATACATACATAATTTGACAATTCATATTCGATTTTAGGTGACTTTTCCAATATTTGTTTTCTGAATTTGTAATTTGGAAATGTCTCACTAAAGAGCTGAAGATTTTTATTCCTGAAATGATTTGAAGATGACCATAGATACATTGGGTAGGTCAGAACTGAATCTTGTTTTGAGATACATAAGTTTCAGATCTGTAATTACATCAGAGGATTCCAGAAAAAAAAAATAGTAATGTGTCCGAACTTTTAATCTATAAACTTGGTTCCAATAGAAATGGGTATAAATATGTAGCGTATGTGTCTGACCTGAATTATATATTTATGTGAGATAGACAAGTCTGGTTCTGACCCACTCAATTTTAAATAAATCAAATAGACACAATATGTAAAGAAATGACAATTATTGATTTTGGAAATGTGTATTTTAGAAAGTAAATAGCATGTGAATCAGACATCTAATCAATAAGTAAGCTTGTTATGCATTTTCGTAAAGTAATGATGCCATGTCATTGTTGTTTGATGTGTAATATATTAAATGTAAAGGATTTTGGTTTTCATATTATATGCGATCGATTATCTTATCAGGTGTGGACCAAAGATAGATAGGATTTTCCAGGTAATATTATTCAGAGTAGTGACCCATTCACAAAAACAAATTATTTATTAAAACTGTTTTTTTCAGAATCTACTGGTAGAATTTTATTCAAGTAATTATCTGAAACCTGTTCTTTATATTATACTATTAAAATATATTTTCAAACGTGGTTTCCAATCTTTTATGTATCCTAGTTAGAAAAAAAAAAACATTTATCTGTGAAAACTTTTAGTATAGTAGTTTTACAGTCAAAACTAATCCCATATTCGATTAGAATTTATTGGGATGATTAATGTCTGTTGAATGAGGAAGTTTAGTGGTTTTAAAAAAAGTACTATCAATCTAATAATATTTTTTATTATGTATTGTATTATCATCGCTCATTTTTTAAAGTTTAATATTGAAATTACTCCGGGCGTGACGCCACTAGTTATCGTCGGTGAGTTGTCCTGACATTTAAACATGGCTTTCCGGAAACCGGAAATGTATCAAAACAAATAATCGATTGCTACTGTTGCTGAAACAGCTGTTCACTAGAACTTGTGACATAAATTAGTTAATTTTTATTGATTTTTCATGCATTTTTGAAAAACTTTGCGGTACAATTAAATGGTCAATTTTTTTATTTTGTAAGAAAACCTTTATATTATATCCAATTTTCTAAAGCACTGAACTTCCTTATTGATTATGTATGTTTTTATGCCAAGTAATTTTGAAACAGGAAATATTAATGTCAAAATTTCAATTAAATAGTTTGTGATCATTTAATAAGAGGTTATAAATTATTCTTATCAAAATTATTTATGTGTCTGGATATCATTAAACTAACTTAAAAAGGCAAAATGATTTCTTAAAGCGGCGGTAATTACTTTGTAGATTATAACTAAAATAACACGTAACAAAATAAATTATCATTCATTTTATTAATTTATTTAATAACTGCAGTTGTAATGTGTAATAAAAAAAGGTAAACCAGAATACCAGGGAGTGCTTATGTTTTCCTCTTAAGAATTATAAGATTTGATCTGATAATGGATATTATCATTTATTGTGTATGCAGACAATTGGTAGAATTCCATATTTAATTTGGTAATGTATCCAAAATAAAACAAGTTTGTTGGATTATAGTTCTACTTTATTTTTTATAAAATATACCCTTTGTTTATTTTATAAAAAATAAAGTAGAATTATAATCCAATAAACTTGTTTTATTTTGGATACATTACCAAATTAGATATTATCATTATTTTTATGGAGAGTTACTACTGTTTGATCTTTTATTGTGGCTATGAAAATATATTTTATAATGATTAGGTAACATGGGCCAAATGAGACATTTACTAAGATGGCGGACTCAGACTGTTTCATTGCTTTTACTGTATCAATGTTTATTTTCAATTATATAATTGTGAATGTACAAAATATTGTATTCGTATTGTATAGCTAAAGATTTGTAATAGCGCTTTTGTTGACCACACATAACAGAATAGTCTTTTACATATATGTTTCTGTATATTTTAATGAAACAAAGTAAAGAGTGGCCTAAATCATGTAGTAACTTAAGTAGAAATATATCAAGAACAAAACTAGTATCATTTTAGGAAGAGGAAGTCATATAGATTATTTCTTTGTACCCTGTATTAGTTTAATTAAAATTTGTTTGAAGTAAGTTCACCTATTTAATATAAAACTTGCATTTTATCACAATCATTCTCATTAGAGACGCCTGTCACCATTTTGTCAAAGTATATTAAAAAATATTTCGTCGCTTTCTTCCTAATCGCTTATTATGGCTTGAATAAATATATGTGAAAATTCTTTCATAAATAAATTTTACTACCTATTTGAACAGTAAAAAGTTGAACTATGTTTTAATTTTTTACATTTTAATAAGTTTTGACAGAATGGTGTGTGATTATAATATATCGATTCTAGGCATTTTTCCTAGTATAAATTTGAACTTACATGCCGGGTTGCCATGTTTTTGAATAATGAAAATGTGCAAACTGTTTTGGACTTCTCAAGTTTGTATTATACAATTTAAAAAAGTATCTAGAGGTTCTTATGTTTCATTATTTAATTCATGCCTAGATTTTGAACTTGTTTTTACTTAAATTTACATCTTTTGTACATCCATCCAATAATTTCAAATTGAATGATATATCGCCAGGCCAATACTTAAGCCGCGAATCTGCATGATGCCCGATTTCGAGGTACATTAGCCAACCAAAAAATTTGATAGAAAAGCATTAGAAAACTGTTTAAAACATGGCGACCTAGGTTAAAATACCATCCATTTTACCAAGTAATAATATTATATTAAGTATTCTATCAACTTGTGTATATTTAATGTTTATCACTTTCTTCATCGATGTTGGTAGAACTGCGTTTTCTCCAACAGTCTTATGCTAATTTGTGCCATTATTAAAGTGGGCGAACAGATCCATAGCATAATTACTATATCATTACTTGTATATATGTTTTCTTCTTCTTGAAAATGTCTCGGCATTTTAATGTCTGGTCGCTTAATATTAATTATTTTACATGATACAATGTCCCGTTGCATCAAATTATCACATGTCGTTAGAGAAACCTTAATCATTGGGCTAATGTACATATCGTTGTTATAAAATTAAAATGTTCTCGGTGAAGAAATAAAGATTCGGGAGAGCAACCTTAGCCTGTTGATAATGCACAAGTCTCACAGAAAACTATTCACAAAGGACCAAAATTTCTTTGTCGGCCTCGTGGTGTAATGGTCAGGGCGTTTGCCTACCATGCAAGAGGTCTTGGGTTCGATTCCCGACACGGTTAATATCTGAAAAAAAACGCAATGAGCCCATTTTAACCATGTACCCTTCATATTTTAATATGTATATGATGGTTTTCTTGAATAAATATCTTCCTTGTCAGCTATTTTTGCACTTTTATGTCTGATTTAACTAACTTAACCTACATTTAAGGAAATGCCCAAAAGTTAAACACAACAGGTTTCTCTAACTCATGTCTAATAACCTAAATTTTGCAATTAGTAGGCATTTCAGATAAAAAATATACTATACACATATATTTAGAATGAATAGATGGAAAAATAAAACACAATGATATAAATTTGTAATAAAACATGTTTCTATGTGAGTTTCAAATGGAAAAAATACTAGGTACACTTGTTTAATTGACCAATTAGAACTCTTATCTCTAGTTACAGCAATATATTTTTAATTTTTGTTAAGGCTCATTTAGGCATAGTCCGTATTTAACAAAAATCAATTTACCTATCTAGAATAATATGAAATACATGTTGTAAAGAGTGAAAGGGTTTACCAGTATTTATTCTAGTATTTAAAAAACAAAAACTGCTCATAATTTTTAAGAAATTCGTTTGGAATTTCATAGCTTAAATGTTGAAAAATATATACCAACGTATAAAAACTAACCATCACTAAATATTATGTGCTTAGTACAATTCATGAGCTTTCCCAAAGAAAATATTTTATAATTTATACAATTAGAATTCAGAATTTTGATAAACCCTAAAGTGATACATTTTGAAGTTGAAAACGTCCTCTATGCATCTTTTAGATTTTGTCAAACATTTTAAGAATATGTACCAATTATTGTAGGCGACTAATACATAACTCATACCGGTACATGTATTTTTGTAATTGGATAAAAATGAATATTTAATTACATTTATTTTGTTAGGTGCCAGGCATTAAAATGTCGACAAATCTGCAGTTAATTCAATACCAGTTGTAAAAGTTTATTCGGTTGTATTTTAAGATATCTAAGTGCTTTCTACAAATCATTGTAGATGGCTCTGATGAAGATGATACACTATAAAGCCAGGGCTTATCAATGCAGAAAATATTTTATGGTATTTTGCATTTGAAGGTTAGCTACTGATTAAACTGGGCAACAAAAAAAAACTTATTTTTTGTCTCAGAAAGGAAAATGTGATTCTGATAGTACTTTTTCTCCTGAATTAAAATATGATATCGGTTTTTCCCCATCACTTCTGTGAAAACCTTGTGGTTTCCAAGATACAGGCATTTATAATTTTAAACATTTTAATAAGTTCTCCATTCTAAACTGTGAGTAACATTTCTGTATGCTTGGTAAGCTGCATTCTCCAGTGGACTCAATAGTTTCTCAAACTTTTCATCAAGTATTAGAGGTCGTATTTGTGGACCCACAAATATTACCTCTTTAATTTTTGCATCATTAATTTTAGGAAACTTCCGATTGAGGTACATGAATTCGGGAGTATTGTCTATGGCTTTGACGAAATTCTGTGGGTAATGGAGAAATTCAGAACACATATTTGAAAGCAGAATAAAAAACTGTATTAAGTGCAACTATTGATACTCTTAAGAAAAAATCATACGGACCAGTGTTATTTTGCATATACATAGGTGTGTAAGTGATCATTTACTGCACGCTTATCCGAATGATTAAATAAAACAAGTCAAATATATGAATTTTTATTATGCAATGGACAATAAGTACGATATCTGTTTAATGCCTTGTTTTCTATTTCTAATGAAAACCAATAGATATTATTAAAAAACATTCAAATTTGTTAGTGCAAATTCTCGGTGGAAGTTTGTTGTAGTTTACTATAGAAATAAAAGATGAGTGATACTTAAGATGTCGCAAAAGCGATGAAATCAGTCACTGGTTACTTCAAATTTGTGGATTGAAGTATTACTCGACTTTATTTCTATGATAAAAGATACCATTAAAGTGAAGGCTGGATAATCAAAGATTTTTTTGCTGGGCACCACCATCTTGCGCTAATACCAGAAACAAAATAAGTAATGATAATGTAGACAAAATAACTTGGGTCATAATTATTAAATGTTTAATATTGATGTACCTAACAATTGAGTTTTATTTGAGAAAATAACTGGTATTGAATATTGCGAGATAGATAGTATAAGTGACTGTATTCTATAGTTAAAACAAAGCTGTTATTGAAAGAGTAAAAAATAATAGATTTTGACAAAGAATAGATTTTTCTATCTAGTTTAGGTATGCCTATAAATAAAAATATTATAGTGTGCAGATAAAATAACTGTTGAAGAGTTAGTTTTGGTATTAATTAACATTTGTAAGCGTTTAGTCGTAGGAATCATGTGAATTTATATAAAGCGACTAATTGGATAAGGAAAGTCTTGTGTATGCGCGATCTGTGGCGCCACTGTAAATATACCCATTAATAAACAAGATATTGTTATTTTGTGTTTTATTACTTTAATTTTGAAAAAATATCATCATCACTCCCCTATCTGCGCCAAATGGTGCACAAGTAAACCGAATGCAACGCATTTCGATAATCTGTTACTACATGAAGACAAGGTGATCCAGTTCAGAAACAATGAAATCTTGCTGTTTAAAGAACCTTTAAAATCAATATTTCACATCCATCCTGACAGGAATCGAACCCAGGACCTCAAGAATTGTAGACAAATGTGTCAACTACTGCACAACAAGGCGGACTTATGTTCACTCAATTTCCTTATTTGGGATTTTTACCCGAGAGCAGCTATAGAGTTGAAAACCCTCAAGGAGTGTGTGTGCACAGAACCGTATTTTTAGAACCGCCTGGACAGAGGAGATAATATACTTAACCTGTAATTCTTTTGCTGTAGTGTGCCGATTTCGATACATTGGGTGTTGACATTTATTTTATAGCTCTTTTATGCACGGACTGATGAAGTTGTAAAGAGTAATATTTTTGCTCTGTTGAATGCAACAAAACAGTGGAAGTTTGAGGGTTGAAAAGGAATTTAACACATTTTATAATTCTATTAAGAGACGGAGGAACAGGGATTAACCGCTTAAGTGCCAACCAAATTCAACAACTTCGGAATGGTTTTGAGAAAAGAAAAATGGGTGAAGGCAAAACTCGGTAAAGTGAGGGTCAGAAAATGTTACAAAGTCTTGCACGAGATCTTGTACAGTTTATTGTGCCATTTTATTTGCTGTTGTTTCAAAATTGTGCGTAAGCATGCGCAGTACATATATGTTTTCGGCGCCATAACAAATAATGAGCAGTTTTGCAGTTGACAAAATGAGCTATCTTGTGACGAAGCTACTACTGACAACCAATGATATATTATTCTGCAATCGACAATCAACAATAGGTTTCTATAATAATGTGGATCATGAACCTTATTGAAAATCAGTATTTCCAGAAAAAAAAAGGCGTGAATTGAAAAAGTGCAGTAAAACAAATAAGACTGAGGATAAATAAAGTGACACAATCAACAACAAATAAGCGTTGACAGTTAACAGTATCACAGGCCTGAGATGCGTGCGCATCGTGCGATCTAGGTTCAAATATTTGTTGAAAAATAGGACATGGTCTAATTTTTCTGAATTTGACCACAGATTTATTGTAATTTGTGTATTACATCTGACAATACTCATTGGGTCAGATCTTGAACAAAATCTTGGAAGGTTTTCTGGCCTACGTTATGCTACGAGCTTAAGTTTTGTTAAAAGATATGTGGAACCAAAATCAAAACGTTCTCTACTAGTTTTAGGCGGGGTGTTGAATTAGTGCCAAAAATATTCTAGGTATTTTATTGCAAATGATTTTGTTACACAGCGACATATGCGAGATATCTTCCTTGTGGCAGTAAAAGGGATAAAGTATCACAACAGATATATAATAAAAATATAGCGAGTTGATTTGAAATCTTGATAAAAAAATATTGTGAAGTTTTAATAATCATAGCTTCAAATTCTACCTCTAAATTTCCTCTCTAGCAGAGGGTTTTAGATCAGAATAATCACCAACCTTTGAAGTTGTCAATTAATTTATATGCATATCTGAAGGAAAACACCGCAGACGTGAGTGAAGGGAGGCTTAGGATGTTGAAAAAATTACTCGAGTTCTAAAAATCTCAGAGAAGATTTTCTAAAGCAAAATGTTTTTATTTTTAAAAATGTGTAAATACTTTTCATTTTTTAAAATATTTTGTCATATGAAAAGTTTCATAGTATTCAATAGAAAAGCCAAGTATGTTTTTATAATTTTATTCACTAAACACATAAATACCATCTTACATGAATTGAAAATTTATGAAAATAAACTAAAATCCAACATCAAATTCATAAATAATTAGGAACGTTCGAAGGTGTCTCGAATAAGGGTCAATAAATCAAAGACATTTTTATGGAAATGTAAAAATCAATTATGTAGTTTAAAAAATCAGGTTATTGAGGAATATAAAACTGCAATATCCATAGACAATTTTTCTTGCTCAAATACTGCAGGGAGATGTGTTTGTTTTTCTTTCACATGTAGGTAAATTTTTAAAAGTATTTTTTAGGTGTTTTGAGTTAATTCAATAAATATTTTTAAAACATTATTCACAACAATAAGAATATCTAGTAGAGGGGGTGAAAATGTAAACTTATACTTTTGTTAAATATTTTAATAAGAAAATAAATTCAATGAAATAAGTTAATTATTAAACAGTTCATCGACCATCCCCTCATAAAGTGAAATATGTCACAATATAGAAGCGTTTTTTAAAAATTGTATTTAAGTCCAAAAAGTTGTAGAATAAAAAAACATTTTATTTTATAGGTTTCGATGATACTCTTAGTTAAAAAAGTTATTTGTCATTATAATTTTTTCAAAATAATTCTTCTTTGTATATAAAACCATTTTTTAGTTCAATTTGTTAAATGTTCTGACCCTTATTCGAGCAATATTGTCATTCTACAAATAATGTTGTTTCATATTTTTAAAATAATATTACAACATAATATATGACTTTTTATTACACAAGCCTACTTCTTCTAATATTGAAGGCTTAGAAAACTATTTCATACTTAAATAAATATCTCACATTGTCATAACTCAAAATCTTAAGATAAAGTTAAATACATTTAAGAAGAAAATAAGGAAAGATGATTTATTGTTATTAAAAACAACAGTTAAGTCTTTGATGACATCAAACAACGCACTGTGCACCGTCATATTAGCAAACTAGTGAAATAGGTCATTTTTCAATCAAAGGCAACTATTATTTGTGAAATTTAAGGTTAAATTTGAGATTGAAATTTTTCTTTGGTTAACTGGCGGCCATTTTTTTTACCTGCGCAGCATTTTTTAACTCTGTAAATTGGTGTCAATTCCAATGGCGCAAATAAAATAGTTCAATCAAATAAAAAAAAAAAAATTAGAGTTTCACTATCATTTACAAAATTTAAGTATTTTGTCAAATTTGTTATATTTAAAAGAATGAATTTGAAATTTTCAAATTAAAAAAATCACAGTTCCTGTATTTTTCTGAATCCTTTTATCGCTGGGGTTTTCACGTTACCCTGATCCGTAAGGCGTAAGACTTATCGCCTCACTGTCTTGTAATTAACAATCAAGACAACACTGTAATTTGTGCAACAATACAATGTTACATGCACCACAGCAAAAAATAATAATGCCAAAACAAAAAGAAATATGTATGAAAATTGTTTGTTATATTTACATAAATTCAATATATTATGTAAAAACAATTAAAGTTATTTTTGTAACTTAGGCAATTTAGTATTTTTTAATAACTATTAGTAAAAACAAATTATATTTAAACCAAGAGATTTAACACTTTTTTAACCTACACAAAAGCATATTCTCAGGAAATTAAAATATTACATAGTTACCTAAAACTTGTTAAAAATGAAGATACACTCTTTTGATACTAACCACGCGATATGTAGTTACAGTTTTAAAAAATATTTTAATGGAACTAGTACATACTTAGTAAGCAATGCTCAGTAGAAAGGCTTATATCTATGTTTAGAATAACTGAAGGCAAATTTTCATCAGACTGCATAGTTGTCAGTAATCTTGTCATTCCCATTTCAATAATATTGGATTTAGATATTCAGATTCACACGTAAATTATTTCACTAAATAAGACAAATTTATAATGTTACGATTTTTTTTATAAGCAACAGATATTGCCAGTGGAAAAATATTAGCCTGCAAAATTTTTGTTCAAGAATATTAGAACCCAAATATGTATTTTTAAAAATGGCAACACTGGTAAAAGCTGAAATGATTTCGACATTAGAGTTGACGCCATGAAAGAAGTCCCGCGGTGGCAAATCGAAGAACTAAAAGTGACAGATACCGATTTTTACAAGTGAGAATTTTTTCTTTAAAATTTAGTTTTGCATTCATAATAAATTAATGTGAAATCTGTAATTGGTCTTACTTTTTAAAATTGTTCTTTTGTACCTTATATTTATATAAAGACTGTATGATTTCCTTAATAAATAAATAAATATGCCGAAAGTGTTGTAAAGTGAGAGTCAGAAATGAAAAATAAAGATATTTTAATTCTATTACAAAAAGTTTGTTGCCGTGTTGCTGTCATGATAGGTAATATTTAGTGATGAAGTTTCAAAAACATTACCCCACTTAAAGGAATTATTAGGAGTATTAAAAAAACATTTCCATTTAAGAATATTGTCATGGAGATGACATATTTTAGTCGTTCGCAGTGCAGTTGGTAGTTCCGCGAACATCTATGCGGGAAGTCTTAGGTTTGAATCCCAGTACTGGTCAATTTTCAGCTAACTGTTGGTAAATATACAGGATATTTAGGTCCAATGTGAGCCCAGATTTATATTTCATAAAATTTTAAGTAAACATTAATTTCTTATTACAGATGTTTCTGAAAAAGCCGTTTCCAGAATAATCAAGGAGGGAGAAGTTTGGCAACAACAAAAAACATTTCGTCTGGCGATCTGCGGGACTTCTTTCGTGGCGCTTACTCTACTTAAAGTAATTCTAAATTTAAAAGGCAACTTATTTATGTCATATTTAAAAAGTGAACAATTCCACACTCATTTTTTTTGCACGACATACACAACCTTGTTTAACATTATGCACAAATAATTCGATGTTAATTTTAGAAAAGCGAAAACAGTTACGGGCATAGAATTATAATAGCCCAGAAACCGCATACGCACACCAAACTGAAGCCGGCAAAACTACAGTAATTTAAAACCAATTACTAAAAAGTTATTGACCACACGTAACACAATAATGCAACCTTTATAGGTTATGTTATTGTGTTTTGGAGACATTTTTATTTGCATACCACTCATTATACATAATCATTGACCAATTAATCCATTAGTACATAATACAAAAATACTCACGCCACATATTTTCAAATGCAATTATTCATCACATAATTTTGAAAAAAAAATAGTGCAAAAATACAGCTAAGATACATTCAGTAAGGTTAGGTTAGATTTGAAATATCTAAATATTTGTCACAAAGACAACATTTTAAAGCCCCAGTACATGTTGGGACCAGTGACCAAAAATAAGGACCTTGTTTACACATTGGTTTTGCTACCACTGGATCGTCCATTTAACGAAAATGGACGTGGAAACTCTCCACTTTCTTCACTGAATGACAGTTTAATATTTCTTTACAATCAAACTGCAAAAATAACAAAACAGAAACACTAAAGACTTTCATTGTACAGTGATAGTTCCAAATTAGGAGCGCGCCCATACTTTCCGGATCCCGTTTCGAAAGGAAGAAGTATGTAATAATATAAACAAAATAAACGATACAAAACCCCTATACATATAGGAAAAATGAAAAGAATTCGTCCAATACAACATGCACTCGAACAATAAAAGAAAAACAATTCGCACTCCAAAGCTCATAAGTACATCGAATTGTCAAGATAATACTGGTAAAGTCCTAACACTGATCCCAACATGACCCTATCGAACTTATGTGAAATTCCTTTTGACAATAGTTGGTTGGCTAGCCAGCTTTGGCGACCAACAGCCAAAATATGCCGATTGGTCCTGTATATGTTGGACCGGCGCATTGGCCCAACAAAGTGTATCGGAGTCTTTAGCCATAAACAAACAACAGCTTATACAAATTTCAAGGCTCAAAACACCGAAATATTCTATTTAATAGTTATGATTTAGGAGTTAGATTTTAATGTAAATTTTTGGTTTTTTGAGATACATAATTAGCAAAATAGGTTCCATTTGACTTAAAAAAATATTAGTAAATACTAAAAGACATTGAATTACTTATGTACTATATATATATTGATATTTAACAACTGTTGATTAATGTATTATTATTTATGAATAATGGAGGTTAAATAGCTTTTTATTATCTTGCAGAAGACTTGATTTATTTTACACTTTTCACAATTTAAGAGGATGCAAAACGGTAAAGTTTCTAATGGCAGAAAAACTATTGTAATTATTTTTACTATGAAATGCACCATCTTCAATTATGTATGGTAAGTGACAATTATGCACTATTTTAAGAGGTTGGACATACTTTTTGATTAGTACTCTGACAGAAGAATCAACGTATACAACATTTTATTTTATTGAAGAGTAAGATGTATTTACAAATAAAATAAATACACATATAATTTATAATATAATTTTCGTGGATTACCGGGTATGTTTCGGAGTCACAAGCGGCTCAAAATTATGCTAAGATTCTCGACATAGAAAAGAAACTATTTATAAAGTTATGAATTTTTTCACTTTAATGATCATCTGAACACTGCAATTCAAAGATATGTATTCATTTAAGGAGAGGTAGATATCGTCCGGATACTGATAAAAACATCTAAATGCATTATTGTCTATACTGAGAAAGATCTATTAGATTGTTTGACTCAACAAAAGTCTTTTCAGGTCTGAAGAGTTTGAATTCTTCGAAACGTTTTGTTGTATTTGTCAAATTGCAATGGTACAGTGCATCAGATTGCATGATTAAAAAAAACTATTTAGTTTGAGACATTTTAGAAGATTGCTCCCAAACCTGCGATCTTTTGCCCGAGTACCGAATTCCCATTGACAAGCTGCTGTCTGAGACATGACGTAGGGTCACGTGGGTCGAAACAAACTATAGATTACAGAAAATACTGGCATGGGAATCTTTGAAATGAAAAATATACTTTGCAGTAGTAGAATTTAATCACTAAATACAATTAATTTAGAATCCTCAAACGATATTTAGCTATTAGATTATAGAATTTGCTGTTACATTATATAAAATACGCTACTAAAATGAAATACGATGTGAAGAATTTGAATTTAAACCATGATATAAAAAATGGCGGGACAGCGTAAAGGAAATTTGATGAAAATCGATCGGCTCGTTGGTGGCAATTGGTATGTGGGGAAAAGATCGCAAGTTTAGGGAGTAAATTTTCAATATGTCTCAAATATTTTTTTTTTTCAACCTTGCTATCTTATGCATTGTACTGTTGGAATTTGTAATATAATGTATTTAATGTAACACATTTACAAACTTATAAGATTGCAATGATTTGGAATTTAAGATCACTCTGCTGTCCTATAGACTAACCCAAAATGATACATTTGTAGAAGATATAAATAAATAAATATCACGATTAATTCTGTACTCTTCAATAAAACTTAACAGCGGTTTAAATTACTTCACAGTTCTCATTTTTGGTGTGCTGAGATCATGACTTAGCGTTGTTCTGCCCGGGGATGAATTCTATGGAGGCCGAGTTGATGCAGAATCTCTTCTTCGTCGGAGCCGGGCCGTCGTCAAACACGTGGCCGAGGTGGGCGGAGCACGTCGAGCAGCGCACTTCCGTTCTGATCATTCCTGGGCGCGACAGAAGCAGTAAGATGTTGCCACCAACTATTCTCCATAATTTGCGGCCATTTTGGAAAGGAGAACATGGACAGGAAAGGATAGAGGAATTTATAGATACGAGTTTGGTTAGACAACATAGGTTAACAAGGCAAGTTATTTTGGACCAAAGATCGGGTAAGGTTAGATTGCGCGGTTAGGAAAGAAGTGTAAACATTTTGGGTAGTAGGTAAGGTTAGGTTTGAAGACAAAATAAAGGCATTTAGTTAGGATGCGAGTGAAGGATATTCACTCAAAAGCAAGGAAAGTATGTGGAATAATCAAATTATGGCAAAAATAGTAAAGTGGTATTATTAAAAATAAAATACAAACACAAAATTATTCAATTCCAAGAATCAAATTATAGATTATCGTCGTTTGTTAAGGGAATTAGATGATGACAGAAATGCGGTTAAATCAAAAGCAAGCATCGGTGTCGTGTCCGGTTGGGTCGTCAAAATAAATGGCATTTTGTGTTAGATGTGGTGATTGTGGATGGTTCCAACAGACCGGCCATATCCAAATTGTGATCCCAAGCAGGTGAGCAGCAGAAAGAGAAAACAAACAAACGTACAGGCACGGAAAACAAAATGATTAAATAATAAAGCAGATGTCGAGGAGATACGGAGAAAGGACATAGTCGTGGAGAGGCAGAGGTAGGGAAGGAAGAAAAATAGTCAACATTAGACAAAAGCTTTAAACACCTTCACCGAATGTTAAGTCGTCAAGAAATAGAACTCGAGATAAGTAGTAGGCTCTTTGGATGCCTTCATTTCAAATAGTACAGAAAATTTATCAGTCCAACATTTTATCATGTAAATCTAATATTCATTCAGCATTGTCATCGTAAGAATGGTTAGTTTTGTATATACATGGTGTATTCAGAAAGTAAAGTCAGTGATTATTTTTTGACGCGACTGTACATCGGAGCGTGCGAGGACTGGTTGGGAATGGTAGCGGAGGAAGCCAGCTAACGAACGCTGGGTCTCTCAGTCTTCTCCGGCCATCCGGAGAGTAAAGACAGGCGTTTCCGTGAAAGTTGTTCTGGGACCTTGTACGAACGTCAAAATGTAGCACTCAGTAGAGCAAAGGATGGCGATAAAGTTTTGCGTCAAACTTGGCTTAAGACTGCCTCGGAAACTGTTCAAATGATCGAGATAGCCTTTAAAGAAGATGCTCTGTCAGATCGGCAAAAGGTCGGCGTTCCCTCGCCCCGACAAGGCTAGGATGAGCAGATTCAAAATCAAGACTATGCTCATTGTGTTTATTCCCATATATTCAATGTAGTCAACTGGTTTTAAAATCTGGCACGAACAATTAATATCAAAGGACTCGTCCACCACCTGGTACAACTGTGAAAACAAAATTTTACATAGAAGTGCTAAAAAGACTGAAACATAGGATTCAACACATCACGCCGGACATCGCAGACAACTGGAAGTTGCATCACGACAATGCGCTGGCCCACAGCGCCTTCCTCGTCACTAACTAGCTGGCCAAAGCAGGGGTTCCAATGATTCCCTAGCCCCCCTACAGTCCGGACCTGTCTCCCCTGACTTCTTTTTGTTTCCACGCCCGAAAGGACCCATGAAAAGCATTTCGAGACTATCAAGGGGATCCGAGCAGCTTGTACTGCGGCCCTTAGAAGCATTCCGGAGGTGGCCTACCGTGGCGCATTCGATGCCTGGAAAAATCGCTGGAGCAGATGCATCAACGCAGGAGAAGCCTTTTTGAAGAATTTTGATGTGTTGTAATGAAAAGTTCATTAACTTCTTTGTAATCGACTCACTGACATTACTTTCTGGACACACCATGTATTTTTTTTGTTGATAATAGTAATGCTTACATCAATTGGTTTAAAAAAAAAATACAATCAGGCCAATGCCAAAGCTGTAAATCTGCATTTCAGACAGTTTTGACATACACATCAAATGTTATTTTTAAAACGCACTGTCAAAATAGCCAATACAAAATTGTGTAATATGGCCAGATGTACAATTTTATTAGATTTACACAATTCAATTTTATTTTTACTACCAGGTTTCAGTTTAAATATTCAATATCTTTGATTTATAATTTTGGCATTGACCCAATGATGTTATTGATTTGAGAATAATTTTAAAATATGGTATGAAGACTCCTCTCTGGGGCAAGCAAAATCATTATACTTTAGGAAATGCTCATGTCGATCTCATTTTAATGAATGAGAATATTGTTAAAAAAATATTGTTTAATCTGCAAAATCATGCAATAATGCTTAAAACAAATGAGTTCGTTGTGTATTGTTTCCCGAGTAAGATAACAATATTGATGTAAATTGCAGATTATTTACAGTAACTACTGTCAACACTTTGTCTGTAGTGACATATTTTCAATTATTCACCTGTTTTTTATTGTTTATAGACGGAATGTTAACGTTAGAGTCATTAAATTATGATGTTAATAAATTGAATATAAAGACAGATAATATTATTGATTTAGTATATTTTTCATGAAATAATCAGTCCGTCCAAAAGACACGGTGAAGACAGCTATAGCCAACGAGAAACTGAAGTAATTATATGGTAGGAGGAAATATTGTGTCCTTTTAAAAAACAGTCAGCAACTCAAGTGTCCCAGTATGTCAAGTCAAATCAGATTTACTTTAAACTATCAACTACGGTCCAATCGGAAGTGAAATATAAAAAATATAAAAAAGTTACAATATGTGTTTATATGAGTGGAACCTTTGAGAAAAAAGTGTCCGCGAACGTGTGAAATGAAAAAAATGGTAGAAGTCAAGTTTGAACTTTTCGGTAACTACGAGATCGGCTATCACTGCCTGTTAGAATAAAATGGTATAGTGACTTTACTTTTTATAGACAAAAAGCTTCCATACCACATATGGTTGATTTAAACATGCTTGATTGATTTTGCAATGAGATAATTTTATTTATTTATTTAAAATTGTGAAAATAAAAACATAAAATAAATCCTAGTTCAACTTGGCTAGATTTAGATTGAATCTACCACAAAATTGATTGCCGAAAGTGGAAAAACTGTAAATGGTTTTAAAAATAATAAATGAAACGATATAAATATTCATAAAATACACAGCTTGTAGACAGAAACATATATCATCATGTCAGAAATTCCATTAGTATAAGCAAGTTTACAAACAAGATTGTGTTTAGTAAGCAAATGTCATTTTGATAGACTGGCACTGAGATAAGAAGACAATTATTATTATATTTACTTACAGATAGGAACTTACTATTAAAAAAAAAACATTATTAATTTTCGCAATGTTTAAACAAAAGATGAGATTTTTTTGTACAATATTGTAGTGGCTGTAAAATTTAAAATGGTTGGCCATATTCAATTAATATTCTTAAGTTTTTAGAATCTCTTTACAAAACAATTTTTAGAAGTATTTGGTATCAATTTATGTATTATTTTCTAACTCGTCAGTTTTTAGTAAAATGAAAATATTCCGAAATACAATATGGAGCATTTAAAAAAATTTGTTCCAAGTAAAGGTTAAAACAAAAATAAATTATGTATATTACAAAAGTTTCAAATTATAATTTGGCTGTACAAATCTGGCCAGTAAGAATAAAACATGCGTGCATTAATATCAAAGGATTAGGTTAATTTAAATTGGCTTAGGTCATTAGGAAATACGCAAACAATGATTATTTTTTAAAGATTTTTCTTTGTAAAGAAATAGCTAACATACTGATTTTAGGAAATTGGGAACATCACTGATTTAAGAAAGAACTCTAGATAACCTTTGATGTTATATTTTTAACCTCTTCTCTAAATTTATTTTTCATATCTCGAGTCTGTACTTCTTTAATGTATAATGTAAATAAAAAAACGACTCTATATTATTTGAAATAACATTAAATTTTCACTCAAATCAAAATAGTTAAATAGGAAATGAACTATTATTAGGCCTCTTGTTATGATAAAAAAGAAACTGACAAATATTTTTTTAACAGAAAAATAAAAACAAAGAATCAATATAACTAAAAACACAAAATTAATGTGTTTTTGGTTTAGAATAAGGGTTCCTTCTGTGATTAATTTAGTATATTTTAATGAACTTGCATATTTTACAGCAAAATTGGAATTTTTTCTTGCTTTGTAGAAAATAATATAAAAACAATAAGATAAAAAAATATATATGAGAAAAATAAACGCAAATTATAGCTTTATTTCATGAAACTGCTAGAGTCAAAAGATGTCAAGGTCTGTAGGTAGGCACATTAATTTAAACCAAAAACATAACACAAGAAGCGATGATAATGAAAACATGCATGAATTTAAGTTTTTTGAAAACAATATTTTTTAAATATTATTCTTTTCATCAAGACACCCATATAAAGGGTTCTTACACCAAACATACAACTCAAAATATTTTAAATAAATGAAAAATGTCAGGTCAGTTGTAGAATCATTCAGATTTGATACACATTACAATCATTAATATTAACCCTTTGCATTCGAATGCTGCCATAGAGGCGGCAAGAAAATAAAGCCTTAAATTTTTAATATTATTAAGGCGAGGATCATTCAAGCACAGTTAAAAAATAATAAGTTACGGAATTTCATCGAGAAACGATTAATAAGACATTCAAATTCAGAATTATTATAAATGCAGAATTATTCCGGTGCAAACTAATATTACAAACCGTAGCCTAAGTTATGAACAATTAAGCGAGTAAGTGCAAAACCGCCAATGCGCATGATCACTATTTGTGGGAAGATCAACAAAACCAGTAGCCAAATGACATTCAACTTAAAATGAATAGTCTTTTCGCTACCTGTTATACCACCCACAAGCTGCACATTGTAATTAAAAGAAATAAGCTATTTGCTAGTAGTTTAGTTGGTCTTCCCAAAAACAGTGAGCATGCTCGACTGTGGACTCATCTCCCATCCACCATCAAAGATGTTACTACATTATCTCTGTTTAAATCACGTCTGAAGAAACATCTCCTTTCTCTTCCTTAATCTCTCCTCCTTTCCTTTTTCCTCTTTCCTCTTTTTTCCTTTTTCCCATTGAGTAATAGTTTTGATTTAAGGTAATTTATAAACAAATACGTTTATTTCTATTTTTATATATTTTTAACTTTTTAATCTTTTTTTTTTCTTTCTATTAAATATGTTCTGTAACTTGAATTATAAAAATAAAACTTTTATTTTATTGGTTGGTTGGAAGAAATTGCCATTTGGCAATAAGCCTGCCAATGTACAAATAACATTATGTACAAAAAGTTAAATAAATAAATAAGCTAACAGTGCTAAGAAATATAATAATTCAATGAGTACTGCTATGGAATGTGGCGATCACATTACAATGTTTTTGAGATTTTTTGGTCGGAAAATAAATTTATCAAAATAGAGGAGTGAAGTGAAATTAGAAATGGAAAAAGGGAAGAAAAAACAGTCTATTCCTTACATCCAAAATAATACTTTGAAAAATTTATATATTTTTTTTATATACTGACGGTGGAAATGAAAAAGTTCCTAAACAACGTGAAGCCAACTTTACAGAAGAGCCAATAATTATATATTTTTTTAAACATATTACAACAGAGATGAAGAACATTTGAGAGAAGGTAATATAGAAGTCTAGGCATCTACAGGGCTTATGACCTGTCAATGGCTGGTTTAAGTGGCCAAAAATAGCATTTTCAGGCGTTGCCTAGTATGCAGGTGAAATAATTCAATTAGATGAATCTCACTCGCATAAATAAAGGTTTTAGCTCTTTAACTTCACAAACATCAACAGATGAAAGAATCGAAGGAATATATATGTTCAAATATGGGCAGAATGGTGAATGTTACACAGTGTGTAAAGTGGCCACTTAAACCAGCCATTGGCAGGTCATAAGCCCTGTAGACGCCTAGACTTCTATATTACCTTATCTTAAATGTTCTTCATCTCTGTTGTAATATGTTAATATAAACAGCTCCCCAGGGAGTTGAATCCAGTTCTTGTCTACAAAAATTTGGACAAACTCAAAATATTGTTGATATATTTTTTTAATTGATAAAAAATCTCATATATTTATTTTCATCTAAATTATGTAGGAATTACGCCAAAATAACAGGTGTATAATTTTTGGGTTTCTGGCACAAGTTTTAAATTTTTTTTTTTTATAAAAATAAATATTAGCGCTCTTATAATTTGCCCAAATATTTAAATTTTGGTGGCCATTTTCAACGAGTTGTAAATAACCCACTAATAGAAAATGGAAATCAAGTTGGGGTAGAGTGGGGCTCGAACCTCGGACCTCTGATCCGTGAGTCCGCAACGCTAGCCACGGGACCACAACCCGACTCAAGTTGGTAACTAACATTTCACTAATTGTGACATATTGCATTTCAAAGTTAAAAGCTTATCCCAAATCTGAATATTATAACATTCTTTTTAGTATTTATAAAATACAACCTATTTTTATTTACTTTTTAAACAATGAGTATTTGATGTCAGTTATGAATCAATCTCATTATTTGAAAATACATTGTTACCAACTTGTGCCAGAAACCCGACAATGCCATTTTTTTTATTAATTAAAAAAACAAAAAAACTTCTACATGTCACTTAAGAAATTTTTATTTTCCATCACCGATATGTATATTTAATTACATTTCAATGTAAATCTTTTTTTTTCTTTCCCCCTCAAAAAGTTTCCTCAAGTTGTCAGGTGCACAAAAAAAACCTTTCGAGTGCAAAGGGTTAATAATTTGAAGAGTCACCAAACCTTAAGGATGTTTCACCAAACAGAAGTTATCAACTGATATTAATATAAAAAGAAAGAGTTTTTAATCAACGCATCGCATTATCCAAGAGCCGATAGAATGCAGATGGGAGCTTCTAATATTGGGTCGGTATTTTACAAATGCTAAGATTTTGTTTCTTAACTGTCTGAGTCGAGTTTTACCTGTGCTAGTATCTTTGTGAAGAGTGACCTTTTCCTTGGCTAAGACATCGTTAAACGCTGGCCAACCACAGCCAGAGTCATACTTGGTGTTTGAGCTGAACAAGTCCTGTCTGCAGACAATACACACGTACATGCCTTCATCGTAGCATTTGTTGTAGCAACCTGGAAGGGTGAATGACATATCGGTTATTTATTTATTTTATACAGTAATGGAAAGGAAAAAACCGAAACAATATAGACCGAAACGAACACCAAGTCATTGGAACAATACGCGCCATCCCTCGGTAACGGTACTTCCAGGAATCAGGGAGCAGCCCGTAAGCCACATGTTACCTACAATCTACAAAAGCTACCTTTCGGATATCTTTCTTTATTTCGTTAACCATAATGTTGAAACTGTGCTCCATTCATTTATTTATTTATTGTTTACTTTTTAGCATGAACACTTGACAAATTATCTACTCTGCTCAAAGTTTATTTTTTGTAAATTTATTATATTATTATTTAAAGGCAGGCAGCCTTTGCTGATGCGCCTATATCTCGTGTACTTTTATTGGTATAATTTTAAGTTGTTAGAATTCAGTAGCTGCAAGACTTGTTATAATCTAACGGCTATTTTTAAAAATGAGTTTTTTTTTAAATATTTGTTTTCATACCATTCAAACACTAAATGTTATGTGTGATAGATTTCCGGTTTACGGGAAGCCATTTTTTTCAATGTTTAGTGTATTTGACTTTTACTTTTAAATTTAAGAAGCAAGCGGTGTTGTCTCTCCTGACTCGTGATGTCACACTTGCCATTTCCGCCTAGATTATGCTATATACTTTTAATAATTTATATATTTTTAACTTTTTAATCTTTTTTTTTCTATTGAATATGTTCTGTAACTTGAATTATAAAAATAAAACTTTTATTTTATTGGTTGGTTGAAAGAAATTGCCATTTGGCAATAAGTCCGCCAATGTACAAATACCATTATGTACAAAAAGTTAAATAAATAAATAAATAAATAAATAAAATAAATAAATAAATATATACCTTTTGTTAGTTATACACTTTGTTAATTTAAGTAGATTTTAAGAATGTTTAGATTAAGTATTACTCATTGATGCCAATCTATTAGGGCTTACTTAAGCCTGTTGATTGGCTTAAAAAAAATATATAAAAAAAAAAATGTCAGCACAACTCACTGATGACAACTCGTGATGTCATGGGCGAAATAATTTCAAAATTACAAAACATAAAAAAATAATAGCGATGTTTGTTGATTAGTTTGATAATCTATTAACAGATAATTTTTCAAAAACCACCGAACTTCTCCATTGGAAGAAATGTGGAAGATCCTATTATTACTATAATTTATAACATTTGTTATTCAACACACTAAAGCTTAACTATTGCTTAAGTAGTAGTCTAGTAAGAATAATCGGTTAAATAAGAAGTGGCATTATGTCTCAATATAGGCAGAGCACGTTCTCAAGTCTCAATACAGTTTCACACTGCCTTGACCAACCGTGAATGGAGTGACCTTCCAGGAGTGCCGGCCGCAATCAACGCAAGCTAGCCATGGTTGCTCATCCTACTGTGAATGGACGAAGGTACAATGGTTCGAGGTCACTAGATTGATAAACAATCTAATTTATATAAACTACAATAAATGTGATAACTGTTATACAACAAGGCAGTTCATTTATTCTTGGAATAATAACAAACAGGCACGTACAAAACAAAATATAACTGGGCCAGTAATTCTTTATAACAGTCTACATTTTCAGAGTCCAAAACATCGTAAGATATGAAGGAAAATAATAGTCAAAAAGTAGGTAATCCTTTTGGCTCGGCGTGCCAAAATTCAAAAAAA
This sequence comes from Micrasema longulum, assembly GCF_059751315.1. Taxonomy (NCBI): domain Eukaryota; kingdom Metazoa; phylum Arthropoda; class Insecta; order Trichoptera; family Brachycentridae; genus Micrasema; species Micrasema longulum. The sequence continues at coordinate 144,658 of NW_028279165.1, forward strand.
TTATGGCTGACCCAGGTGCCGTGTCACATCCAGGAATATTTATAATTTCTGCAGCCCTAGTAAATAAAAGGGTTTGGTTTTTGAACGATTTATTTATTAATATTATTTTTTTTAAATAATAATTATATGACTTGATGCTAGATTGCATTTGCCAAGTCTTCATTTGAAGGTTGGTATTTTGCGCATTTTAAACACAAGAAAGTGTTAACTTCATCAGTTAGTCGTTTTAAAAAAAAAATGTTTTAATATTATTCAACGCCGAGAAAAACGTCTCATAAATTTTTAGTAAACGATGCGTATCATAGGTTACCGATCACTGATCTAGGATAATAAAAATAATTGCAAAACCCTCCCTTTTAAAACGTTTAACGAGTCTCCGAAGATGTAAATTTTTCTTGCAGTTTTTTTGTGTAATGTGTTATAATGATAGCGCATTTTATTTTGTCAAATGTCGAGAACTATTCACAGGGACCCGTCACAATAGATCTTTAGGGTCCCAGTGACGTCAGGAGCTTGTATAGCACTGACCCCCACCTTTAAGAATAAGTTCAGCGCTAAAATCACAAATAATCCAAAACATTTCTTTCATGTATAGATTATAATGGAATATATATTATTGAGATAAGATAGGATGAATTAATATTATGTAAGTACTTACTTACTGATGACACTAAAATCCAGTGATTTTTATTTATTTTATGCTACAATTAATTACCCAGCGTGAATGATACAAAAAACATGTAGAATGAAATACAATACCCAAAAATTACTGAGAGTTCTGCATCAAGAAAAACTCTTAAGAATTTCTGCTCTATCAAAAACTAAGAAGAAGGAACCTTTTGGTAGAGTATTAAAATTTACATTCAGTGTGAATAAGCCTATGTTAATGTGTTAGTGCCTGTCGGTGAACCAAGTAAACATACTAATTTTGCTTGTGTTAGTAGGCAGACTAGAATATTTTATTTGAAACGTTTTGTCACTCACATATAAGAAAAGTTTATTAAACATTTTGATAGACTATGGTATTGTTTGACTTACTAAAAACTTTAATTAGAAGGCATTAGCCAGTTACTATAGGCAGAGGTAAGCTTGGCGTGCCAAAATTCAAAAAAATTATGGCTGACCCAGGTGCCGTGTCACATTTGGAAATATTAATAATTTCTGCAGCCCTAGTAAATGAAAGGGTTTTGATTTTGAACTTAATATTATTTTAAAAAAAAAATAATAATAATTATATGACTTGATGCTGGATTGCATTTGCTAAATCTTCAATTGAAGGTAGGTATTTTGCGCATTTTAAACACAAGAAAGAGTTAACTTCATCAGTTAGTAGTTTTTTTTATTTGTTTTAATATTATTCAGCGCCGAGAATATTGTGAGTAAAGCCATCGCTAAATTTTTAGTAAACCTGATCCCGGGTTACCCATCACCGATCTAGGATAACAATACTTGCAAAAGCCTCCACTTTAAAACGTTTTACAATCTCAGAAGATGTAAATTTTTCTTGCAGTTTTTTTGTGTAATGTGTTATAATGATAGCGCATTTTATTTTTATTTTATCAAATTAATTACATTTACACAACGCTCACATAAGATAAACATATATAAGAAACGGAACATAAATACACGTAGCAACGACATACAAGGAAAAAAAATAATGTTATACATAAATATTAATAAAAAAGGAGGAAGTTTAGTGCAACGGGAAATTAGACTTAAAAAATGTTTTTTTTCGAGTGGTAAAAATTAAAGCATTTAATTGTAAAGCGAAGTTTCTCTAAAATGTATGAAAAAATTTATTAAAATGATTTTGATCAAAATGAACTACTTTGAACAAGTCACTAGTTCTCCAAAACCAACCAATGACAGAGTTGTGATATATTTCCGGTTATCGGGAAACCAACCCACCAATCAGAACAGCTCACCGTAGAGAACTTGGGATCTCACAGGCGGGGTAATTTCAATATCACAAAACTTAAAAAAAATCATAGCACTGATAATACGTAAAAAATATTTATTTTTGAAAATATAATATATATTTAGAGTGGATTTTTACGATTCTAATGATATAACTATCAATGTATTTAATCATTTATAATTTTCGGGTTTAAATATGAGAACATACAAAATGGCCCTACAGTTGGCATCATGTCATTTTGAAGTCACGCATTACGACTGCCGACTGTGCTTTAATAATTGCGTACAAGTTTGGTGTAAAAATGTCATACGTGCCGTTTGTCCTACGGGGCGCGAAACGTCTGGTTTTCGGGTAATTCAAAATATGCATATTTTAAACTTTTTCAGAAAATTTGTCTGACGTCACACAAGAAATATGAATTTGAATATTGAAATATGAATTTTCATCGTAATTTTTTGCTTTTTAAAAACAAAAATAATAAAAAAAGTGAAAAGATCCAATTGGTTCAATTATTTATATTTAAAGTCAAAAGTGATAATATTTTAAATCTAATTGCTAGAAGCATGAAAAAACCATAAGCTTATGCTCGCAGCGCGGGCCATAGAGCCGCCCTTGATGAAAGCCGGATAGCTACTAACTGGCGTCTGGTATATCCGCAATATGCGAAACATTGGTAAGCTTTCTATTGTATTGGTGATTTATCACAGATTTTTGATAAAATGCTTTTTCTGTTCCCAATAAGCATTTATTATTTTTTTAAATATACATTGACCGATGCGTAAATATATAATGGAGAAATATCGAAAATCTTAGTCCATAATTTATAATATTTATGGAGAGACCTTAGTTATTAGATGCGATGTGTACTAGCTACACATCACCGGGAAAGGATAGTTAATCATTATACGTAGTTATAAAAATAACAGTAAAAAAAAGTAGCAAGTGAATTTGAGAGAATTCAAAGCTTTTATTTAAATTGAATATGAAGTGTAAATAGATTGGCAAGAATTCTATTTCTAAATATGGCGTGTTATTTTAATAATATTTACGATATTTTATATAATGGATTAAGTTCTATCGAAGTATCGCGCATGTAATGTAATTATTGTGCGAATCAGTGCGAATAGCCTTCTATGCTGTAACGCGAGAATTCGTTGACAATAATTGTGTAATTTAACCTCACCTGTGAAGGGTCTCTCGGTACCTGCCTCCTGCGTGACATGATATTGTAAAGGCGTCAGTCTCTGCTTCAAACTTTCCTTGTCCATTTTGTCCGATATCGCTGCTGGAAAGCGCAAGAATGAATATGAATACGTTTAGCGGTCTCGGCTCCGGAAATAATGTATGCGCGAGTACTGCCGTATATGGTAACAAGGCCGAATAAAACGGAAAAATTTCATGCATTAGTGTACAAGTTGGCCACCTGACGTGCGTACGTTAATCCTGCTCGACACAACTACGGCTCGCTTGAGAGAGATACTCTGTCTTATCGTAGTCCTCACAGCAGCATACATACCGGATTTATAACATTCAATTTTACGCAACGCTTCTATCGATTGGTATTTTTGTGTGTGTCAATTTCAATTTCGTGTCAAAAGTCAAAATTTCAGCGACGCACGACACATGATACCCATGAATACCATATATTAAAAATATTTTACCCAAATCGGGCAATAACAGTAGTACCTACTTTCATACCTACTTTATTCATAATCAGGGGAAAGTTGGTAACTCAATAGGCATCGGATTTTCTCTGCCCTCAAAAATATAAATGTGAAATTTACAGTGGCAATAAGTTACTTGATGTAATAATATATCAAATTGTTGTTTCATATTTAAATAATTGTCACGAACTCGAGAATTAGAGGTCTGAACCATGCTCTACCACAATTTGATTCCCGTTATCTAATACTGGGTTATTTACAACTTGTTTAGAATGGCCGCAAAATAGAAAAAATTGGGTTGATCATAAGAATGCATATATTTCTTTAACAATGTATATATTATGTCCTACAGAAAATATTATAATTTTGATTATGTTATATGTAGTAAATAAATTCATGTAAACGTATAATGACATTGAAAGTACAAATAAAAAAACATTCATTGACATTAACTCTCACTGGTAGAATGTTATTGCCATAATTTGAATATCAAAGAATTTGAATATCATAATTTGAATATCAAAATATCAATTTTTTTATATTTTTATTTTTGTTGTATCCAATTCACAATCAATAATCAACATGATATGTCTTGTTTCCTTTTGATCTAATAAAGCTCAGACTAAATCATTTGAGGGTTATCACTAGACCCCTCCCAAGGCACTGCAGATTGAACGCCATGCTAGAATGAACCTTTCCGAAACTTCTAAATGTAGGTTCTGCAGTGCAGATGAGGAAACACCTATACACATTCTATATGTGAATATGATACTTAACATCATTAAAAAAGCTGCATCCTGGGAAACCACTGGTGAAACCTGAGGATGTTAAAGAGTTCGCTCTAACTAATAGCCCAATATTTTGCAGATCTGGGCTTTGGAACCCAGGGGAGATTTAGCAAAATGAGAACTCTCGCCTGCCACACAGTAGCCAGGCTCTTTATATACCTGGGCTTGGATGGCGAGAACTAATCACAGGGACCCGTCACAATAGATCTTTAGGGTCACAGTGACTTCAGGAGCTTGTATAGCACTGACTCCCACCTTTAAGAATAAGTTCAACGTTAAAATCACAAATAATCCTATGGAATATATATTATTGAGATAAGATAGGATGAATTAATATTATGTAAGCACTTACTTACTATCTTTATAATGATGACACTAAAATCCAGTGATGTTTATTTATTTTATGCTACAATTAATTACCCAGCGTGAATAATACAAAAAGCATGTAGAAAGAAATACAATACCCAAAAATTACTGAGAGTTCTGCATCAAGAAAAACTCTTAAGAATTTCTGCTATATCAAAAACTAAGAAGAAGGAACCTTTTGGTAGAGTATCAAAATGTACATTTAGTGTGAATAAGCTTATGTTAGTGTGTTAATGCCTGTTAGTGAACCAAGTAAACACACTAATTTTGCTTGTGTTAGTAGGCATACTAGAATATTTTATTTGAAAACGTTTTGTCACTGACATATAAGAAAAGTTTATTAAACATTTTGATAGACTGTATGGTATTGTTTGACTTACTAAAAACTTTAATTAGAAGGTACTAGCTAGTTACTATAGGCAGAGGTAAGCCAGCTTAAGTATGCCAACAGTTATTAGAGATTTGTATCTGTCAGTCCAAATTTTTTTTCAAGTATCTGCCAAACAAAATGTCAATACCTGGAGATAAATTTAGTTGTAATATTTAGAAATCCCACCCCATAAGTCAACAAAAGTTTTTTTAAGGGATCTAGGAGAAAAACTATTAACTGACTTTTTTGTTATATGAAAGGATATACTTTTTTTAATTGATTTTATAAAAAAGAATGAGCATTATTATTTTATCAAAAATTTAGACCGTCAGAGAATTTCGTAATTTAAAAATTATTTTAAAGTGGCTTGACTAGCAGCATTTAGTTAATGATCATGGCGTTTTCTGAAAATTACAATTAAATTAAGCTCAACAGATGATGCAAATTGTGATCAAATATCGATCGGTTTTCTTTCTCTGTAAAACTATTAGGTACTAAATGATTACTATTCGTAACTACATCACTCCAATATCTTTTACATGTATTTTTTACCATCTATAAAAAAACATTGATTTGTGTCCGGACAGATAAAAAATACAGTTCCGTGTATGGAATAGAACCAGAATTATGAATGAATGTTTTAGACTCAGATAAAAATCCTGAAATAGGAAATTGAGTAGATAATTACATCATCTAGCATAGTTATAATCAGGTTTGCCTGCCATGCTTAAAGTCCCGGGTTCGATTCCAGGAAGAGTGGACATGAAATGTTTGTTTTGAAGGTGGTTACACTGTCCCTGGTTTGACACTAGAAGCGCTTGACTGATCACTTTGCCTTTCATGTAACAAATATGATCCAGTTTCGCTACAAATGCAGTGCCCTATGTTTAGTTGTGATATAAAGAAAATAAACTTACATGAAACAATGATTCTGTAAGCTAAATTATAAGAGAGGTCTCTAAACCTTTGCTATAAGTATTTACATTAGGTTTTCTTGAAGATTCTTAAAGACTTACATAATATTTATATAGATATACAATTCTCTGGTAACTTAGGACTAGGAATTGTAAGCCAATAAGAACTTTTGAACCCGAGTGAACTTTATTAAAAAATAAATGCAGGCGCGATTTATTTACTTATTTAAAACTTCAAGTGCAAATAATAAGTACTTTGGCGGACTTATTGCTAAAAGCAATATCTTCCAGTCAACCAAAAAACAGATTGGTCAAAAGAAGAGTTGGTCAAAATTTTGTACTAAAAAAATATAAAATTATATCAAAAGATACATACACAAAATGAAAAATACCCAAATAATTAGAACCAACAGCTGTTTTTAATTTTCAATTTAATTCAGAAAAAAGTTTAGAAAATACTGTTTAAAAACATGATTTGTGATTTGTATTTTATCTTTTATTAAATCAAAATTAAAAGATAGAGGTAGTAATAATATTATTATGCAATCACATGTTCATTATAGTGTAAGTTGTTGAAGGCAAAAGGTAAGTCAAATGAAAATATTAAATATCAAATAATATATTTAAAACAACATCAATTTAAGGGTGATTGAGCATTATTTATTTATTGAAAAAATGTAAATAAAAACCGATATGGGAAAATCGACCAATATCTAGGAAGCTTTTGATTTTTAAAGAAACATTTAGATATCCATGTTTGTTAATAATCTTTTTGAGGAAATATTACTGTATTACGGATTAATCAAATTAATAAGAAAACAAAGTCTTTCTGTGTATATAATATTATGACATTGGAAAGCATATTTTTCACTTTTATATTATAAACATGACAAAAAATAATTTAAGAATTAATCATACTAGTATTGATCATTTATGAAGTTACTGATCACTATCAAAAAAAGAAAGGCCAGTTACTTTGGTCACATATTTAGCAATGAACAGTATGCGCGCTTCGACAACATAAAAATAGAGGGCAGGCGGGGTATGGGAGGTAAAAGAGCATCATGGCTCAGAAATTTTAGACAGTGGTTTGGTGTGCTGAATGCAGCAGCGCTGATTAGTCTGGCCCAGGATCATGACAAGTTCAGGATGATGGTTGCCAAACTACGGTAGGAGCGGCAAAGAGCAATGAAGGAGAATAATTCATTACAGTTTTATTACCTCGGCATAGTGGCATTTTTAATATATTTTCTCTTGAAATCATTGATTTGTTTGGTCATATATGACAAAATTTCAAATGGAAATAGATCGTTTTGTATTTTTTACAGGTTTAAAAATGAAAGCCATATATTTTTTACTTGCCACGTTGGCGATGATCAGTGCCCAAAACATATTTTCAGAATTTAAAATAGGTAAGTTTAACTAAACATAATTACGGGTGAGCATAAATTACAAGTTAAAAGGAAATCATAAGGGAACTTTAACGTTAACTACTTATGTCAAATATCATACAGCTTATATTAGACAATTTTTGTTATTTGCAAAAATGCAAATTCTGAATTCTTTTCTAATGCTTTTTTACATGATAAACTTATAAGTTATAATGAACATAGATAGAAGACCTCTTAGAAAAGAGATTATGATGATTATGATAGGAGAATATTATTCATTGGGTGGTTTCTGAGATCACTTTATACAATTGGTTATTTAGATTACATTTCTTATTTTCCCCCAATCTGTCAGTGCTAAAAATCTCCTTGGGTTATCCCTGCTCACTGGTCTGCTTAGTTTTTATCAGGTCACAGTAAATAATAAAAAAAAAATTCTTAAAGGAATAATAAAACGCTATGATTCTACTTTAGAGGCTTGTCAGCTGGTGGGAAAGAGTGGGTATGGAAGGAATTTATGCAAAATACACAACACCCAGACCAATTGACAAAGAAATCTTTGGTATATTTTTTTTTGTAACTGGTGGGAACCGAACCTGCGACGCTAGTTTTACAGTTAACCGTATAAACAACTGCGCCACGGCGCCTGTCTAACAAGAAATTTATGTGAAACGCCCGTTTGTCAAATGAGGAATTATTTGTTTTAAATATTGTTAATTCCCTTTCCGGTTGCTGTGGATATTGTGATCAATCTTCTGAACGTATCCTATGGTCTTTTTTATTCCTCTCTATAAATACCAAATGGAGCTTCTCGCTACTTTTTCATGGTCCTTTGTAGGTCCTGTCAGATATACAGATCTGGTGGCTTCCAAAACCAATTTTAAAGCTTTTAAAAAGATCTGTAATCATTTCGGCAAATAGATCATGTCCAATCAATTTAATCTCGGTCAGAGAAAAAATCACTTCCCTCTTTTTTTCAATCCAATGCAGTACATATTATGTATATCTGAATTACCTCTTTCACCAAAAAGATGCGAAGGCCACTAAATTACAGAGTTCTCCTTCGGGCAGCTTTTCTCATTCTGTAATGATCAATTTTCCTATATGTGGGCACCGCCAAGGAGACTTGAATCCTCAGATGCAGCGTGTGGTATGTGGTGGGCATTCGAGATTACCTTATACTTAACATTAAGTGATCACTGAAAACTTACACCATCTAATAAAGGGTCATAAGTGATTCCCTGACTTTCATATTTCTGTCTCAAAAGAGTTTTTCATCTTTGTAATCAATCTTGATAAACCCCCCTGAGGAATAAGTCCCTAACCTAACCTAAAATTAAAAGAAAAAGTTGAAAATTTCAAAATATTGTTGAAAATAAATAATAGGTAACTCGTTGAGTGTTTTTTTTGGTATAATTAAAAACAAATTAGATATTATAAGAGATTTATAATGATAATGAAACAGTACACATTATCTTAATAATATTATTTTAGAGGTGTGAATAGAATAATTACATATTTAGTATCAACACACACTACTCATATTGTGCATCAATTAAATCTTATCTTTGCCAAAGCTAGATTGTTTTAAAATTCTGATGAATTAAAAAATATATAAATATGAGTAATTTTAATCTCAATGTAATAATTGTCAATTAACATTTTTTTATCATAATATTGCATTCCTCACATATTATTTATTTGTGCCCAGGCAAGTGAAGAATACAGTTCTGTGTATAAAATAGAACAAGAATCCTGGACATGTGTTTTTGACTCGGTGGCTGTTCTCAACTTAAAATCTTGAATATGGAAATCTAGTGGAGATAAGCCCGTCTTGTGTAGAGGATGGCGCATTCGCCTATCATTTTTGAGGTCCTGGGTTCGATTTCTGGCAGGGTTGACATAAAATACTGATTTAATGGTTGTTTAAATTGTAATATTTAATTGATCTTGGAATGGCACCTGGAGCGAAGGACTGATCACTTAACCTTCACGCAACGGATGATTGAAATGCGTTGCATTTGGTTTACTAATGACCTATGCACCACTGGGTGCGGAAAGGGAATGATGATGATAAATACAAGACAATTTTTGTGTTTTAATATTCACAAAAATGCAAATTCTGGATGCTGTTCTCATGCCTTCTTACATGATAACTGGATATAATAATGAACATGTATGGAAAACCTCTCATATATAGTCCACAAAGAGCCTCCCGGCATCTCTGTCGGCTCTGGTGCATCCTCCCGAGTCAGTTTCGCGTCCCGTAGCTCTGATATGAACTGCCAACTAACAGTCAGCAGCATACATCAAGAACGTCGAGAACCTGATGCCTTGTAAAGCTGCCAAGCGTGGTTGAGGCTCTTAGGAGCCATCCGCAGTATATGGCCTAGCCAACTATAACGTCTCCGCTTGATGACAGTTATCACAGGAGTATGCTGTGTCCATTCTCTTATTATTTCATTATTTATGAAGTCAAAGTCAAATCACTTTATACACTATAACTGTTTTACTCTGACTATGTTTGCTGTTTAGCATAAAGTATACGCTGTAAATGTAAACTACCCAATGACATAAGTCATGAGCAATGCCTCGACTTCCATTTTCCTGTCTTAAAAGAGTTTTCCATCTCCGTTATCAACCTTACACAATCGTAATGCTCAGCGCGTATGCCTACCATGCAAGAGATCTCAGGTTCCATTCCGGACATGGATTTTTAAATTTTTTATTTATTATAATTTCTTTTTTGTATTTTACAATAGGTAATACATTAGTAACAAAAACAAAAAAAACTATTACATTAACACAAAAAAAATCCCACAAAGGCATAGCCTGTGTGTGGGTATACATTTTATTTTAAATTGAAATAAAGGCTACTGGAAGAATAAAATATATTTCAATAAGTTTAAAAATGAGTGCTGATTTTAGAACACATTTTTTTTATCACTAAAAATGAGAAAATTATAGTAAAAGTATTTCTATTTATTAAAAAAAGAAGGTATTTAAATCCGTTTTTTTTATCCATAATTTCAACAAAAAATTAAATCGAAATATATTCAAATAATTAATATCCATTATACTGTCCATATGAAATGCATTGAACAGTTTTGGAGCTATGAAAAATGGTTGACATGAAATATTTATTTAGAGGTATTCAGTTGAATATTTCATAGTCCCTGGACTGGCACCCGATGCATAGGACTGATCATCTTACCTATGAAGGTCGCACGATCAAGATATGTCACAATTGGTGTAGCAATGCAGTTCCCTAATGCATGACGATGATGTAATCATCTTGATAAACTCCCCATAGGAATAAGTTCTTAACCTAACCTAACATCAAAAGAAAAAGTTGAACTAAAATAGATAACTCATGAAATACCATTTTCATATACTTGGATATTATAAGAGATTTATGACGTCAATGGAACAGCAATAAATACAGTATCATAATTCATAGCATTATTTTAGAGGTGTGCAGAATGCCATATTTTGTATCAACACACACTACTCATATTGTCTATCATTTCAATTTAATCTTTGCTGAAGATGGATTATTTTTATTTCATTATTTAATCTTAACGTCATAATTTTATCTTACTATTGGATTTTTCATATTTATATTATTACATTTGATTGTTTACTACTAGGTATAAAATGATTAAGGAATACAAGACATAATACGTTATTTTGCCAGTGATACAAGGTTTGATTAATTGACTTGATTTACATTTTATAGCACTCTTGTATAAGTATGCTTATTAATAAATTGTAGAAAATTGGTTAAAAATATAACAAAAGAAATATCTTTTTTTCATAGACAATTTTAAATAAATGAGTAAATGATTAGTGTATAAGAGCTTTTTTCAACCTGTGCCTCGTGGTCACAATGTTAAAGTATCTTATTAAAAAATCTGTTGTCAAAATATTGTTGATAAATCCACCTGGTCCATGCAGAAATTGAAAAAAAAAAAATTCAGGCGTTACCTAGTATGTAGGTGAAATAATTCAATTAGATGAATCTCACCCGCATAAATAAAGGTTTCAGCTCTTTAACTTCACAAACATCAACAGATGAAAGAATTGAAGGAATATAGATGTTCAAATATGGGCAGAATGGTGAATGTTACATGTGTGTAATGTGGCCACTTAAACCAGCCAATGACAGATCGTAAGCCCTGTAGATGCCTAGACTTCTATATTACCTTCTCTAAAATGTTCTTTATCTGTGTTGTAATATGTAAATATTAAAGATTAGATTAAGATTTATTTATTTATGACAAAATACAAGGTTTTTAAACTTTACATATTACATTACATATTTTATTTTTACGAAATATTCCCAATCAGCAAAATTGCTGGTATGAGGGGATATTCTATATAACAAAATAGTTTAAATAAAAAGTCAATAAAATAACATCACATATCACTTGTCACACGGGCTGTAAGAACTGATTTATTTAGGTGTTTTTTAAGTACGTATATGTTTTGTATGTTTTTTAGGTCATTAGAAAGTAAATTGTAAAAATTTATTGCTGTATACATAAAACTGTTTCTTTTTCTGTTAGTCCTAGGTTGTTCGCAAGTAAAATTATTTGATGCTCTTGTATTTATTTTATGTATGTTGTAGTTAAAATAAAATTTGATATTTGTGTTTATTTTATTATTTTTCATCTTAAATATCATTATTATTTTTTCTATGTAGATTTATTCCTTAAGATCGAGCATTTTTGTTATTCTATATAAATCTGTGGTTCTAGTATATTTATTAAAATGAAATGTTACTTTAAGTGCTTTATTCATTGTTCTTTGTATTGATTCTTGCATTTGTTTACTACATTGCGACCATATTATTAATCCATATACAAAGTGTGGAAGTATAAAAGCATTGTTTATTATATTTATATTGATTTTGAAAATACTATGAATTATTCTAAATCCATTTCATATATTTTTATAGGTATTTGTAGTATGTGATTTTTCCCTATTAAAGAGCATATGTGTGACAAGATGTATGATTGTGGTAATATTAATGTAAAAAGGAGGTGTGTACTCTTCAAAACTTAAGTGGTATGTAAATACATCGACGGTCCTTAGTCCCTACGTATACTATCGAAACTGATTTTGCGAGGTTTACAGGAGAGCAAAAACAAAGCTTGATATTTTTTTGACTCTCTCTTTCCAGTGATGTGTAGCTAGTACACATTACATCTAATAACTTTGATTACATAGCACCGTAACGCGCGGATATTTTCGGCATAGAAAGGGAAGAGTTAAGAAGCTATCAGATACTGTAGAATTGCCAAACAAGTCGCCACTTAAAATCAAAAGGGTCACAAATCTAAATTTGTCTTTTTTTAGGGGAGCCAATATAAGTTTTTAACATAACTTTTTTATTTTTTCTTATAAAATTACTTCTTATATTTATGCTTTTAATATCATTATATGCGTTTTTTAAAACTGTTTTTATCGAGGTTTGCGCTTACTGTCAACCATAAAGCTCTGAAGTTAGCCACCAAAATGCAAAATGCGAAAAGGGCAGTTGAATGATTTGGGTCATGATTGGGGCAAAATCCATGAAAAAAAATATAGAGCTTTGTTTTTACTCTTCTGTAAACCTCGCAAAATGCAGTTTCAATAGTATACCTTCGTAGAGACCACAGATATACATATTGTTTTTTTATTTCTATCTACTGAAGTTACTTTTCTGATTTTTTCCTTACCAAATTCTACATAAAAATAATATAAATGAACTCTTTATAAGGAACAGAAGTATTTCATAAATGATTGTGTTATTTTTTTAGACAATCTGTTGGCTAATAATCTGGGAAGGTTCATACACAAAGCACCGAAAGAACCCAGAGTTGTGGAGGCATCGCAAGATGTGAGGAACGTGGTTGATGACAAGATAATTGCATTCCTCGAAGCGGCAAGAGAGAAGTTCGACGTTGGTTTTCCTGAGTCTGGTATTCCTCCACTCGATCCATTTACACTGGATAATGTCACCTACCATACAGAGGTGCCACAACTACTCACGTTAGTTGAAATTTAATGCCCATATCTGCAGACTAAAAACATTAAGGCACATGATCCCGTTTTGTATGGCTCTATTTGAAATGTGTGCTATGCAAATATTTAACTTTCATAAACTATGAATACAGTTATGTGTGTCAATTAGAATAAGCTAGGACGAATGTTTTTGACTACTCCCAAGTAAAAATCTAGAACAGGGTAAAAAATTAGAGCATTTAATTGTACAGTGTTGTTAATTGTAAAGTGTTATGATACATTTTCGGTTACAGGGGAGCTAACTCACCAATCAGGATAACTCACCGTAAAGAACTTGTGACCTCACAGGTGGAGTGATTTCAAAATCACAAAAATTCAAAAAATCATTGCGCTGATATTACTATAAAAAAAATATTGGTTTAATTTGATAGTCTATTAACAAATTAAAAATATATCAAAACTGCTGAACTTTCTCATTGGAAGAACGGATAGTCAAATAAACGTTCAAATCAATAAGTATTGAAAATTTTTAAAGATGTGTTGATCATTTTTACTTGTTCCTCATTTTGTTCCACGTGTCTATGATCGATACGGCGATCAGTGTAAAAGTAATTATTGTCTCTTATTTTTATTTTCTGCACCACGTCACGAGAAAGAAATAATGTGTATTATTATTACCATATTAATATTTACCTCTTAATTGATTTAAAAAATGAGTTACAATAATATTTTGCATTTAAATATTACCTGCTGTTTATTCTGAATAAAATAAAGCATGTTGTAGAAATTTATTTAATATTTTTTTCTTAATTTACAGGATAGATGTTCTTATCAAAAATTTAAAGCTCGCTGGATTACAAAAATTTATAATTGAAAACATCAATTTCAAAATTATCGGACTAAGTTTAAGGTTTGATTTGGTTGTACCAGAGTTGGTTTTTACTAGTAAGTATAAACAATAATGCTGTGTATAGCTTATGTTAGGTTTTTGTTCATTCATTATGCATTTTGTAATATAAATAATATAGATGTACATAAATGAATTATAAACATAAATGCGTAGTGTTTAAAACTGTCTGAACATTTTGTTAATTATCTCTGTTTATTAAGTTAGTCTTCTTTATTTATTCTCAAATGCACAGGTAACCCCAGTGAGGTCACATTATTTTTATTATTAATTTTAGTTTGTAAGAGAAAAAATATGAAATATATTTGAACAACATTTAACCTACTTGGGCGGAGAAAAGAATTTAGGTAATTCTAATTCTAATTCTGAAAATGGAAATCCAGTAGATATTAGTCAGTTTGTGGTTGGCCCTCTTGCCTATGATACCTGAGGTTCCGGGTTTGATTTCTGGCAAGTTGTACATGAAATATGTATTTAAAAGACTGTTTTTTATTGCAATATATCATAGCAGAGGCTAGGGAGACCGAGTTTTAAGCGTAAGACTAATCATCTTACTTTCATGTATAACATGATTGAGATACGCTGAAATTAGAGTGCCTATGAGGTGTCCTATACACCACTGCAGGTGGATGAGGGAATAATGATGATGATTCAAAATACTATTAGCCAAAAACTGCCAAAACATTCCAACATTTAATAAAACATATACATAACATTATTTTACTGAAATATTTTAAAACAAGGTTAAAAGTAATGCTGTCCAATAAGTAAAATCTATTTAGTTAATAATTTAATTTTATTTCAGCATCATTTGGATTGAATGCTAATATTCTGGACATCATTTCCATATATCCTAGTGGAGATGCGAGGTAAATGTACCTATATTCATTACTAACTCAAGTGTATTTGTGTGAGATTGTGAAAATCATTTCACCTATTATGTTCATAAAAACATAAAAATGTTCATGAAAAATTGGCTGTACATGGTGTTTTAGGGACAGATTGCGAAACTTCAGAGGAACATTCCTCATGGGAAAACTTTAAAAAAAAAATATATGTATAAAAAAAATATTATTTGAAATGGAGTCAATCCTTAATGTCTCGGACTAGCATTACTTCCACAAACCCCTATCCCTCCCCTAGTCCGCGTCTAGTGTGTATCGCTTCATTGGTCAAATACGTTTTTAATCTCAACTTTAAAAAAAAATCTAAAAATTTAATTAGGATATTTTTAAAAGTACATCATAAAAAATGTTTCTCCGTGGTTTCGCGAAATGGCCCTGAAAAATCGTGTATGGAAAAATATTTTGTTCTGAGTTTAAAGTCCGACTTAAAACGGCTAAAGGAACAAAGGCTCTGATGTTAAGATAATAGGGCTTACAAAAGTATGAGAATTTTATACACAGGTTATAAATGTGTTCTTAAGATATCACAGTTTGGATATGAGCTCGAATTGTTAACTTTATTGAAGTATGTAGTCACAAAATGAGATTGGGAAAAATAAATTAAAGTATCCTAAAATAAAACAACATAAACATCTTCTCTAGCCTTCATCTTTACACTGCTGGATAGGCCTCCTCTAACTCTTTATACTCGTCTCTGTCTTGCATCCGGGCCCCATCGCTATCTGGATAATATCATTGGTCCATCCCTTTGGTGGCCTTCTAATGCTCCCTTTATTTGCCCAAGACCTCCGCTTCAATATTTGTGGCGCCCAACTGGTGTCCTCCTGTCTAGCCACATGTCCAGCCACTTTAGTTTTGCCACTCGGTCATGACATCAGAAACTTTGGTTCTCTGTTGAATCTCTTAGTTTCTCATTCTATCACGGAGACTCACACTGAGCATTTGCTGTTCCATGAACCATTGTGTGCATTAAACATTTTTGACACTCTTTATTGTTAAGGCTGCCGTCTCTAGTCCATAAGTTAACACATTTCAATGTAATTGCCTTTTATTTTTAGTTTTGAATCAGCTAATTTCAGAATTACTTTGCCTTCTTCAGAGCAAAACACGTTTTAGTTCGTTGATTGCTATATGCTAAAGCTTTTGTAATTTTTACAGGATTGCTCTGACAAATTTTACAATTTCTGGCGATGCCGTGTTGCGGACAACTGCAGAAACCACGCTGAGTCTTAAAACATTGGATATGGATTTTGATACTGAAGACATATCAGTGAGTTAACTATATAATGAAATTAAATTACCCACTAACATTTTGAGCATGTCCAAATGTTAGTAGACAGGCTAGATTTCCTTCCTAGGTAGTTATTTAGATCTAAATTTGTTGCAAAAGAGAGGGAAAACATTTTTGAGAAGGTAATATGGAAGTCTAAGCATTTATAGGGCTTATGACCTGTTATTGACTGGTTTGATTATCCACTTTATACACTGTGTAACATTCACCATTCTGCCTACATATGTTTAAACATCCAAATTTTTTCAACTCTTCCATCTATTGACTTTTGTGAAGGGAAAGAGCAGAAACCTTTATCATCTTTCCTTCTCAAAAATGTAGTTCTAATTTTCAGAAGTTGTCTAGTAGGTAAAATGTTTCAGCCAAATGCAGATGCCAGATGGAAAGAGCAAACAGAGCATGCTTTCTGGATATGCATCGTATATAAAAACCTAATATGTATTCAAATTTGGTGGTGATTTTCTGTTATTATAAAATAATTATTAGAAAATGACAACGAAGTTGTATTGAGCAATAAAAGGTCCTCAGACCCCCGATTCGGAGCCCGCAATATTATCACAGAACTCAACCTTACATTTTCTAAATTACAGCCCATTAACACTGGATTTACCATAAAAGAGATTAAAAAATATAATTTTACTTTATTTCAGGTGACACTAGCTGGAATATTTGAATTTGAAAAATTGAATGAAGCTATAAACTTTTTCCTTGATCAGCTAAGTGCTGATTTCTTTGAAGGACAACGTGAGGGTCTGCGGGAGCTAGCCAACACCGTGTTGTTTGACATTATCAATGAAATTCTGAAAGACATAACCTTGGCAGACCTGATTGGATGATTACAAACAATCTCAAGATTTTAAATAAAATAAAATGTCATTTATGATCACACTAACGATTCAAGATTATATTTCCTGTTCAATTAAAAAACAATAATAGATCCTACTACAGACATAGAGAACATTTTTGAAAGGGGATATGAAAGTCTGCGCATTTACAGGGCTTTTGACCTGTTATTGTCCGGTTTATATGTATTAATGTGCAAAATACTGTTATACAAGTTTAAAAAAAATGCAAATAAATATTTTTATTTTTAAAATTAAAATGTATTATTTATTTCATAAGTGTATATATATATAAATTACACATGACACAATAAATAACTATTTTCGCATCTTGATATGTAATTCAGGCATTCATTCAAGCAATATACACATACTCTAATTCTTTTTTTAAAGGGTGGGGGTCAGTGCTATGCAAGCTCCTGATGTCACTGCAACCTGTGAAGATCTATTGTGACGGGTCCCCATGAATAGTTCTCGCCATCCAAGCCCAGGTCTACAAAGAGCCTGGCTACTGTGTGGACGGCGATAGTTCTCATTTTGCTTTATCTCCCCCTCCATGCCCAGATCCGTAAAATATCGGGCTATTAGGTAGGGGGCGAGCTCTTTTACATCCTCAGGTTTAACCAGTGGTCCTACGAGGACTCGGCTTCTTTTATGGTGTAAAACATCACATTCACATAGAATGTGTATAGGTGTTTCCTCATCTGCACTGCAGAATCTACATCTAGAAGTTACAGAAAGATTTATTCTAGCAAGGTGTTAATTTTATCTGTTTGTTGGAAAATAAAGGACATGAGAATAATTACCCACCAATTTGAATGTCACCTACTACGCGCTTGTAACATGCCTGTTTAATATTCAGAGTAATAATTCGCAACCCACTTATAGAGACGCCCTTTCGCTTTATTGCATAGAACAAAAGCGTTGCAAATTTGTGGTTTAGTTTTTGGATTAACAACAAATGTGTAATGGACGGTTCGTCACTGCGCTTGCAATTATCAACCTGAGTACCAACGGCCTGTTGTTTTGCTGTAAACTGTAGTTTACACTTTGAGCACCGGCCGAATATACATAGAATTTACTCTGTGCCCGCCCCATTTTTGTGAAATTTCATGCTTTGTGAAAGGTTTCTTCAAAGTGTCATAATTATAAAAATATAAGATTAAATACTCATATTTATTTGAAACTTTGATAAAAACTTGTATGATAATTTAGCCAATATTGGCCTTTATGGAGAGCCACATTGCAATGTTCGCACATATACAGGGTCTCACTCCTTTTATTATACTTTGTATCCCAAAGCCGTGTAAACACGTGATTATAACAACCTCGCGTTGTGTCCTGGTCCCATGTTTTCACGTGGTTTACCAGCAGCGAAAAAGTACTAATAAAAGTCACTAGATGTCAATAAAATGCACTTTTTTAGACAGCTGGTAAACCACGTGAAACCACGGAACCGGGACACAACGCGTGGTTATATAATCACGTGTTTACACGGCTCCAGGATACAAAGTGTTAACTTAATGATTGATAATTGTAGAATAGTTTTTGTTCGTATGGGCGGCATTAATTATATGCCATTATTTATAACATTATGGATGTTGTCTGGCAGGTTCTGGTATCAGTTTCTGTGACAAAAGATGTTGTAGTTAAGGTGATGCTTTGAAATGACAACTTTGATCCGGTGGGACCACTTTTCCTACCTATCGCGATGGTTGTCCAATATTAAATTAACTTGTATCCAGGGCTGAATCTAACGGGATCTAGCACCCTGTCACTTACTGAAAAGGGACTGGAATATACTCGTTTGTGAATCAATACGAACATGCTATTTTCCCGTCCCTTGTGAGCAAGTGTCTGGTTATTTGTGGAAACTGAACTTAGAGCAGGTATGGCTCTACTCATATTTAAAATATTGTTAACTAATACAATATTTCGAGTTTGTCTAATGGACTGGTTAATATTAACGTATTACAGCAGAGTTGAAAAACATTTTAGAGAAGGTAATATAGAAGTCTAGCCATCTACAGGGCTTATAACCTGTCATTGGCTGATTTAAGTGGCCACTGTGTAACATTCACCATTCTGCTCATATTTGAACATCTGTATTCCTTAAATTCTTTCATTTGTTGATGTTTGTGAATAAAACAACGACCAGCGGAGGGGGAGCAAGTATCGTCACGTCATATAACGTCGAGCTTGACAAGCAAAACAAGTTGTAAAGTAAAAAGAACTGACTATTTACATCGGTCTACTTTAAGTTCTATTCAGTATGTCGCTCCCTTCCGCATACGCGTCACCTTTGTTTATCGTTTCACTATTCCCCGACTAACTGAGCAGGACAAAGACAGGAGATAGCTGGTAACATATTATTAAAACATTTTTGAACATTAAAATAGCTATTTTAAACATATATCGATTAAGATAAAAACATTACTTACCGGTGAAAGGTTAAGCCGCAATACCGAATAGTCCAGAAGGAGCTTAGAATCATATTTGAATACATCAGAATGTGTTCAAAAGTCCCCCCACTATGCCTCACTTTCACCGCGCGCATTCGTGATTTCGCCGCGTAATGTTTTAGTTTTATTGTGCACGCGGAAACATTGATTGACAACAGAGTAGATAAGTAGAGGGTCATTTAATAAGAGTAATTGAATTAATGAACTTTGAGCTTAAAATGTAAAACAAATTTTATTTTATATTAAACGGATATTTTTATATCATGTTAAATAATATTTGATGTTTTAAAGATAATGTCGGTCAAATGTTCACCACAGAGTTGTTGCATCCGAGGTCTAATTTTCATTAGTTCTCTCATTAGATGAGTAAAGTAGGGTAAAAAAAATTACTACCCTGGCAACACTAACGAAATGTCTATTTTGATTTTTTCGACAATCTGACAGATGGAAAAATAATTCAATTTTTAAGTAATGTAATTGCTAATTACACATGAAATGTGATCCCATCCTGTTTCTTTAAGATCCTAGCAGTATTTTACACTTTAAAAGGACACAACACGGCATAGTTTAATTTAAAAAACTACTTATTTATAAGTAGTTTAGACGCCTTCTGTTTGATGCTTGTATGCGGTTTCTGGACTATTCTAAATTCTATGACCGCCGCTTTTCTAGATCGATTTGTGCAGTATCTTAGCGTACATGTAGGCATTATGGATCTAAATTACTCCCTAGGAAGGAAATCCAGCCGGTCTGCAAACATTTAGACATACTCAAAACATTGTTCAAATATTATTTTTTTATACAAAAATAATAATCAATAGTAATAAAAAATGTATTTGATGGTCGAAATTAAATTGACATCGTAATAATAAAAAAATGTAAAAATAAATATTTCATAAAGTTCTTTCCGGGATTCAAACTTGGAACCACACGCGCGTTTGGCTTCCATGTATAAGCGAATGTAAGTATTTATTTAAATAGTTCAACAAAAATAAATTAACAAAATAAATTCGGCAGTCTCGGGCAAGAAATATGAAAACTAATAATCATACCTGTATTTAAACTATTGAAATATTCCGGAATTGGTGTAACAGTGTAGTGTCCTACGCACCATCAGACGTAAAAAGGAAGACGAAGTGATTTATTGCGTAAATAATATTACTTGAAGCGTAATGCTGATGTTCGTATCGTCATAATGTAAATTTCAATCGATGTACTATCGTAAATCGTTTCGAACGCGGCGCGGAAAAATGATTAATTTTTAATTTGTTTTACTTCTACTGGACATCTTATAAGGTATGAAAAGCATAAATAAAAAGAACTCGGAAATTTTCAACAATAATTTCAGAAGAACGATAATAATATTGAATATTATTTTACAGAGTATCAAAACAACTTATTGTTGCATTTTCTCAAAAACGTTGCGAAATTTGAAGGGGCTGAAAATTCATCAGCGCGCACCGCCAGTTCGCCTTGAAAATTCAATCGGGAAGCACACGCATAAAAATAATATATTTTGCCAAGCTTTTAACAAAAGTGAGTGTTTTCGCAAATTATTTTTAAAATTCAATTACTAATAATTAAAATCTGGCTGTCGAAGTTCGTATAAAACGCGGTGCATAGGGGTGGCAATTTTCCCTTTTTAAAAAAATTTGTTCAAATTTTACGAAAAAAAAAATGTGGTCAGTGTAACAATCCTACTGTTTTGTCGCGTTAGCAATTTAAGTATTGCAATTTTTAAATTTTGTGATTTAATCGGGAATCGAACCCTGAATAAACGTGGATGAGGCATCGTCTTAGCCGTTACACCACGTTATCTACCAAATTTCATCAATTTAAATAGCGTTTTTGCATTGTGCAACAATTTTCAATATCAAAGTGTAACAAAGTGTGTGTTCAATTAGCGAAATTAATAGTAAAACAAACGTAATTCGATTTAATAATTAAAAATATTAATAATTGTCTCTTCGCGTTGTCTAAAAATGTCGTTTGAAAGCATATTTATTTTCGGGAGCGGTAGGTAAGTAAATACAACCACCTAGGCTTTAGAAAATGTAATTGTGGAAATAGAACCCGAAAATTCAGCACGGCAGGCAAACGTCTTAGCCATTCCACCACATTTTACTGCCAAAGGTAATTCTGTCGTATTTTAAAAATTATTATTGCACAGTACCTAATAATTATTGTGAAATCTCGGAAGTGTTACGAAGTGAGTGTTGGTTTGATTCGAGTGAAATTAAAAATAATCGTAATGTCGCGTCGGTTTAATATAAGTGAAAATAAAAATAATAACCTTTTTCAATTCTCAATAAAACTGTGTTATAAAAATAAGTTTATAATTTATTCCGGGCGCGTTTTTAAAAAAAAATTACTAAAGAAGGCGGATCACCAACAGGGAAGGCGAAATTAATTGCCGACAAGCAGACGACATCCGTATGAGAAAACTTAACATTATTATTAGATTTGAAATGGGCTTTGATATCTCTGTTTTTCGTACTTTTCTTCTCTGTTTACAGGTTTTATATTGTCAATATTTTAAACGGCAATAAAACAAAATACTTCGTTTGCTTCACCAACATACACAATAAATAAAGCGCGTATATTTTATTAACAAAAAACACTTAAATATCTTATTAATTTGTCTTTTTTATACAGGTTATTTATGATAAACAACGAATTAAGTACAAAGACGGAGGGTAGTATAAAATTTAGAGGATTAAATGAAAATTTATTGAATGTTCTTCTTCGTTTTTTAATGGCCTTTTCACCCCTCAACTTGGGTGTTCTGGCCAAATTTATTAAATGCTTCGATCGAGAAAATAGCTGATGGAAAATCGTAAAATAATTCATATAAATATTTTGTTTGTTTAATTAAAGTAAATAAAATAATTAATAACTATTTCGTAACGCTGCGCAAGTATTTAATACCTATTTAAAAGCAAGCTTTGGGTAGAAGACCGCGTGTTTATTTATTGATACGATTAAAAAACTTTTAACACAGCAACATAAATATTCAAACGCGTGAATATTCCAGGCAAAACTTATTTAAATAGTACATAGAATCTAAATTGAGTTAATCAAAATTTATTCGCGATTGCCAGCTTTGACACAAAATATACGAGTTGATGATACATGTAATAAATAAAGATTTGTAATGTTGTAATACTAAATGAATTTATTTACTTTCATTATAATAATCAAATGTGTATTTTACCACTGTTTTACCTCCACGGGATTCCTGTGCGGAGTTGAAAAATATTTTGTACTACTTATACGTTTTATAAACATAAAATTTTTCTTTACGCGATTCGCCGAAAATCTTTTGTTTTACAAAACTCAGTTCCGGTTAATTTTTCAAAAGTGAACGATATTCCTTTTTTTATTATTCAACGGAACAAGTGTAAGTGATCAAGATTTTCATCAAATACAGAATTTGTCGAGGAAAACGCAAGGTAAGCTTATTTTTTTTAAAATCTGATAAAACTAAGTGACGTTTTTTCGAAGTTTATTTCAGCACATTCCTTGTAAATATGATAAATAAATAAATAAAAGGACATTTAAACTTACTGAGTGAGGATGCAACTAAAATGATACGAGGATTTCATCTGAATTTTAAGGTATGTAAAATGTCGTTTTTTAAATATTATGGAAAACCGTTTGAAAGACCGTGGGTTTTTCTATCGGCTTTCCTCACACTAAAATACTAAGTTATGCTTTGAAAATTTCAATTACATAACTGCGATTTTTATTTAATTGAACTCTACTGCTTACATTTCTCATTGCACTGAGTTTGGAAAGTTATATGAAGGGCTTATTTCACAGATTATAATATTATATACCTATATCCTATATCTCATATAGGAATTGTAAAATATTGTCAATCTTCTTCTTCTTCGTTTTTATGGCCTTTTCTTCTTCCAACTGTGGTGTTCTAGCCAGTGTCGAGTTTTCGGTCAAAAATAGTAGCAAAAACTGTGTTTAAATTCAGTTACGAAAATCTTTTTCCATTGTAGTTTTTTATGCATTTAATAACATAAATTTATCATATCATTATTTTGAAAAATTACGTTGCTCTGACGCCCTTCTTAAAAATCACTGAAAGATTAATTCTATGATCCCGCAATAAGCGGACATAGAGTGATGATTTTCGAAAATCTTTTGTTTCGATTTCAAACACTTTTTTTATAGAAGTTAAAAGCTGATATGATAGAGATGTCTAGAGACGGTTCGTGGAAGCCATTTGCTCCAACTATGGAACGGACATGGATTGGTGTTGATTAAATATTGTTTGGTTCAATCGAACCAAATTAAATTACCAACAATTACCAACAACTTGTTGGTAATCACCAACAAAACTTTTTTTGTCAGGAGTTAAAAACTGATAGAGATGTCTAGAGGCTATTGTGGAAGCCATACGCTCCAACTATGATGCAGACATATAAAATCAATTTTTGACAATAGTTTGGTTCAAATCCATCAAAATTTCCTTTTATTTTTACAGAACTTGAAAGCTGATAGAGATGTCTGAAGGTTGTTTGTGGAAGCCATATGCTTCAACTATGGAGCAGAAATGGAGTGAAGATTGTTGAAAACCTTTGGGTTTGATACCCGACAAAATTTTCTTTTCTTACAGAATTTTAAGGAATTTCAATCTAAACGCGCTAGAGATGTTAAGAGGCTGTTAGTGGAAGCCATGTGCTCCAACTATGGAACAGACATGGATTGATGTTTGTTGAATATTGTTTGGTTCGATTCCCAACAATATTTTTTTTTTGACAGGAGTTGAAAGCCGAAAGAGATGTCTAGAGGCTGTTGTCGAAGCCATACGCTCCAACTCTGAAGCACACATATAATATCAATTTTTGAAAATCGTTTGGTTCGAATCCATCAAAATTTTCTTATTTTTTACAGAACTTGAAAGCTGATCAATACGTCTTAGGGCTGTTTGTGGAAGCCATATGCTTTAACTATGGAGTGACGATTGTTAAAAACATTTGGGTTCGATACCCGACACAATTTTCTTTTCTTACAGAATTTTAAGGTCTTAACCCGCTAGAGATGTTTAGAGGCTGTTAGTGGAAGCCATATGCTCTAACAATGGAACAGACATGGATTGATGTTTGTTGAATATTGTTTGGTTCGATTCCCAACAATTTTTTTTTGACAGGAGTTGAAAGCCGAAAGAGATGTCTAGAGGCTGTTGTCGAAGCCATACGCTCCAACTATGAAGCACACATATAATATCAATTTTTGACAATAGTTTGGTTCAAATCCATCAAAATTTCCTTTTATTTTTACAGAACTTGAAAGCTGATAGAGATGTCTGAAGGTTGTTTGTGGAAGCCATATGCTTCAACTATGGAGCATAAATGGAGTGAAGATTGTTGAAAACCTTTGGGTTGGATACCCGACAAAATTTTCTTTTCTTACAGAATTTTAGGGAATTTCAATCTAAACGCGCTAGAGATGTTAAGAGGCTGTTAGTGGAAGCCATGTGCTCCAACTATGGAACAGACATGGATTGATGTTTGTTGAATATTGTTTGGTTCGATTCCCAACAATTTTTTTTTTTTTTGACAGGAGTTGAAAGCCGAAAGAGATGTCTAGAGGCTGTTGTCGAAGCCATACGCTCCAACTATGAAGCACACATATACTATCAATTTTTGACAATCGTTTGGTTCAAAACCATCAAAATTTTCTTATTTTTTACAGAACTTGAAAGCTGATCGAGAAGTCTTAAGGGTGTTTGTGGAAGCCATATGCTTCAACTATGGAGTGATGATTGTTAAAAACTTTTGGGTTCAATACCCGACACAATGTTCTTTTCTTACAGAATTTTAAGGTCTTAACCCGCTAGAGATGTTTAGAGGCTGTTAGTGGAAGCCATATGCTCCAACTATGGAACGGACATGGATTGATGTTTGTTGAATATTGTTTGATTCGAATCCAAACAAAAATTTTTTTTTCGACAGGAGTTGAAAGCCGAAAGCAATGTCTAGAGGCTGTTGTGGAAGCCATATGCTCCAACTATGGAACGGAGATCGAGTGATGTTTGTTGAATATTCTTCTGTACGATTCTCAACAAAACCATTTTATGGCAGTTGAAAGCCAGAAGCCGATAGAGACGTCTAGAGGCTGTTTGTAGAAAGCCATATGCTCCAACTATGGAACGGACATGGATTGATGTTTGTTGAATATTGTTTGGTTCGAATCCCAACAAAAATTTTTTTTTCGACAGGAGTTAAAAGGTGAAAGCGATGTCTAGAGGCTGTTGTGGAAGCCATATGCTCCAACTATGGAACGGAGATCGAGTGATGTTTATTGAATATTCTTCTGTTCGATTCTTAACAAAACCATTTTATAGCAGTTGAAAGCCGGAAGCCGATAGAGATGTCTAGAGGCTGTTGTCGATGCCATACGCTCTAACTATGAAGCACACATATACTATCAATTTTTGACAATCGTTTGGTTCAAATCCATAAAAATTTTCTTATTTTTTACAGAACTTGAAAGCTGATCGAGAAGTCTTAAGGGTGTTTGTGGAAGCCATATGCTTCAACTATGGAGTGATGATTGTTAAAAACTTTTGGGTTCAATACCCGACACAATTTTCTTTTCTTACAGAATTTTAAGGTCTTAACCCGCTAGAGATGTTTAGAGGCTGTTAGTGGAAGCCATATGCTCTAACAATGGAACGGACATGGATTGATGTTTGTTGAATATTGTTTGGTTCGATTCCCAACAATTTATTTTTTTGACAGGAGTTGAAAGCCGAAAGAGATGTCTAGAGGCTATTGTGGAAGCCATATGCTCCAACTATGGAACGGAGATCGAGTGATGTTTGTTGAATATTCTTCTGTTCGATTCTCAACAAAACCATTTTATAGCAGTTGAAAGCCAGAAGCCGATAGAGACGTCTAGAGGCTGTTTGTAGAAAGCCATATGCTCCAACTATGGAACGGACATGGATTGATGTTTGTTGAATATTGTTTGGTTCGAATCCCAAAGAAAATTTTTTTTTCGACAGGAGTTAAAAGGTGAAAGCGATGTCTAGAGGCTGTTGTGGAAGCCATATGCTCCAACTATGGAACGGAGATCGAGTGATGTTTTTTGAATATTCTTCTGTTCGATTCTTAACAAAACCATTTTATAGCAGTTGAAAGCCGGAAGCCGATAGAGACGTCTAGAGGCTGTTTGTAGAAAGCCATATGCTCCAACTATGGAACGGACATGGATTGATGTTTATTGAATATTGTTTGGTTCGATTCCGAACAAAATTTTTTTTTGACAGGAGTTGAAAACTGAAAGACATGTCTAGAGGCTGTTGTGGAAGCCATATGCTCCAACTAAGAAGCACACATATAATATCAATTTTTGAAAATCGTTTGGTTCGAATCCATCAAAATTTTCAATTTTTGTTTTACATAACTTGAAAGCTGATAGAGATGTCTAAAGGCTTTTTGTGGAAGCCATATGCTCCAACTATGAAGCACACATATAATATATATTTTTGAAAATCGTTTGGTTTGAATCCATCAAAATTTTCAAATTTTGTTTTACAGAACTTGAAAGTTGATAGATATGATAAAAGCTGTTTGTGGAAGCCATATGCTCCAACTATGGAACGGACATCGAGTGATGTTCGTTGAATATTATTTTGTTCGATTCTCAACAAAACCTTTTTATAGCAGTTGAAAGCCGGAAGCTGATAGAGACGTCTAGACCCTATTTGTGGAAGCCATATGCTCCAACTATGGAACGGACATGGATTGATGTTTATTGAATATTGTTAGGTTGGATTACCAACAAAAGTTTTTTTTGTCAGGAGTTGAAAACTGATAGAGCTGTCTTGAGGCTATTGTGGAAGCCATACGCTCCAACTCTGAAGCACACATATAATATCAATTTTTGAAAATCTTTAGGTTCGAATCCATCAAAATTTTCTTATTTTTTACCGAACTTGAAAGCTGATAGAGATGTCTAAAGGCTTTTTGTAGAAGCCATATGCTCCAACTATGGAATGGGCATGGAGTGATGTTTGTTGAATATTGTTTGGTTCGATTCTCAACAAAACCTTTTTTATAGGAGTAGAAAGCCGGAAGCCGATAGAGACTTCTAGAGGCTGTTTTTAGAAGCCATATGCTCCAACTATGGAGCAGAAATAGAGTGATGATTGTTAAATATTTCTGTGTTTGATACCTGACAAAATTTTGTTTATTTTACATTACTTGAAAGTCGATAGTCGAAAGAGTCATCTGGAAGCTATTTGCTGGCTTAGATTCCCAACAAAAGCTCTTTATACATGAGCTTAAAGGCGATAGTCATGTCTTAAATAGGGGCTCATTGGAGACGCCATATGCTTCAACTTGGGAGCGGACATGGAATGTTAAATGCATAAATATTTTATTTTATCTAGTTTTCCAAATATATGTAAAATTGAGGTCTAGAGGGCGATTCACTTTGATTGACTTTTTCTGTTACTAACTTTTCATTAATTGTTATATGAAAAACATTTGATCTCAAAAGATTTTAGAATGAAAGATCCTTATGATGATTTCTGTTAATTTTTATTCACAACATAATACATAAATAATTTAATAGATACGATGACACAGCTTATAGTGGCAACCAGAAACGACCCGTACCTGTGAACTGGCCTCGATTCTCTCGTAAATTCTTGTAGTCTGTGAAATTATAATGCATTTATTAAATTCACGCTTGAAACAAAAACTTAGTGATCAGAGGTTTTTGTATCATTCGTCTTAGGTGGTAATGGTAATATTTTGGGCCTGTATTTCTAATGGAATAGTTATTATTTGTGTGTAATTTAGAATTCACTTTTATATTTATGGGCTTGTATTTTAGTTATCACCATAATGTTAAATATGGCATAGAGGTTTTCCTAATTTGCAACAGTATGGTGTAATTTGACATTGGGATAGTCATTGAAAGCAGTAAATTCATATTTTAAAATCGCGATTTACAAATTTTATGTTGTTGTACAAACAAGATAGTTTTTAAAGTAATCTTTCCATACGATTTGTTCTTTTTTTGACGTGCGAAACAAAAAACAAGGACTTGTGATCTTAAATGGTTTCGGGTATGCGGAGGGAGCTTTCAATGATTATATGCATGTAGTCAGATATTTTATAAGATGATTTTCTTTCACTAATGTGGTTTAGTTTGAAAATTTAAGCAGAACTATAAAGCTTTATATAAGTTTGGTTTGCTCTGACCAATGGGATATTTATTGTTTTGTTGATGTTGGAGAAATTTGATGCTTGAAGCAAATTATGTGTTTCTTTAATTAAATAATGATAATTTCTTCTAGATTCCTGATGTTTTCGAACATATTTGTTTCCCTATCCACACCCAGTGGTGCATAGGGCACTGCATTGGTACTTCCATTGCAGTGTATTGCGATTATGAACAAATCAGATGTTTTTTTACTGAAATAATTCTATGTTTTTGTTTTCTCTATAGGTATTTTTGAAGCTGTTTCTTGTGTATTTTTCTACTTCTCTTCTAACAATATGATTGGTTTTACTTAATAATTAACAACTGATCCATGTTCTCTTCTAGGCTAATTCTCCACATCAGGTTTATTATTTACTAATATATTATGTTTTTCTCTAAACAATTAATGCAGATAATATTTTGTTTTTTGTCCAATTACACACTATTGATACTCAAACTGAATGTAAATTATGTTTTACCGTTGCTTTTTAAGCTTTTAGTGTACATTTTTACCATGCATTAGTGTTTTGTTTTATTGTATTTTTCTCGTAGATATTATGATAATCTCTACAATTATTTCTTTTTTACGTTTTGTTAATGTATTAATGATTTCTTCCTAGATTTTACATTTTTGACTGAAATTTTTCATGTTTTGTAAAAATGTTAAGTGTATTTTTTAATGTTCTTAAAAAATAAACAAAAACAACTTCTAAACAACTTCAAGTTTCAGACCAATTAATGGTTTTTAAAAATTTGTTCTGTTTTCAAAATACTGTAACGAGGAAAAGGCCAACTTATCTTCTCTGCTTACCGCTCCAACCGGAAGTAAAGTTAGTCTCTACAGAAGCAGCGTTGTCCAGTTTCAGAGTGCAGCTTCGTCGGAATTTGGACCAGGTCCGCATTGCTGCTATCTACCTGCTGCTAGCAACCTACACCAAATAAAAAAACTTAGGTAAAAATTACCGTAAAAATTATAAACTTAGGTAATTAGTTAACAATTACCGAATTTTATTTTAAAGTATTTTATGAAACGTATTTTTTGTCTATGATTATTTTTAAAAGTTATGTACATGCTTACTTCAATAAGTGTTAAAATCACCATTCAAAATTTAGTTTTTATAAGTGCAGTTTTTATTTTGCCTGAGGCGTTAAAGGAGACTGTTTATTACACGTCTGTTATTGTCTATTTTTATAATGTCAAATTATCCATGTAAATATTTATTAGAAAATTTTGTTTTTTTGCTCAGTAGCTGAAAGGGGCCCCCCAACTCCTAGAGGCCTAGGAGCCCTGAATCTCTGAATGGGGACCTGAATACTATTAACACACAGCCCGCTCCTCAACTGCATGGTTGCGGCAAAGCAGTCTTCAGCATATGACTGCGCCTTTGTTCGCTTCCGCCAAGAAATGAGATAAAGTAATTATTTTTGTAAATATTTATTGTTGTTTCCTAAAATGACACATTAATTAATTATGCTGTAATAAATCTGATAAAAAACCATGTATGTGTATGCCCCAAATCCTCTTCAAAGCTATTACTCAATGACAAACTGTAGCAGTTTCATGTCTCATGAATCCTTTAATTCACACTTAAATTATCAATACCTTTTTTATGTAATGAAGAGAAAATCAAGAATATTTTAACTCTGGGTGATAATAATATTTAAAGCCAACTTACAGTATAATATATTTTATTAAAATGTAGAATGAATGCATAAAGAAATTGAGTTTCTTACTGTAGAGCAACAAATAAAACACAATGTTACAATTTCAATTTATTAAGTTATGGCGTTATGAAACTAGAGATTTAAAAAAAAGATTACCAATGAGGAAAAAAACTGCATTAAAACTCTTTTAAAAAGGGCTTAAAATTGTATAATGTGTTACTTGAATAAATAAAGGAAACAGAAAGACAAACTATTGAATAAATTATTTATAAAAAAATTATGTCATATTTCCGTCTGTTTCAATTTTAAAAAATCTTTTTAATTTTCTTATATTTTGTCATTTACATTTGTTTGAGTATTTTTTATTAACAATATATTTATCAAATTATGTTTATTTAAATTTTTACTGTTATTCGAATGTTTCTAATTTCTTATATTTTATTATATATTTATAACTATTATTGATTTTGATTGCTTAAGCATGATTAAATTAAAAAAAACACATGTTACAAAAAGGTTCTGCCTAAATACAGGGAATTCCAATCCAGTTGGGACCAGAAACAATGAACCTCTGTATGTTATAGAACACAAAAATGAAATTGTGATTTTTCTCAAGCCTGGGTGTTCTGTGATGTAATTAATAAAATAAATAAATAATAATTAAAACAGTGAAATAAATAAATAAAAATATGGTTTCATGGAAAATATTTTCTGACAATTCTGACATTAGTTTGATCCCATGAACCAACTTTAAATAGCAAGAATAATAAAAATGTAGAGATACATTCCTTCAACACTATTCAATGTTTCTCCGCTAAATTTATGTTATATTAAAAAAAAAACATGCTTGTAGAACCAGAAAGGGGACCTTTTCTTAGCCAAATCAAGGCCTTTATGGTGCAAAAGATACTATATTGATTTACATATTACTATATTGATTTACCAATTGTCTCATCATCATTTGTGTCATGAAATTAATTTTCTTTTCCCCTTTTCATAGTTCCGAGTATTCATACTGAAAGATGTCTTGTTTCATTCCCCACTCTGAGAGATCTTCTGAAGCAGTGTCTACTCAAGAAATTGACAAGATTCAAACAATCTAAGGACCAAGCAATTTAGCCTTTCATTCGGCTCAGAAGCTGAGAGAGGGTGTTTTGACAGAAAAATGATTATAGGGGCAGAATGATTGCAAGTGTAATCCCAAAACAATTTAATTTGATATCAGAAAATATTAGTGAAGAAAGTTTATGTGTTTATAAAAATATTCATAAAACTATTATAAATTATGTGTTTTATAGTCATCATAACTTTGTACATTGCTTTTGATTTTTCTTAGATGTAAATAACTTTGTTATCCAAAATAAAATCTTATTGATTTATTTAATATATTTACGCCCAAGGGGCATTTACAAAAATAATTATAAGTTCAAACATATTAATATGTAACAATAAAAAAATAACATAAATCATGTGCGAATTAACATAGATGTATTAAAAAAGATTTAAGTTTGTAAGTGAAAATTCTTGATGAAAGTTCATTGTAATTTATTATAGAAATAAAAGACGAGTGATATTTTATCTTAAGGATCATCAACAAAAAATTTTCAGGTTAACTTAT
This sequence comes from Micrasema longulum, assembly GCF_059751315.1. NCBI lineage: Eukaryota > Metazoa > Arthropoda > Insecta > Trichoptera > Brachycentridae > Micrasema > Micrasema longulum. The sequence continues at coordinate 177,002 of NW_028279165.1, forward strand.
AATTATATTTTAATGAGTTTAAGTATTGTATATATATCATTTTTATTGTTAGTGTCCCATCTTTCGTGAGTGTGATTTTTGTCAAATATGATTTCTGAAAAACAAAGGGTAAAGATTCATTAGTAAAAATATATTACAATGTGTATAAATAATTTTATTTAATTTACTTTCATATAATTTTGAATCCTCTATCCTTACTTCTGTTTTGTATAAATACACTGAACTCCTTAATACAGAAACCAGTCTTGAAGATGTTGCGAAAACGATGAAACCGGTCATTGGATATTCCAAATTTGTGGATTTAAGTATCATTCATCTTTTATTTCTGTAATAAAGTATTAAAAAAGGCTTAAAAAAATCTAATTTAAATGCTTGAATGCAAGTAATGCAAATTAAAACTTCACTTTGCTAAATGATTATAAATGCAGGCACATTATTATTTATGTACAAACAAGATGTTTTGTACAACGCCTTTAGCACACTGCAGCAAAAGCAAAGCGGAGCGGTCAGAGTTTCGCTATTCGTCAGAGCTGTCAGAGCTTCGCTATTCGCTAGTAATTCATTCCGCTCTGCTTCCGTTTCTCTTCCTCAGCAGTGTGCTTAAGATGTAATCATCCAAAACAGAAATCATTGCAAGAAAAATAATGTTTTATACTGACTTAAATTATGTTTTAAAAATGTTTTCAATTAACTAAGAACAATATTTGGAGTTTGTCAAAATGTTTGTAGACAAAGACCAGATTTAAACATCTAGGCTGTGATTTATATTCACACTATAACAGAGATGGAGAACATTTTAAAGAAGGGAATAGAAGTAATTAGAGGTATACTAGGCAACGCCTAAAAATATATTTTATTTTGTATGTAGGTGAAACAATTCACTAAGATCAATCTAACCAGCACCAGAAAAGGTTTCACCTTGTTTTATTCACAAAAATGTACAAAAGAAAGTACATCTTTAATCTGAAATTAATTAATCTGAAACTATTTTAAAGACCGTTATCGGTTTAACTCATACAAAAAAGCATATTTTTTTTTTGTCAATAATCCAGGGTTACTATTAAATTCTTCTTTATGTAAAACGCAATTTCAATTGAACTTACCTCTACTACTTTTTATGTGAGTTTGAAAAATTATATGGAGGGCCTTCAGATCGTCACTTCAGTTCGTTTTGTCCAACAGACCAAAACACAAATCTTCAGAAATAGAGTTTTAAAGTTTTTTTCACAAAATAGGAATAAATAATGACCACAACATCAGACAAAATTCGCTTAAAAACCTCTTAAACAATTTTTTTTAAATATGTATTTTTATTTGAAAAGGTTTTCTCAGAACTCGTGCTAGACAAAAACAAATGCAAGCAACAAGATGTGAGAATGCAAGGTATATGGATAAGTCATAAGCCCAGTTAATGCCTAGACCTTTTGTAAAAAACTCCAGAAAATAATATTATTTAAGAATGTTTTAAATGAATAATTGTTGTATTTAAAATTTCCACTGATTCTGATTAAATATTTTAACTCTTTTGTCAAATAAATTATTTTAGTAAAACGTGTTTTTATTCACTATATTTCACACCTTCATTAAACCTAATTTTGATATTGTGATCGAAAAATAAATATATTGCTGGGTTACATTATAATTTAAATCAATCAATCTTTTACCTAAATATGTATGTAGTAGATAAAGAAATTGTAATTTTGTTAATAAACCATGATTATTATTATTAAATGTAAGTCACACATTATAAACAAACCATATAAAGGTTTCCTCTGAAGTAAATGTAGAAGAATCTTTATCTCTTTGAAGTCAATATAAACATATCACACTATGAAGTGTCAGGCAAGAGTCTGAAAATAAGGAACTTCCTGATTCTCAGAGTACAACCATGGCTACTTTGCCAGTTAGTCTAGAGTGGTTCGACTTGTTAAGACCCCCTAAAGGATTTTTGTCGCACAAAATTTTCATAACATCATTTTTAGAACAATGCGTCAACAAACTACTTAAAACACACAATACCTAGAATATGCAAGCAATTTAAAAAAAAAAAATAAAAACCTTTATTAGCATAAAAAATAAACAATTAACAATACATTCAATATAAAAATGGGACACGTAAGGTTGAACTTGCCAAAAAAGAGTCTGGCTCTTGTGTTTGGCAAGTTTACAAAATAACATAAAAAAGAAACAAAAAATGCAAAACAAAATAATAATAGAATAAATAAAAAATTAAACAATTTTTAAAAAATTGATAAAATATAACACTAAAAAATATTAAAATAAAAACACAAAATTTATAAATTTATAAACACAGGCACATATGAAACATACATCTCCATTTTCAAAATACAGTTAATGTTAATTATGTCAAGAAGCTTTTCTTTAATTTATCCTTAAATTTTCCGTAATTTATTTCTGGACGTAGATTTTGTGGTAAATTATTGAAAAGCTTCCGTCCTATGTAAGTATAATGATTTTTGGCTGTGGTAGTTTTAGTATATAACTATAGATTGATAATAATAACACGAGCAATATAAAAATAATTTATACATGCAAGAATACTATAAAAGAGTTGGTTATGTACACATTAGTCGGATAGCAATGTAAACATAATTCAAGCTTGTATCAACTTTGAAATATCAAGAGTGAAAGCTTGACCCAAGTTTAAGATAGCAACTCTGTAAACTTGAGGCAAGTTTAAATCAAACTTTCTATTTATCATCCAACAAAATGATATTTGTTTTTACAAACATTCTACAAGGTTGCCACACCAATATTCATGCAATATTGGATTTATTTCTACAAAGCCACAAAAAACTCGAAGCTTCTTAAAAATATTAAAATAAAATAAAATATCTTGTTATTATTGGTCACGTCATCGTCATTCCCTTTCCGCACCTAATGGTGCATAGGGCATTGTATTGGTACACCAATCGCAGCGTATCTTGATCATTTTTGTTACATGAAGGTAAGGGGATCAGTCTTACGCTTCAGGTACCAGTCTAGGGACTATGAAATATTCTAGAGTAAAAACACCCTTTTAAATAATACTTCAAATCAACCATATCGGGAATCGAACCCGAGACCTCTTGCATGGTAGGCGAATGCACTGACCATTACACCACGAGGCCGAAATTGTTATTATCACTCAGTATATTATTTTGAATTAATAATAAAAATTACAGGCTGTTTTTGCCAAGAAAGTCAGATGATGTTGTGATGTCAAATAATTCTCAGAAAACAGACTTGACACTAATTTGACTGGAAATCAGAGTCCGGTGCATTCTTTTGTCTCAGCTCTGAAACAAATAAATAAAACTGTTATAAGACTTACTAGCTTTTTGACTAGCGGGATTTCTCGTCGTAAAAAGTATCCGATATTCAAAAAAAAATTGTTACAACAGAGGGAAAACATTTTGAGAAAGGAATATGGAAGTCTAGGCATTTACAGGGCTTATAACCTGTCATTGGCTGGTTTAAGTGGCCACTTTACACACTGTGTAACATTCACCATTCTGTCCATGTTTAAACATCCACATTTCCTCAACTCTTCCATCTGTTGACTTTTGTGAAGTAAAGGAGCTGAAACCTTTATTATGTGGGTAAGATTCATCCGGCTGAACCAAATTACCTACTAGGCAACGCCTGAAAACAATTTTCCAATTTTTAAACTTCTTATTTTACCAGGTAGTTAATCAAACAATGTTTGAGTATGTCCAAATGCTTGCAGACTGGCTGGACTGGTAAATGCCTAGACTTCCATATTCCCTTCTCAATAATGTTTTTCCTTTCTGTTGCAATAAATTTAAATATGAATAACTCCCTAGGGAGGAAATCCAGCTAGTCTGCAAGCATTTGGGCATACTCAAACATTGTTGGATTAACTACCCGGTAAAAGAAGAAGTATAAAAATTGAAAAATTGTTTTCAGGCGTTGCCTAGTAGGTGATTTGGTTCAGCCGGATGAAACTCACCCACATAATAAAGGTTTCAGCTCCTTTACTTCACAAAAGTCAACAGATGGCAGAGTTGAGGGAATGTGGATGTTTAAACATGGACAGAATGGTGAATGTTACACAATATGAAAAAAGTTATTCTATTCTTACTATTATTATTATGGCAATAGTTATTCCCACGTATCTGATATATTTAGTGTAGGGTATTGTTCCTATAGAACAAACCTTTTGAACTTTTTCAAAGATGGTGAATGGTAATTAGATTTATTTATTCATGCATTTCATATACAATTTTTTGTTCACTTTGCCTAGCTGTGTGAAACAGTACTTATGATTTTCTTGTTGTTTTACTGTAGAATGTTTTATTATTTAAACTTTCTACTGAATATGCTGTATAATTTTGAGTTTATTTTTTTAAATATAAATCTTGTATAATTTTTGGTGTGATTTTTTAATTTTTTTTTTATAAATCTTGTTTTTAAAATTCATGTTTTTGAAAAAAAGAAAAAAATATATTAAGCCAAATATGTTAATGTTATAAATATTTGTAAAAGGCAGATTTGCCGCTTATGTTAATAAAATAAAAATTAAAAAAATATTTATTTGTGCTTTATTTCAAGATTCATAATAAAATAAGTAATTTTTAATATTTTTAAACTAATAATACTTTTGATTTGAATGGTTTATTTATGTAAAGTTTAATCCATCACATAATATACGGTTTCTTAAAGCTTCTATTTATTCATAAATAAAAAAAGCTACAGGATACCATTTTTTTTTTATCGATTTAAAAAATATTGTTTTAGCTAAAAATGAAGGTGTTGATAATCCTGGTCCTCGCCGCCGCTGTTACGGAGATCGAATATAAGCTTAAAGCTTTAAGCTTTAAGCTTACCGACGAAGACGCTTTGAATTTTCATACAAATATACACACTTTCGTACATAAATATCCATATTAGTTTATGTCGTCTCAGTATATCCCGATGAAGATAGCCGTTCATAATCGCGGGCAGTAGTCATTCAGTCTATCGAGGACACATGTACTAACATGGCCTTTTACATAATATATTTGTTTATTTAATTTAATTTTATAAATTTATTGCATAAAATTAGTATACATATTTAATAACAGAGAATCTATATAAAACTAATGAATAGAAAATGAAAACGGAGTGTTCTCTGTTTATGATAGTCTCCATCTAACGTGGCTCAGCCTGTTCTAAGATGGAGATTTTTTATCTTTTAAAGCATAAGTAGTCCTCTACTAATATAACAATGACGAAAAAAACTAAAACTACTTAAATAAGGGAATATGGAAGTCCATGCATTTACAGGGCCTATGACCTGTCATTGGCTGGTTTAAGTGGCCACTTTACACACTGTGTAACAATCACCATTTTGCCTATGTTTGAACATCCATATTTCTTCAATTCTTCCATCATCTTCCAAATGCCTAGACTTCCATATTCTCTTATTTAAGGTATTCTCCAACCCTGTTGTAATTTGTTAATCTTAATGACTCCCGAGGGGGTGAAATCCAGTCTTTTGTCTACGAACATTTGGACAAACTCAAATATTGTAATAAAACTGTATAATTATAAATACCTAACTAATCAAATGTAAGAAATTAAAACTCGTTATTATACAAATATTAAGTATATTTATGTGCCAAGAATACATGTTACTTAGACATAAATAATATAGTATAAAATATAAATAGATAAATATATTGTTTAAGTTTATATTCGTTCCGATTCAACACGCCATGACTTTAATTCCACGGAGTTGAGACTTTTGTGTATCAATAAATGCAAATCAAATATTAAAAAAAAAAGTCAATAAGAGTGATATCGGTAAATTGTTATTCCTTTAATTTATAATTATATAATTTTGCTTTGAATTTTAAAATGCAAGTATGTAGGAACATAATAGGTTATTAAGAATACACCGCTCGACACCCGTATAATACGACACATTGTAAATAATTTTAGCAATAAAAATCAATTTAAATTCCTCATTATGAGAACCTTCAAGGATAACGACAATTTCATTTATAACTTTTAATGGATCGCTTCCATTATACGATATTTTGTAACATAAGCATGCGCTAACTACTAGCAAGCGAGCTAAAACATAAATTGTTGTTTTTTCGTAACGAGAAAGTCCAATGGTTTTTTAAAATATCTTATTTTTATTTGTTAATATACTATCAAACTAAGATAAAACAAAATAAAGAATTTTATGGTATCGTATAATCATTGCCATGATTTGTTAAAGTTTTGCAATTACTCCGCCCGTGACGTCACGAGTTGTCGTCTGTGAGGTGTGCTGCCATTTAAAAGTAGAATCCTGTAGCTGTCTAAATAAACTAAACGTTTTAAAAAAATGGCTACCTGGAAACTGGAAATCTATTTCACAAGAACTTGTGACATTTTAAAGTACCTACCTAGCTTATATTTATAATTTTTTTTATACATTTTCGAGAAACTTCGACGCGCTCTAGTTTTTACGGCATGTGAGTAGGGTTGCCAACCCTCCTGGAATTCCGGGATCCTCCCGGGAATAAGTTTTTTAAAAAATCTCCTGACTCCTGACATGCAGATAAAATCACTCTGAATCGATTCTTGCATGGTAACCACAAATGTCATCATCACCATTCCCCTTTCCGCGCACCCCGTGGTGCATAGGGCACTATATTTATAAACTGAGCGCATACATTCAGCGTATTTTAATCATATCTAAGTAAGGTAAGGTGATTAGTCTTACGCTTCAAGTGCCAATCCTGGGACAATGAAACATTGCAGTTTAAACAGTCCATCCTTGGCAGGAATCGAACCCACGACCTCGAGAATGATAGGTGAACGCACCATCTACTACAGAACGAGGCGGACTCGTCTAAACCCGATTTTCTTATTCAAGATAATAATAATAATAATATTAATAAATCTCCATTAACAATAATGTACAAAATGATAGATACAATAATAAAACAAAAAGGTATACTTTCTCATTCTATTTCACATACAGTACCGTATTTTCCATTCGCCTTTTCTGAAGAAAATGAATGTGGGAAAGGATGAAAAAGATGTTGCATTTATCCATTAATCCCTATCTACTAATATTTCATTATATTGTTTTTAATTTTACCTTCCGGATTTTCGGTGGATTGAGTTGGCAACCCTACACGTGAGAAAACATTTTTAATACCCGATTTCCCGTAGTACTAAATTTCCTCATTGTGAAAAGTAAAGATTGTAAAGTTAAAATATAGAATCGATGCAACATCGTGTGCTAAGAATAGTAGGAAGCAGTGGCGTCTTTGATACTAAATTTCTAGTGAAGCTCGGATGAAGAGCTCCAATCCTACTTTATACTCGTACTTCTATCCATACCAACCGAAAAATAATATTTCGGCAATTTGTTCAGCGCCTCTAACGTGAAAAATCCCTTTAAGGGCACTGGTATTCTCAAAAAAACAAACAACAAACAAACCATCACGCCGTTTCTCCGTAGGGATAAGCAGAGAGGATAGAACGCCATATCACTCTATCTTGGCATACAGACCTCGCTTCCTCTACACTCATACATCTTCTCATGCACGCACGCCGATTATTTCTACTTTTGACATGCCCATCTTCAAGTATTTGATGTCGAAGTCGCTAGAATTTATTTGTCGCTGAAAAGAGTCGTTTTCAATGTCAAAATGTCGCTTAATCTAGGGACAAAGTCGCTAAATTGGCAGCACTGGTGGACGGTTGGCCTGCGACCCACGCTCTTCTCCCTTCCACAAGATTATTGAGGCAAATAAATCTTTGTATTCAGTTCAAATTTCTTGTTTGGATGAGTGATAAACAAAACTCACTTACACTCTGACAAATATGACGTCATTGAGTAATACGTATACACAAACTAGAAGCTCTCAAAAACATCGCTTTAGTTGGTTTAATATTTACGTGTGTCATCCCGCGTATTCAAAAATTAACCTTATGCAATAGCAGTAAAGATGTATTTGGCATGTTTCAAAAACTGTAATTACGTTTTTCGTGTTATTTTATCTTATGTTCGTTATTTTCAAGCAAAATTCAACCGTATCGTTAATTGAAATAATGTTGTTTTTACTAAAGATGTTTTTAATTGATAAAGTGCGAGTTTAAATACATATTAGGTACGAGGGAATAACAATGATTTCTAAGTGAGGCTCACTTGTTTCACAGGGTCCTCCGCCTCTGGTAGGAAGGATATGGATCATTGGCTTTGAGAGGGGAGACTACCAGAGATATGGAGTCAACAAGTTAGTCTACAAAAACGTTGACATACATGACATTTGACTCCATATTAAAAAGCCAAAGATTTTAAATGTTTTAAATTAATTAGGAAAACAAATCTACAGCGCCACCGGCTCAGCGGTGGAAATCCAAACTAAATCTGACGTTTCTAACTAGCAACAGCTGACGCTAAAATTTGTGCACGCGCTTGTCAAATTCAACAGTTTGCAATCTAAAAATAAACTATAAATAAGCGATTCGGCGCGTAATTTAAAGATACTCCGTTATAAAGTACTGATTACTCGAAATAAAAATATTTGGATAATAATTGACTTGTCCTACAAGTCAAGGGTAGAATTTAGATGATTGTTTTTAAAATATCATTATGTATGACTCACAAATTATCTGAGATGAAGTTGCATTGTTTCTTTTTTATAACGACATGTGGGCGGTAATAAAAAATGGTTTTAGCTCACGCCAATAATAGTTTTCAACGATTATTATTCAGTGAAGTCAATTTATTTACACGTCACAGTTTTTTAAATAATTAATTAACAATATTGTGCAAATAACATGTGCGGAAGACTACAAAATGTCTCGAATATGTAAGATTTTGTTGTATTATATTGTAAACACTTGAAATGCAAGTAAAGCTAATGAATTCTTTGGTTGATTGCAAATAATAATCAGATTTTTATCAGTTAATCAGTAGTTCATAAAATGATATAAAGTTTGTTTAGTTTATTGAATGGCTGCCTTATCAAATTGAAGTTAAACATGCTTATGATAATGCAAGTGTAGAACTTACTTTTATTTAGAGGTCAAAGAAATTATTAAGGTGATCAGGCCTACTCTTGGTGCCAGTCCAGGTACAATAAAATATTGCAGTTTAAACAACCTTTAAAATATACATTTCACCTCCACCCTGCCAAGAATCGAACCCAAGACCTCATAAATAGTAGATGAACGCACCAACCGGGCACATTTGTCACCACTCGTTTTCCTCATTCAAGATTTTTACAAGAGAGTAGCCATCAAGTTGAAAACAGTAATCCAGGGTTCTGATTCTGGTTCTATTTCACACTCAGAACTGTATTCTTCATTCACCTTAACACAGAAAATCATAAATTTAAATTATAAAGAATTAATGCAGGTACTTAAATGTTATTTATACTGGTAAAATAATTAACAACTTTGTCACTACAAAGATACACCGCAAGACAAATAAATTTACGAGTTCTCAAAAAAAACTAAAATTGACATATAATGAATTATTCTTGATATTTAATTAGTTTTTTTATATTGTTTGACATATGTGATGACTACTCGTTATTTCAAGGTTAAAATAAAAAATCTTACTCATGAATTGTACTTAGAAATTGCCATTATATATCAGGTATCAGATTACCCGAACCTTAGAGACCCATAACGGTTCATTTATGGTCGAGTGTTTGTGATGGAATAATAAAAGACATGTTATTTTTTAATTCATATTTAAGAAGTAGGTTCTTATCGCTTTATTTTAAATTAAAGTATTTTACATTTAAACATATTTATAACATTTAAAAATATTTAGTACTTAGTGAATTCACCTTTATTTTTTATAACATGTAAAATTCTATTATTTAGAGAAGCGTAAAGCGAATCTAAAATTTCTGATGTTATTTCTTCTTCCCAAACTTGAATTAAGTTTTTTTTTAATTCCTCAATGTTTTTTGATTTTTTTTTCCCGACTTTTTTTTTCATAATCGCCCATAAATTTTCTATCGGGTTCAAATCAGGGCTATTCCCGGGCCACGTCAACGATTTTAAGCCAATTTTCTCCTTGAATTCATTGATCTATAAAAAAACAATAAATTATTTATCATGTGGTCACAAAATGCATTTAAAAATATATATATTTGTACTCACAGTGCGGGCTCTATGGCACGGCGCAGAATCGTCCTGAAAAATTGGGTCCGCGGTATACTGCGTAATGTCCTTGATTGTTGGAATAATATGTTTTTTTAACACTTTTTTGTACTGAATGGCATTCATCGTACCCTGTACAAAATTTAGAGGTCCTAAACCGTATGCTGTCATGCACCCCCAAATCATCACGTAGGGTGAATGTTTAACGGTTCGAGTGACGCACGACGGATGATATCTTTCCCCACGTTTTCGTCGAACTATCTTTCTGCCGTCTGGACCAAAAAGGTTGAATTTTGATTCATCAGAGAAAACAACATTTTGCCAATCCTCCAAGGTCCAATTCTGGTGCTCTTTCGCCCAATCCAGTCTAGCCTTCTTCATTTTGTCCGTGAGTAATGGTTTCTTTGCGGGACTCCGTGCTTGGAAACCATGCTCCAACAGCCGCCTGGACACTGTTTTTACTGAAAATGTTGATGTGCTGGTAGACTGCACCTCTGCGTGTATTTCAGGTGCCGTTAAAAATCGATCGCGCATAACAATTTTTTTTATTAAGCGATCATCTCGGGCAGATGTCACGCGCCCCCGTCCGCTTCCTTTTTTCCGTTCTATGGATCCAGTTTCTTGGATTTTTTAAAATAAAAACCTCACTGCACCTTCTGAATACCCAACTCGACGAGATATTTCACAATTAGATATGTTTTCTTGCGACAATGTGATTATTTTGGATTTTATCGCAATCGACATTTGCTTTGCACTTTCCATGATTGTTGTGTTATGTTCACTCAAACGCGGGTAAAACAAGACTGTTGAGACATTTTAAAATGTAAATATTGTAGAAAGGTGACACATAGTGTCCTTAATTTATTAAACAAAAGAAAGAGGTATCGATAAAGGATTTCTTAGAAAAAGGGTTCAGTAAAGTCAAGGGGCGCGGTAGCAGGTAAACTCGTAATTTTTTTTGTCTTGCGGTGTATAATGTACGCGATTGTTTTATTGACCTCATTACCTTCCTTTTTAGATGAGGCCTTGATAGATAGGTTCCATGTGAGCCACTTCACTATCAACCGTGGGGCAATAAACATCCTCCCCAAACTGGGTGGAAAGAACTCCGTGGATGACAAGATCATCGCCCTGCTGGAAGATGCCCGTGAGAGCTTCGATGTAGGATTTCCTGACTTGGGAATACCTCCCTTAGACCCAATTAGCCTTGAGAACTTTCACACGCACATCTACCAGAAAGGTATCATTAAGTGAGTCTTAATTCAATTTTGAATAAATTAATTGATTGACAATATTATTACCCTTTTGATTTCAGCCATTGTATAATGCCAGAATAATAATAAAGTGGAGGCAATGGGCAAACAAAAGAAGTGTTGGAAAGAAACGAAAATGATGGGTCGATGACATTGCCTCAATAGCTGATAAAACATAGATGGTAAAAGCGGGTGATAGGAAGGAAGAGGCCTTTATCCAGCAATTGAGAGAACAAGGCTGCAGAAGAAGAAGAAGATAATGCCAGTATTTCTAAATGCATGTGAATCCTGGCACTTTACTAAAACTCAATACACCAAACTTCTGGGTTTTGAGAGTAAGTGTTTGAGGAGAATATTAGCCATGGGATGGTTTGATTTCATAACTAACATTTGTAGTCTGATAACAGACACAGCAGCCTCCTATAACAAGCGTTTTGAGGGTGCGGTGGTCGACCTGGATTAAACACGTGCTGCGGATGCCTCAGGAGGCCTTAACCGTTGCCTCTTCTTCACACATAGGGTTCCCACTGTCCTGGAAGACCATCGATGACGATCTTCTTGCTTTATTCGACCGAAAAAAGGGACTCTGGATTGCCGTGGGAGGAGACGAGAGTGCTGGCTAGCGATAGGGTCTCCTGGAGGCATCTGGTGATGTGGAAAAAAGGAAGAAGGATTATATTTAGCATAGAATGTGGGGAAAATCCCAAGCAATTTGTCCTGCCATTAGCTCGTTTAAGAGATCACTACTCACTATAACGGTTGACTAGGTTATATACTGCGGATGCCTCCCAAGATGCTCGACCACACTTGCCTAATTTACATTGTTACCACATTACTTTTGCCACTGTTGGTATTAGGACATTTAGGGTTTTTGGAGGGATATGGTGTATGATAAAAGGAAATTTAGGGTAAATTCGATAGAGTCAAGTCAGTATCTGTGTTCGGGTTGTTTCAGTACTGTCATGATAATTTGATGAACTTATGTGCTTTGCAATTGGGCGAATTCTTTTAAGGTTTCCTATGGTTATAGTTTTGTATAGTTGTTTATTTTGTGTGTATTACTACGTCTCCTTCCTTTTAAATGTTTTATTAAAGCAATAGTAGTAGTAATAGTACAAATTTACAAAATGTAAAAAATGCACTGCCGTATGTTTCGGTCAGAAGCCGCCCGTGACTACCATTGCAAAAAGAAAAAAACAAAAATAGGCCAATTGTGACTATAAAACAATTAACCGATAATGTACTATATAAAAACTGAAATATTTTATTTATTTTTATTTTTATTTTATCAACATAAACGGCAAATCTGCCTTTTACAAAAATTAATAATACTAACATATTTGGCTTAATATTAAAAAAAAAATTTTTTAAGAAACAAATTTCCTTATACCCAGATATATAAAAAAAATTAAACCTAAAAATTATATAAGATTTATATTTAAAAAATTAACCTAAAAATTATGCAGCATATTTAGTAGAAAGTTTAAACAATTCATGAATAAATGTAAAAAACAAAATTAAATAATAAAACATTCTCAAGTAATACAACAAGAAAATCATAAGTACTGTTTCACACAGCTGGGCAAAGTGAACAAAAAACTGTTTATATTATGAAATGCATGAATAAATAAATATAATTACCATTCACCATCTTCGAAAAAGTTCAAAAGGTTTGTTCTATAGGAACAGTACCCTACACTAAATATATCAGATACGTGGAAATAACTATTGCCGAGTTCATGAAGTCTGTTTAATACGGCATTACAAGTATACACTGTCTGTGAATTGTTGCTACAAAACGGTGGCACCTGTCTAGTCATTCTTCCAGGCACCCTGAAGTTGATGAGAGATAAATAATAGTTCAGGGCAATCCCATATTTAATTTACAATTTTGAATAAATTTAAAAGGTCTATAATTTTTCTTCTATTGTTAAGTTTTAACAAATTTAATGTTTTTAGTAAAAAATTGTAATTTAAAAATTCATTACTGATTCTAAGTTTAATATTTATATACACTAATAATTTTTTTTGAACTCTTTCAAGAGAATTTTGGTGACAGTTGTAGTAAGGAGTCCATATTGTAGAGTTATACTTTAACTGGCTTCTCACTAATGAAGTATACATCAACTTCAAAGTGCCTATGTTTTTGAATTCCTTAGTCACACTTAACATGAAGCCTAACATTTTTAGAAATTTACTAGTAATATTATTTATGTGCCTAATAAAGGTTTTTTTACAATATAAATCTTCATCAAGTTACATAAATAAACAATAAATGAATAAAAAATGTTCAAAACATATGCAAAATATTGTTGAATAATTTTATTTTTTTATTTCAGCGCCGATGTTAACTTCCAAAAGATTTCCATAGCTGGATTGAAAGCATTTGCTATTGAGAATTTCAACTTTAAAATTGTTGGCCTCTCTGTTGCATTTGAGTTTAGCATTCCTAAATTGATCTTGGACTGTGAGTATTACTAACTTTTAAAAAAATAAAATAAATAAAGACAGAAAAATAACTCTGACAATATTATGCTAATCATTTATATATAAGGAATAAAAAACTTTATAGACTCCCTAACTGAAATCAATAAAATTAAATGAATTAAAAATAAACATGATCACATCCCAAAAATTTTGAATAACAACTGGTAATTCTAACTGGAAACTAAAACATGTTTTGTCATCTTTTGTATGTTTATTCGGTTCCTGCAAACAATGCGTTAAATTAATCTTTAGTAAACTATCCTTCTAATTAGACTTTATGGCACAAAAGTCATTTACACTTTTAACAACTCAGTACAAGAGCTTACCTCTTATTAAGGAAGGCAGTTTGAACAAAACACACTTAAAGTACATTATATTATAATTAAAAAAATATATTGTTATATGAATGTAACTTGTAGTTTTTTATTTATTAATTTACGGACTTATTCTGTCCATTCAACAATGGCAAACACATTTCCTTATAATACATACAAGTGCAATTGAATTAAAATACAACCATAGAAAATCAAAGGTAGAACCGATAAATAAATAATAATTTCTGCTTTAAGACAAGATCTAGTCTATCTTAGAAAGACTGACACCAAAAAAGTCAAGATCTTGTCTCGAGTCTACAATGCGCCACAATCGGGACATTGGTGCACGCAAGCAATAGTTTGTGCTATGCTGATCAAGGAACAGCACATTATTATTTCATTGGAGCATTGAATGGAACATTGAATGCCACTTGTTCCAGTAACGATGGTACATCAATGTATTAATTAAATCACACGCTGCATACTCCAGGATTTGAACCTATGTAGTTCTGATTACTGATCAAGTGCTTTGTTTATTAAGCTAAGCAAGTATGGCTTTACTTTATCACTAGAACCCTTACAGGACACTGCGATTGAATAAGCACCTTGCTTGAATGAATCTTTCTGAATCTTCTAAATGTAGGTTCTGCAGTACACATGATGAAATACTTTTAAATATATTGTTCTAATGTGATCCTTTGTACTTTATGCCACAAAGAAGCCGCATCCTCGGTGGACCATTGTTTAAACCGGAGGATGTGAGAGCACTCGCCTCCTATCCAATAGTCCGTTACTAAAGAGACTTGGGCTTGGATGGGGAAATTTAGCAATATGAGGACACTCGTCTTCACTCAGCAGCCAGGCTCTGGCTAGACAAGACCTAGTCTTGGAAGGCGAGAACTAATTTATGGGGACCTGTCACAATAGATCTACTCAGGTCGCAGTGACGTTAGGAGTTTATTTTGCACTGATACCCATTTACAAGAATATGTATTACCTTCAACGAGAAAATGGTGTGGTTTTGAGTATTTTTAATATGTATTTTTTATGAATTTTCTTTACAGCGAAATACAATGTAGATGGAAAAGTGGCTTCTTTCATTCCTTTCAAACCCAAAGGAGATGCCAAGTAAGTGAATATATACTATTTTTTAATAATAGATTTTTTTAAACACATGTGTTGGCAGATCTGATGACTTTACTAAGTTACTATGTTTAATGTTTCCAAGTAATATATAAAAATAAAAGCTTTGGAAATATTTAGAAATAGGTTTTTTTCCAGATAGTAGCTCCATTATCATTGTTTTTGTACCCTATATAATTGATTGATGGTTCTGTTTCTTTATTGGCTTTGGCAAAAAAATCCATTAAATTCCAGTAAACTGACTTATATTTTAAACAGTACAATATAAAAATATTTTTTCAGGTTTCACAGTATTTTAATATTTTGTAATCTCGCTTTTACTCTTAATCACTAAAAAAAATAGTTTTTGGTATTGACAAATATAAATTATTTATAATATTCAATGATATTTCTTGTTCCCAAACATGGTAGATGATTTTAATTAGCTCCTGGGTGTTTTTGGCACATTTCTTTTGGCAATTTTTTGTTTCATTATTGCCAATAAGTTTTCTATCTAGTCAGGGTCTGGACTGTTTCCAGGTCAACCAAGTGATGTAACTCCAAAAGACTGTTTGAATTCAGTAACCTATAGTAAACATACGGTACTACAAATCAAGTTACAAAAGTTTAGATTAATAAAATAATATTATCTACTCACAGATCGAGCTCGATGGCAAGATGCATTATTATCTTTGAATATAGGATTTGAACTGAATTGTGTTATGTCTTCAACTGTGGGAAACACATGATTTTACCACATTGTTTTATTTTGTATGGCATTCATGGTGCCTTCGACTATCTGTGGTGGACCCAAACCATGAGCTGTCATGCCCTCATATCATGATATAGGGTGAATGCTTTACTGTTCGGGTAATACATTTTGGGTGAAATCTTTCACCATAGAATATTACTTGTTCCTAATCATCCATTGTCCAATTTTGGTGCATTTTCGCCCAATCTAGACAAGCCTTAATAAATTACAATTCATTTCTACCACTTTCTCCTAATAATTTGTTATTTAATTCATTTGAATTGTCGTGTGTGATTTACTTTTTCTTCTATATGCAAGGGTAGGAGAATAACGTGAATTATTTTTTTGTCATTGAATTGACGTTTATAATTTTGTTATTTTTTATAGCGCTCAAGCTACAGAAGTCACGGTAAAAGGAGCAGCTACTCTTGGCACTAACAATGGATATCTCTTTGTCAAAGCATTTTCCACTTCTTTTGATTTAAAAAAAATCAAGGTAAGATTCTGTTCTATATGTATGAATTAAGATTCCCTATTTTGTAATAGACATAGATATGAATAAATCAAATTGAAGAAAGAGGACCACTGGGCGTGAATAGGGAAATGATTAAATGTAATCATTTATTTATTTACAGGTAGGAAAATGATGATAAATTAATATTTTTTACAATACTTTTTTTCTAGGTTTCGCTGTCTGGAATGCTGGGGAATGGTCTCATTAACTCTCTCTTCAACTGGGTTCTTACTAGAATCAGTGACAAGGTGGTGCAGAAGCAGAGGGACATTATCGCGGAAAAGGCTTCCGACTTTATACTCGATATAGCCAACGATATTCTAAAAAATGTAAAGTTATCAGATCTGATCGGATAAATTTGATTATACTCAATTGCAGTGATGAATCGAGAAAAATCCTGTTTAATTTTTGTGATCTCATTTTTGAAAATCCAACAAAATTGTTATTTTGAAACTTTAATATTTAAATTTCCTATTTTATAAGTGCATATCAAATAGTCGTGACTTATGACCTATGCGACTTATGACTGTTCGACCTTATGACCACAATCCGTAGTGACAGTGGTCCGAGTATTTTTCAAACTCTTTCGAGATGTCTTCAAAATGGCAAATTACAATTTCTCAACCTGCAGGGTGGGTATTGAAAACAAAAACATAGCGAAACCCGACAAACAAAAGTGAAATACACAAGTTAAGGGTGCACAGCAAAAACAGGCTCGTTTCTATATATTGGTATCACGTTTTCTCATAAATGTGTTTAGTAGAATGAAATATTATAAGCTCTCAAAATGTAGCTCTTTGGCTTATAAGCTATTGGAAAAAATATGGGGCCACGGCTGGCAAAAATACAGCCAATGGGATTATTGCTGCATTAGGCTCGTATTTTTCTGTTTTATTTAAAATTACATTTGTTTACAAATTCACAAACTTACTAGGCTTTTTAGACTGTGCTCGTGTTCAGAACTTGACCATAGTGGGGGGCACGGCACCTTGCCGTGCCCGCGCGTTCGCTATGGACACTACACTTGTCTACCATATGTTTGAGTTCACCGCCCCCTTTGGCCACTATGGCCAAGCAGTAACCCATAATAATTAACAAGACAAAAATATATATTGTAACTTCAAATAAATAAATATTAATTACATGTGATGCAATAGTGTTATAAAGAATAACATTTTACATTGATTGAAAATATATGAACTCAGCGTCCTACAAATAAGGTCATTAATCTTCTTTTTGCTCGCATGTAAAATGAATGATTTTTTAATGAGCCTGTTTTTGCCGTGTACTCTTGTGATTATAACTTGTTCAATGTAATCTCTGATCATGACAAGAAAATAGTAAAGACAAACTGAAACAATAATAAACCATAGAATTCCATGAGGCCGACTTACGACCAGACCTACTTACAATCTGTTTATCGGAACAGACTGTGGTCCTAAGTTGACGACTACCTGTACATCGAATGAAAATCTGAAATTGCTCTGCTGGCTTAGCTATAATTATTATTTAACACTGTATAAATGCAATTTCTTACTGCTGTATTTTATAAATTAAATATTATATGCAATGATCTTCATAGTGGTTGAAAGAAGTATAAAAAAATCTACTACAATATTTTGTTTTTTTGGTCTTTATGTCACAAAGACTACAATATCTACTATACATATAAACTTTTAGACTAAACATATTTTGTATTTTAATCTATTCCAAATTCTATCTCTATCAAATTTTTACTCAAAGGCAGCTAGCTACGAATTTATTATTTTTGTATAATCTTTTACCTGAATCATAATATGAGGCATTTTAAAACACATATGGCATTCTCCACGTTTTATCGCTTTGAATAGTGTGAAATAAATGTTAATTTGGTACTTTTCCCTTCAATAATTATTACCAGAAGTTATATTTTTTATATTTGATATATTTATATTGACTCTGTAACAATACATGGCGACATAAGTGCTAAGGAGGGGGATGATTGACAGAAAATCACGGTGATGGATGTCCGCCATGTTACCGGTAACCGAGTCCAGGAAAATGAATGTTTCCAGACTTCACTTCCTTCCCGGATCGAGGCAATCATAGCTCATTATTTCAATTGTATCACTACCACATTTGAGTTAGTTTGCCAATAAACTAAATTTGTATCAGTACCTCACGTCTTAATAAGGAAGTCAGTGGTTTTTTTCAATTTGTTTAGACTATTACAGCACGCCAAATAATTAAAAAAATATATATATTGTATTATCAGTGCTATGATTGTTTTAAGTTTTGTATTTCTGAAATGACGTCTCCAGTTCTCTTCCGCTTCTTCTTGGTCAATTCTGCTTATTGGTCCGTTGTCGTACCGGTCAAACCGGAAATTTTTGTTTGATTTTATATGAACTAGCGACGTCGTTCAAAGTAGATTGTTTTTATTTAAATATTTTTTATTATTTTCATCGTGCATTTTCAAGAAACTTTGCCGCACAATTTAATGCTCTAATTTTTACTGCGCGTAAAAAAACATTTTATGTATCCAATTCCCCGTAGGGCTGTTCTTCATTGCAGCAATGCGATGTTTTACACCTTATTTAAAATTAATAGATGGTTTTTGTTCTGTAATGTGTAGAGACTGCCATTGTTGTTGCAGAACTAAATACATTGATTAAAAAATGTATGAAAGATTGCCATTTATAGTAGTTTTGTTACTTTATCCATCACCTCATCTATTCTTTATTCTTAGTGGTAGGGGTCAGTGCTATGCAAGCTCCTGACGTCACTGCGACCTGTGAAGATCTATTGTGACGGGTCCCCTTGAATAGGTCCATAAAGAGCCTGGCTGCTGTGTGGAAGGCGAGAGTTTACATTTCGCTTAATCTCCCCCCCCAAGCCGAGATCCGTAAAGTATCAGGCCATTAGGTAGGGAGCAAGCTCTTTAACATCCTTAGGTTTAGCCAGTGGTCTCCCGAGGATGAGGCTCCTTTTATGATATAAAGAATCACATTCACATAGAATGTGTATAGGTGTTTCCTCATCTGCACTACAGAACCTACATCTAGAAGTTAGGGAAATATTCATTCTAGCAAGGTGTTTGTTCAATCTGCAGTGCCCTGTAAGGGCTCTAGTGATAATCCTCACTTGAATTTCCATATCTAACTCATTTCAGACTAATGGTGGAGATTGCCATTTTTGTTCCTCATGTGTTAAGTTTAATATACCATTTATAAAAATGTTTATTCTAGTTAATATATTGTATTGTTGTGAATGAATTGCATTTTTATTATCACCCATCACCCATCATCATGATTCAAATATTCTTTTAACCATACAATGCAATTATACTTTTTTAGTTGAGTAATAAAAAAACATTTTCTGACTGTTTTAACAAAAATAATATTAACTCTCACAGACCTGAATTCATTCCTGTAGATATAAACAATATTTTGTTGTCTGTATGTACAATTTTTAAACTACCCTAAATTTTTTATAAATCATTTAAATTATGTAAAATCCCCTGACTCTGTCAACCTTAGTCATAGAAAGGGTCGAGAGTTTAAAATATCCGGGTGCATCGACCAATTATACATAGATGTGCCCTGAGCCCTCAAAAATGATGACACTTAACTGATGCCCAACGCGTGTTTGGTCGTTCTTCGACTGCTTTGGTGTGACGTTTAGAATCAAAACCAAAATACCTGCTTGTGTCATAAAAGCGTGTAAAAACCTATCAGATAAAGATTGTAAGAAGAATCGTTTAACTTTCTGTTGTTAAATATTAGTTCATGAGTAAAAAGCGCAGAATAATTCATATTCAGATAAAAATATTATTTTTTGTGAACGTCAAAGTACGCCTGGCGGCGCAATTGCGAAGCTCGTTTTACTTACAGGGGTGCACTGATAGGAATACATTAAAAAAATATAATAAATGTGAGTGAATATTATTTTTGAAATCCATTAAAAAAAACGAATTTCAATTGTAAACATTAAAATGCAATATACAACTAGCAGACCCGACAGACGTTGTCCTGTACGAACGTCGGCTTGCCTGCTATTACCTTAGAAAAATACTTTTCATTAATAAGCAAATACCTAGGTACTTGTTTATGATTGAATTCCAGAACTAAAAATTATTAATTTTCAAACTTGGCTCTTCTCACTAACAGGGGTGCACTTTATTCATTAATGCGATTTTTAAAAATGTGTTGAATATTATTTTAGTATTGCCAAAAATCCAGTAAAAAAAATAATATTCTCGTCGAATGCAACCATGGTAGGTCGATGAAAAAAAGATTTATGCTTCTAACTTTTTTTTTACAGATTCGAATGAAAATTTTGATATCTACAAACACGCGTAGCGCAAAGATCTACATTCCACTGAAAACCGCACGTAAATTGGTTAAGCCGTTTAGGAGTTCAGTGACATGATACGTACACAAGAATTATGTATATTGAGTTTTATACAATTAAGAATAGTCTTTGAATTCCATGGCTTAAAATAAAGATATATATGTTTTTAATAAAAATTAGTACAATTTTTTTCAATTACGCCTAAAGTATTATTTATAAGTACGACAGAAATTTGCTCCGCACTCAACAGACATATTAAAATGCTTATCAGGTTTTTCAAGTGTGAAAAATTATGTTATATTAAGTTAATCTACCATTAAATAAGTTTTTTATAAAATACGTAATTTGTAGTATAATTGTAAAACACCCACAAACAGAAATGTTATAACAATTAGTTTAATCAATTCTAACATTCATGGTTTCACTTGCATTTTAATTAATATTAGGGACGTATCTGATACCGATATATGGTAATCGGCGCACTGAGGTATAATTAAATAGAGATGATGCTTTATAGAACGAAAGTTTGAAATCTAAATTTGTTGCAACAGAGAGGGAAAACATTTTTGAGAAGGGAAAATGGAAGTCTAGGTAAATTTGGACACACTCAAAACATAGTTAAATCTACTAACTGGTAAGAGAAGAATAAAAATTGGAAAATTGTTTTCAGGCGTTGCCCAGTAGGTGAATTGGTTCAGCCGGATGAATCCCATTCACGTGATAAAGGTTTCAGCTCCTTAACTTCACAAAAGTCGACAGATGGAAGAGCTGAGGAAATGTGGATGTTTTAAGTATAGATATAGATATAGAGGGTATAGATATAGAGGGTATAGATATAGATATGGACACTGATAAAGATATGGATATAGATATGTAAAGAAATAATGTTTTTTAAAAAGGCTTTGTGCCTATTAATAATGTACACACTTCTGTTTTAAATTTTGGTATTCCGGTTTTGTATTTATTTTTTATCTTATAATTGGGATATCATATACTTATTTTTTGCATTTTTCTAAATATTATTTGAAAATATAAATTGTGTATATATTTTTTTTTTCGCTCCTTATATTTATATTTAAGTAAGTAGTAATTATTATTACACAACTATGTAGTGTTATCATATGTTTTCATGTAAATGATTTTTACCGACAAGCCATGTTAATTGGCTTGGTGAGTCCTAAAAAAAAAGTAATATTGTAAATAATAAAAAAAAAATCCGCTATATGGCCGGATGTTAGCAAGTATCTGGCCAGATAGTTAACTAATAAAATAAATAAAACGACTTTGTTTTTTTAACCACTAATTAAAAAAAATGAAAAAATTCCACCTACCGGTTTCAAAGCAAACAAGCTTCTTCGTCAAGGTTTACGTAACTAATGATTTTTTTCCTATTTTATTTTTATCATATTTACTAAATACTACATGTGGAGCCAATAAATCAAGTCTTTTTTTCCTAAAAAAAAAATTAGTTGTTAAAAACAAAGTTTTTTTATTTATTTTGTTATAATGAATAACCACAAAGTTAGTGCTTCAAATATAACATTTATTGAAGATAGTTAGCTACTCACCTCGCAATTTAAGTGACCTTTGGTGTGATTTGCCACTAAAATGGATCTTGGATGGAAAAGGATCTTTACCGACAAGCTATATTAATTGGCTTGGTGAGTCCTGTAAAAAAAAAAAAATCTATGAAAAAAATAATAAAACTGTAATATTGTATGTAAATAATAAATACATAAATAAAAAATAAAACATAGGCAGAATGGTGAATGTTCAACAGAGTGTAAAGTGGGTACTTAAACCAGCCGTTGACAGGTCATAAAGCCCTGTAAATGCCTAAACTTACATATTCCCTTCTCAAAAATATTTTCCTTTTCTGTTGCAACAAATTTTGATTTGTTTATTTTTAGTTTGTTGTAATGTTATACCTATATATATAACTTATGTGTTACAGTTCTTCAACAAACCGTTCGAACCCCTTTCAATTACCAAACCATTTTCATTAATAATAAAACATAATTGTGTATTTATAAAACGAATCACGGGGAGTCAGATTACTTACTTTATATAGAATTGAAACTTCGCAAGCCCAATAAAATATTGATAAGCAATGGCACCTTGGCATACACTACAGGATGTGGGGAGTTGATAAACATTTTTTTTAAATTGTCCGGATCTGCGATAATACTGCGCTATGCTCCTGACCACAAACATAATACCCAAGATTAGTACGCTGTTATCCTTCGTTTAAGCAATAAGTTAAAAGTAGTGATTTTGTATCAATGGTGAATGAATTAAAAAGGTTATAGTGAAAATGGGCACGAAAAAGAGTGACGTAAAACATTTAAAGTGCTGCAAACACAGTTCTACGTACAAACCTGATTTGATACGTTCTCATCCATTCAAATGGATCAATTTTCCCATCTTCGTTGGTTTATGGTTCATTCTTTTCTGTCTGATTATTTGCCCAATCGTTTGGTCAAAAGTCAGCGCGTATTACAATGAAAATAAAAGCACCCTGAACTGGCCTCACGACTGGCCGTATTTCTTCTGGAGTGTCGCTTTGTTTATATTCTGCGTTATCCTCGGAGTTCTAATTGCCATCTGGAAATGCATGGTGCCGAAGAAGAGTAAATACGATAAGATATTTCTTAACCCCGAGTACGGCGACGAGAAGGAGATTCTCTGCATCCATTGCATGGCGTTCCATCCACCCGGAGGAGCGAAATGCCCCTGTGCCGCGACCGATAAAAATAGTTGTGGAAAATGTGGAAGCGTTCGGGAGAGTTACAACGCGTGCTGTCAGAAAAATAAGCCGAAAGAAGACACTCTCTCTAAAGGACCGAGCTTCGATGTCACTTTGAGAAAACAGCAACCGGAATTGGACGAATTAGACAGACCTAAAAGAACGAGGTCTATCGATAACAAAAGAAACAGTTTGAGAAGTGCGAAAAGTAGAAACTCTAGTTCTTCCAGTTATGTTATAATTTCTTCGGCGCATGATGCGGGAACTAAAGATTTGATCAATAGAAAAATAGAGACATCTAAAATAACTCCGCAAACAAAGCAAGTTATAACTGATGGTAAAATCAAAACTAACGATGTGCTGTTGACAAAATCAAACCCTGTACAGTCTAAAGATACCTCGGGAAGTTTAAAATCTAAAAAACCAACGAATCTTAAACCGGTTGACGTAGACCTTGCAAATCGTCATGGAAATGTGGAGTTTTTCGGAGAAAAGATACCCATCGGCACGAATACACCAACGAGGGAAACTGTTGTTAATGTCCACTACGCCAAAACTTATCGACCATCGGAGAGCGAGTCTCCGTCTAATGTAGCTCCAAAAAGTGTCAGCAGCATGGAATCCATGGATAAAAAGAATTTTTCTCAATTTCTCCATTTAGTTGAGATTAACACGCCCATCACTCCCGAAGAGACGATCATGGGAGACGACGACGTAGATAATCCACCGATGAGTCCTCGCGAAATATTTTTCTACGATCTCATCCAAGCAGCCGAAAAATGTGACAACGGAAACAGTCCTGACAGCACCCACTTTGGTTTCTACAATAAATTAGAAAAAAGGAGACCAACGTCGCACATTTTAGTAACATCCGACGTAAAATTGGACGAAAAAACGGACAAACCAGACATAGACAAGTTGAAACGCTATACGATCAATATCGAACCGTCCGAGAGTCCAAATAAAAAGCAAAGGGTGATTGTTACAGATTTAGAGTCTCCTAAAATCCGGGAGCTGACGAGAGCCATAAGTTTGCACACTTCTACCGGGGATGATGACGACGAAAAACAGATAGTGAGAGATGACACGAAGACCAAAACAACCGTGAAGATCCTGCGGACAGTTAAGAAGAGCACCCCTGAAGCTGATGCCCTGAATTATCCAGTATTCGTGGAAAGGAAATCGTTCGCTCCGTCGAGCAATACCAGCTCTCTGTCAGAGCAGAATTCAACGCACGAGCTTCGCAGTCTGACGAAGGAATCGGTTAGCAGGTTTTTCATTTCTGACATGAGCAGTAGACCAACGAAGCCAGCGAGATTAAGTTCAAGTGTTGAACCGAACCAAAATACAGAAGATTCGAAAGACAATGATGATGATGTGTTTTCAAATTGATTGCGTCGAACATTATGTTAGTAAAACAATTAATTCGGTAATTACCCAATTAATTTTTAAAAATGTGTCAAGACAGTTCAAAACATTCAAATTATCTTATTGTCATTTTACGCATTGTTACAATAAATATATTTAACGTTATTGGTTTTGAAAAAACATCGATTGATTTTATCGAGATTGGCATATATTTTAACAGAAATCTCTCCTTATTTAAGAGTTTCGGAGCCGCAGCCTGATTGCGTTATCAGGGCGCTTTCGGATGGGGCTTCATTACCAAAAGTCAAACTGAGCGATTTTAAGTATTGCTGTTAAGTTAGGTCTTTTCTAAAATCGGAAATAATCATACAATGTAAACCTTTACGTGAAATTTACTTCTCTAAATTGCTTTTTTTAAACGCTCGTAAGAGCGTATTAGTAATATTATAAACACTAAAACTCCGTCCATTTCTAAACTGTTTTAACAATTAAATACTTAAAAAGCTACCTATGTCCGTATCACGATACTATGTTGTATCACGTCTAAGAACGTCGTCGATGATAATAGTTAAATTAAATATGATCATGGACAAATTGCTAATCGTTGTATTATTTAATCTGGAATTAGAACAAAAAATGCTTTAAATCACCTTAAATATCTAGCAATTTTAATTTGTCTAGTAGCAAGTTCTGATTGAAACCGACAAGAGAAAATGCCATACCGGGCGGGACCAATTTGTCTTGGGCCCCGATTACAATGGGAAGTAAACTAAAAGTATTTATCTTCAATTTTATCTACAAAGTAAAATAAAGTTTTCTGTATGAAAAGCAGAATATGCATACATTTTTTTCTTCTAAACATGTTCAATTATAGGTTACCGACAAAGATACTTTAAATTTTCATGCAAATATACTCATTTTCGCACACAAATATCGATTTTTCTTTATAGACAGTCGAAGATAACTCTGTTTTAACTTCCCATTTTAATCGGGGCCCTGGGCTGATATTCCAAACAATCTCGCGGCCGTAGAAAAACCATTTATCTCGCGTATTTACATCCAAAATACACGAGATAAAGTTTTTTATGCGGCCGAGGTTTTCCACACCGCAGGGGTGGTATTCTGAACGAAAAAGCGCGCGTAGAAAACGCATTTTTAACGTGTATTTACGTACTAAATACACGCTAACAAAGCGATCTCTTCACGCGCATTTCCGTTCAAAATACCAGCCCAGGGGTGGTATTCTGAATCGTATCTACCCCTAGAGAGTGATTAATTTGAAGTTTTTTTTAATGCGACGACATTTCGCTTCATATAATGGCCACATTGATGACTAAACGTCAAATGGTATATAAAACTGTTTAAAAAACGGAAAAAAAAAACAAATAACGGCGGCCTTCGTAGTGTAGTGGTCAAGACGCTTGACTCATACACGGAAGGTTACGGGTTCGATTCCCGGTGATAACACAAAAATTAAAATGTGATTTTTCTTAAGTTCTGTGATGTAATCCACCACTGTAATTGGGCCTCCTGGCCTGTTGTGGTGCAAAAATAAATAAATAAATACGGTTACGCCAATTTAACATATATTGGGTAATGCTTAATCGCCTTAGGTCAAATTAATGGTTTAAATGAAAAAAATTCAGTTTATTTTCACGTGTTCGAATTTGTTTGACGTTTGATCATGATCATCAGTGTGGCCAGTGGCCATAAATGAAGCAAAGTTTAGGTGCAGGCAATAAATAAAAATCCCTAAATTAACCACTCTTTAGGCACTCTAGGGCAGTAATTCCCAACTTTTTTGTCGCCGCGGACCGATAAACGTTTTATAATTTTACCGCGGCCCACTATTATTAAAAAAATGATATCCATATATTTGTACAATACATAATAAAAAAAAATACAACTATGGTACATAAGTTATAGTGACAAATAATAGTAAAGAAAACACAAGGTTTGTGTGAAAAATAAAGAAAAAATATATAATAACAATGAAGGATTATTAACACTTTGTATCCCGGAGCCGTGTAAACACGTGATTGTATAACCACTCGTTGTGTCCCGGTCCGGTGTTTTCACGTGGTACATCAGCTGTCTAAAAAGGTGCATTTTATTGACATCTATTGACTTTTATTAGTACTTTTTTGCTGCTGGTAAACCACGTGAAAACACGGGACCGGGACACAACGCGTGGTTATTATAATCACGTGTTTACACGGCTCCGGGACACAAAGCACAAAAAAGGAGTGAGGCCTGTATATGTGCGAACATTGCAATTTAGCGCAATAAAGGCCAATGTTGGCAGAACTATCGTACAAAAATGACTTATTGAATATTTTCAAATAAATATGGGAAGTTTCAATTCATTTAACACAGTATTTTCATAACTATGACACTTTTAAGAAACCTTTCGCAAAGCATGAAATTTCACAAAAATGGGCCGGGCACAGGGTAAATTCTATGTGTATTTCGCCGGTCTCAAAGTGTTAAGTTTTAGATATTTTTTTCATTTTCTTTTGTATTCATGGGTATTTTCAATATTTTTAGGGTTCAACGGAAGGTTGAAAGTATTTTTTTCAAGATATAGAAAATAATTTTGAGAATGCCCAGGGTTTAATATCGGGATTTTAATGTTTTTCTAATATCTTCCAGATATATTAACTTAAAAGTTATATATCTATTTTTAAAAAATAATATTATTATTATAATTACTATTTTTTTTCCGTAAAATGGCTTTATAGTGCAGAGCCAATTCTACCATATGAACATGAACATAATTATAAATATAAACAAAAATATAACAATAAACATAAAATAAAATTTTATATTTGCAGCACTTATGGTGGTCTTAGCATATCGCGCCATCGCTCGAACAACGGTGAATGGATCCGCCTTGCAGAGGCTTGGAGAATTTCGTTATTAGAGCTTTTCAGGCGTTCCCATAAGCTCCAGGCTCTTTGGCGGAGTAGGGCAGCGAAGGTGTTTATTCGTCCAGCTGTAAACATTTCAGAGGCACTGTAGTACCTAGGCAATCCGAAAAATTGTCGGTATAAATTGTTATACGTGACCCTTAATTTATTCCATGCTGCTTGCGTATAGTTTTATTTATTTATACTTTTACATTGTTTGTATTCTTTTTTTTATACAGAATAATGTTCCCTCACTGGGGTGTCCCGTGCCGAGGAAAACATTTTGCAAAAAAGAGAAACATGCCTAAGATAATAATATTTAACAAAGTTATGAAATATATTAAACAAAGTTAAAAAAAATAACAAAATAAGAACAATAAAAAAAACGTAATTAAACCAATTAACCTAATTACAATTAACATAATAAACAAAATAAAAAACAAACATATTCATAGTAAACATAACCAATTTATATAGACTAATTAATAAAATTCATAAACAGTGCATCCATTTTACATATTTGGCTTGATACACTCATCTATCCGTGCGCAACCCACCTCCAATATCCATTTCTTAATAGCCATTTTATATTTTGAGAACTTACTTATTGTCCTTATGGATAATGGAAGTAGATTGTACACTTTAACCGAGTAGTAGGTCAATCCTCTTTGACCGAAGGTTGTATTTATTTTTTTGTAGCATCGGGGTGAAGTATCTATTGTGTTTTTTTTTGTATCGGAAGGTAGAGAATAATTTTTACGTGCGTTTAGTAACAAAGCTTTTGCATACAGTTGTTTTATGGAATTTATATTGAGATTTTCAAATATACCAAGGGAGCTAGTTCTGATTGGGACTCTTAGGATAATTTTTATTAAAGCTTTTTGTTCAGTTATTATTTGCTTGATCAGTGTGTTTTATAATGTTTTGATGTTGAAGTTTTATGTCTTTTGATTTAATGCTAAATAAATGAGAACCCTGAGCTTGCTTCATTGAAAGGAGATGGTTCCATCTGGGGGTAATAGGAGATTGTGACACCCAAAGTGGCTTCCTTATGTCCAGTTTATTTCTTTGTTTTGGTTGCTGTCAGTCAGCACTGCAGAAAACCCCGCTTCACATAGATAGGATGTCGGAAATGGCAATGGGGATTAATTTTCAGTCATTACAGCACTACGATAAATTTTATAGGTATGTTCGAATTTTCAAAAGTAATTTTGATTTTTAACACTTTGAGTACCGGCCGAATACACATAGAATTTACCCTGTGCCCGGCCCATTTTTGTGAAATTTCATGCTTTGTGAAGAGTTTCTTAAAAGTGTCGTAATTATGAAAATACTTGGTTAAATCAATCGATACTTCTCATATTTATTGTAAACAATTTAATCAGTCATTTTTGTATGATAGTTTTGCCAACATTGGCCTTTATAAAGAGCTACATTGGAATATTCGCACAATTGGTTATGTTTTTTTATGATTATTTTAGTTTAAATTGCTAATTATGTTGATTAGATTAATTACGTTTTTATTTTATTATTATGTTAACTTTGTTAAATAACTAATTTAAGGCATGTTTTACTTATTGTAAAATGATTCCCTCGGCACGGGACCCTAGTGGCGGAACACTATTCTGTTTAAAAAAAGAATACAAACATTGTAAAACCATAAATAAATTATTATACAGGGTCTCACTCCTTTTATTATGCTTTGTATCCCGGTCCCGCGTTTTCACGTCGTTTACCAGCAGCGAAAAAGTACAAATAAAAGTCACTCAATGTCAATAAAATGCACTTTTTTAGACAGCTGGTAAACCACGTGAAAACGCGGGACCGGGACACAAAGTGTTAAGCAAGGCCCTTGCGCGGCCCAGTACCATTTGGTCCACGGTCCGGTACCGGGACCACTTCTCTAGAGGATAAAGAAGATTCAGAATTCCACCACTGGATTCTAATTCAAAAACACACGAGAACTTCTTATCACAGTTTTCCCTTGTTCTCACAGAAACTTTTTTTTCTAATAATGGTTTTAAACACTTTATTCCAACGCATCTCTGAAGTTGTATTTTCTTTCCTGACGTTTTTGATATTATACAACTAAAATATAATTTATTACCTACAAACTACATCATTAATCAATACTGCGACCTTCAGATTTCCGGCGAATATTTTCTTGTGCGTGTTCGGCAAATAAATGGATCAAAAATTATCATAACGCACATTAAAATAATCATTATGCAATATGATGTATGAACGCGTAGAATTCAAGCGAGCGTAACGCTTGGAATTATTAATTTGAGCTATTCGGAATATATATAGAGGATCTATTTTTGAGGAGTCATCAGTTCTTGAGATTGATTCAGTTGATTACACCAAGATGATCTCAATTAAGGTAAGAAATTTAACGATGATTTATTATTGATTTTAAAAATTATTTGGTTACACGAAAAAGTAAAAATTCATCAATCTGAGGAAGTTCGATGTTTTTTATTTTACAACAATATTTTGAGTTTGTCAAAATTTTTGTGGACAATTCAACTCCCTGGGGAGCTGTTTATATTTACATATTTCAACATAAACGTTTCAGCTCTTTAACTTCACAAACATCAACAGATGAAAGATTTGAAGGAATCTAGATTTTCAAATATGGGCAGAATAGTGAGTGTTACACAGTGTGTAAAGTGGCCACTTAAACCAGCCAATGACATAAGCCCTGTAGATGCCTAGAATTCTATATTACCATCTCTTAAATGTTCTTC
The DNA here is from genome assembly GCF_059751315.1 of Micrasema longulum. Classification (NCBI taxonomy): domain Eukaryota; kingdom Metazoa; phylum Arthropoda; class Insecta; order Trichoptera; family Brachycentridae; genus Micrasema; species Micrasema longulum. Next base: position 207,679 of record NW_028279165.1, read on the forward strand.
ACCACTGTTGTAATATGTTTAGTTTTTTTATTTGTTAAAAGACTATCAAACAAAACCAAAATAAAAATATGTTTATTTTTATGTATCGTATTATCATCGCTATGAATTTTTGTAATTTTAAAATTGCTCCGCCCGTGACGTCACAAGTTGTCGTCGGTGAGTTGTGCTGACATTTTAAAGTAGAACTTCGCAGCTGTCAAAATACGCGAAACGTTGAAAAATGGCTACCTGGAAACCGCAAACCCATAAAAATATGTTACAACGCTTTTGGATAACGAAATTGGGTACAATAAATGTTTTCTTGCGCGCGGTAAAACTTAGAGCATCGAGTTGTACAGCAAAGTTTCCTGGAAATAATAAAAACGAACCACTTTGAACGACGTCACTAGTTCGTATGAATCAACAAATTATAAGAGAGTTATGGAAGATTTCCGGTTTGTTTGCCGTCAATGGACCAATAAACGATATTTGTGTACGAAAATAAGTATATTTGCATGAAAATTTAAAGTATCTTCACCTTTGATTAAAAGAAAAAAAAGGAAGCATATTCTGCTTTTCATACAGAAAACTTAATTTTATTTTGCAGATAAAATTGAAGATAAATGTTTACTTGACGCGGAGTTATTTCAGAAATACAAAACTTTAAAAAATCATAGCGCTGATAATATGATATATAAAAATTGAAAATTTTATTTTTGGCTGAATTAATTAGTCTTCTAATTATTAATAATATAAAACACAGAACTTCCTCATTGATAACCTGTGACGTACTTCAAAATAGTTTTTTAGGCATTGTCGAGATACTTCGCCGTAAAATTAAATAAAAAAGTTTTCTAGCTGAAACATCTATTGATGTGGGTGAGATTCATCTGACTGAATTATTTCGCCTGCGCACGTCTAGGCAACGGCAAAGCTTGAAAGTGTTTTCAATTATTTGTACTTCTAGGATCAATTGGTTTTATCAACAATATTTTGTGTCTTTCCAAATGTTTGTCGACAAGGACTAGATTCAAACCCCTAGCGAGTTATTATCAATTTACATATCACAATGGAGATTGGAAACATCTAAGAAAAGGGAAAATGGAAGTCGAGGATTTAACAGGGTTTATGGCCTGTCATTAGCTGGTTTAAGCGTGTATATGCATGTTTAAAAAGAGGAAAAATGCCGAATGATACGTATTGTGTAAAGTTGTTATTCAAACCAGCCAATGACAGATCATAAGCCCTGCCCTGTAAATGCTTAGGCTTCCATATTCCCTTCTCAAAAAAATTTTCCCTCGCTGTTGCAACAGATTTAGATTTACAGTTTCATCTCAATGGAAATAAATGTAAATCTTTATTCTATAGTGTAACAATCGATTAAAAATAAAACACAATTTCAAATCTATCTCTTTTTTAGGTGACAGTTTGCTTGGCAGCTCTGGTGGCCATTTGCAGTGGTCACCCGGCCATTTCCCATAGCAACATTGTTCGCGGCCATGGCCACATCGGGCACATTGGTTCTCCTCTGATCGGACTGGGTCATGGCGGGCTCGGCTATGGCGGGCTCGGCTATGGCGGACTCGGCTATGGCGGGCTCGGCTATGGAGGGCTCGGCTATGGCTTGGGCTACGGCGGGCTCGGCTACGGTGATGGATTGGGACTCGGCTATGGCGGATTAGAACACAACAGTTTGGGTCTAGGACATGGCGTGTGGGGACTCCACAATAAACACGGACTTTATGATGACCATCACCACGTAAGTTGAATATTCGTCATTTTTTTTTTGTTTATTTATTTCCCATATTTGAAGGAAGTAACAAAACAGTTCTATGTTTGAAAAGTACTTGATTCCTGGACGAGTGGTTTCACTCGGGTTAGTGCATTTGCATAAAATTCCTGATGAGGTTCTGGATTTGATTCCCGGCAAGATAGATACGGAATATTTATCTTTATATGCATAATTCTTCTGTACGTGTGATGTCACTTAACTCCTAAACGGCTTAACCGATTTACGTGCGGATTTTTGCATAATAATGAGCTTTGTGCTGCAAATGTTTGTAAATCTTAAAATCTTCAATCTAATCCGTAAAAAAAGTTAGGAGCATAATTTTTTTATTCATCTTCACACACTAAAAATTGGGAAGATATTTTTTTTTTAATATAAAAAAGGGTTTTATTTGAATGTTTACAAAAATAATTAGTTTTTCGTGGATCTCAATCAAGTTATTTCCTTCAATTCCTTATAATTTCTACCCATTTATTCCTTTTACTGGATTTTTGGTAATCCTAAAATAATATTAACATATTCAATGAATTTTTGAAAATCACAATCATAAACAAAGTGCACCCCTGTTGCTAGAAGAACAGAGTTTGACATTTGCAAAAAATATCCTGTATTTACAAAATATTTCTTTTCTATTTGGAATTCAACCATAAAAATGACCTAGGTACTTACTTGAATTCTATATTTGGATATTAATATATCATTACACGTACAGAAAAATTATGTGTATGGCTGGTGATATGGCACTTTTTTTTATTTTGCTTTGGGCAACAGCAAATCACATAATGTATAAACGAAAAGATTCAAATGTCGAACTCAATGTCACACGTCACTTAGTATATAGTTTATTGAAAATTCGGATACCAAAAAAACGTTTGGTGAACCAGCTTATAGCAGGCAAGACAACGTTTCGGCATGACAACGTCTGTCAGGTCCGCTAGTTTCATTTATGTTTTGACTTGACTTATTTTGAATGTTTACAATATTTCAAAGTCCCTGTACTGGCATGGCTTCTGTAACGTGAGACTTCATCTTATCTTTATCTATTATGTATTTATTAATTTATTACATGTACACATATATCTACATTTTGTTTTATTACCAGGAAATCTACATATACTACGAAATAAAACAATAAGTTTACTCAACAGAGTGGTTTGTATCCATCAAACGTGTCTCAGACTGTTTTAAAATGAAGACTATTTCTATTTTTAAATAATTTTTGAAACAATTAAAAAAAAAATATATGAAAAATAATTCTAATGCAGTACCTTATGCACCATTAGGTGCGGATAGAAGAATTATGATATTTAAGAAGTCTTCTAGAAGAGGCTAGAATGGATTGTAGCAACGCAGCGATTTTTTTTGTTTTAATACAATTTTGTACTAAGTAAGCTGTATGACTAATTTGATATATTATCATTGACTATTTTTAAAGGCTTATCCAGCATACGCTTTCGACTATGGAGTAAAGGATCACCACACAGGAGACGTCAAGTCTCAGCATGAGATCAGGGATGGAGGAGTTGTCAAAGGTATAGTTATTATTTTTCTGAGTAAAAACGGAGAATAGTATACCTATTTAGAAATTGGGATATAGTTGTAATTGATAAAAATTTTGGAGTACAGCAGGGCAGTCATCTTGGACCTGTATAATTTAATAGTTTTTCAGTATTCATTCACTATTCTTTTTAATTTACCCGCAATAGAAATAGTTTTGAAAAACATGTATTATAAATACTTGTTTCAAAAATATTCTCAAGTCTCAGGTCTCAAGCTCAATTCCCGGGCGGTTCGACGTAAAATTTTAAATTTTGATTTTAATCGACGATTTCCACTCTAATATTTCATAGTCCCTGAACTGAAAGTAATTATGCATAAAACATGCCAGTCCACAATTTTGAAAAAATGAGACAGAGTTATCGGGTGCAGTAAAGTCAATTCTATGTTCTACTAAAAACAGCCAGACCGCTTTCATAAAAAAAACTGTAATAATCACCTTCTAAAATTAGTGTCGATCACAAAAATGGCATTTCCCAATTTGTAGAAAACACCCACAGCAATAGAAAATCTTGACGAATTTTAAAAATCATTCAAACTAGTCAAATACATAGTTAAATTCTCGTTTGTAATGTAAAAAACAATTATACTTTCCTTGTTTATCATTTGTTAAAGTCAAAAACATTCCAACTGTTGTGTAGATTTGATTATTTACTGTTTTCACAAACGTGCTATTATCTCAGTTCCACTTTTCTATGGCTGGCTGCTTTCTGCATAACTACATTCAACTGAGTCTAAAGCGAGAAACTGATCATTTTGGCTTCATGTAGTAGATGGTTATATGCTGTTTTTAGTATACCAATGTAGGCTTTATGTGCCACCGGATGTGGATGATAATGCATCAGAATTCGAAATCAAGACATATAGAAGTTTATGGATATTTTTTTTAAAAACACTTTGGGTACCACAGGGTTGTAATATAGGACCCATACTAAATATAAATGTATAAGTATTGGCGGCCCTCGTGGTGTAATGGTCAATACGCTTGACTCACACACGGAAGGTTTTGGGTTCGATTCCCGGTGAGAACACAAAAATTAAATGTGATTTTTCTCAAGCCTGGGTGTTCTGTGATGTAATTCGCCACTGTAATTGGGCCTCCAGGCCTGTTGTGGTGCAAAAAGAAGATTAACAAATACAAAATAAATAAAACAAAAAGTAAAAATATAAGGTTTGTTTTTTTCTGATATTATGTTTGGGGTACTACAGGGTCGAAATAAATGACCCGCACTAAATACAAAGATTTATTTTATATGTTATTTGATTTTTTAGGTCAATATTCTCTGGTAGAGCCTGACGGTTCAGTCCGCATTGTAGACTACAAAGCTGATGATATCCACGGATTCCAAGCCAATGTGAAGAAGATTGGACCAACAGTCCACCACATGCCACACCACCATCTTCACTAATGACCAAATGACTGATGCAGAATCCCAACGAACTGATTTTAATGACCCGATTATGTGATACGATAATGATTTTTGTAAATAAAATGTAAATATTTAAATTATAAAAAAATATTTAAGGCTGATCAAATATATATGCGCATATTTTAAAAACCTTTTTGATATTTATCTTTATCCAATTTAAAAAAAAGCTGAAAAAAAACAACCAATATGTTGACATGTTCAGAATTACCCCTTCTTCGTCATCATTATTATTTTGCCTCTATTCACATCCAATGGTGCATAGGGCGCTACATTAGAACACCAAATGCAACGTATCTTGATGTTTTCCATCAAAATGAAATTTATTTTGGCTAAAAATCTTTGATTGGCTTTCTACTGAAACTAATAAAATAAGAGACATAAAAGAAATCCAGCCGGTCTACAAACATTTTGACATACTCAAAACATTGTTGAATTAACTAACTGGTAAAATAAGAAGTATCCAAATGAAAAGATTGTTTTGCGGCGTTGTCTAGTAGGTGAATTGGTTCAGCCGGATGAATCTCACCCACATGATAAAGGTTTCAGCTCTTTTATTTCACAAAAGTCGACAGATGGAAGAGTTAAGGAAATGTGGATGTTCAAACATAGGCAGAATGGTGAAGGTTCCACAGTGTGTAAAGTGGCCACTTAATCCAGCTAATGACAGGTCATAAGCCTTGTAAATGCCTAGACTCCCGTATTTCTTTCTCAAAAATGTTTTTTCTCTCTGTTGTAACAAATTTAAATATGAACAACCCTAGGGAGAAAATCGAGCCAGTTTGCAAGCATTTTGATATACTCAAAACATTGTTAAATTAATTAATTTGATGTTAGATCCACTACACTTGACTTTATTTATCAAAGACCTTATTATAATAATTATTGAAGTTTTACATTTATAAAAGACAACTTCTGCAACTGTTCAATTTCTGATTTCGGGGATACTGTCCCATCGTCAAGACACTTGTCTACTGACAAATTATACGCTTTACTTATAAATTATATAGGCGGAGAAAGAAACTAAAATTACTCGTAACGGGAAATATTCGAGGGAAGGGAATTTCATTTAAAAGAAGACAATTTTTTACAGTAATTTGTATATTGTGCGAATGGAGTTAATGAGGCAATTTACTTGTTAAATATGGCTTCTGTACAGAATATAAATGTTTTTTTTCTGTACAAAGACAATTATTACGACTTACATTTGGTGAATGTTACACAGTGTGTAAAGTGGCCACTTAAACCAGCCAATGACAGGTCAAAGGCCCCGCAAATGCCTTGACTTCCATATACCCTTCTCAATAATGATTTCCCTCACTGTTGCAACGAATTTAGACTTAAATAAATTAAAATATAATTAAAATAACTTAAAAACAATGGGACAATATTATAAATTAAGAACAAGGGAAAAATGTCGATTTTTTATATTTTTCATTATGTAAATTCTATTGATGGTCGTATTAATAATAATTCTAAGTAAGTCCCTCTCTAAGCAAAAGAGCATGTCTCTTTTTTGGAGGGAAACAGCATAAAAAACCAACAAATATAATGAAACATATATTAAAACTGAATTGAAGCTTGATTATGTTAAATCAAAAGACTTTTGCATGAAGGTGATGTAATAAGTCTTACGCGTCAGGGGTGGTATTACGAATCTTCTATACCTCCTAGAAAGTGGTTACTTTGGGGATTTTTGTTTTTTTAATACGACTACACTTTGCTCTATGTAATGGCTACACTGATGATTAAACGTCAAATGATGTAAAAAAACTGTTTAAAAAACGAAAAAAAACTAATGCGGTTTGGTCAATTCAACCTAATTAAGTGTTTTTGGTAATGCTTAAGCATTTGAAGGTCGCAATAATGTTTTTTATTAAAATAATCATGTTTGATTTTACATGTTCAAATTTATTTGACGCTTAATCATCAGTGTGGCCAGATATGAAGCTAAGTGTAAACGCAAGCAAAAAATAAAAATCCCCAAATTAACTACTTTCTAGGGGGTAGAAAAGATTCAGCATACCACCCCTGGTACCTGTACAGTGACGGTTAAATATTGCAGACTATACAACAAATATTTCACCTTGACCCTGCCGAGAATCAAAACCGGTTCTACTAGCATGGTTAGCAAATGCACCAATCACTATGCAAGGAGGCCGAATTTTTTCTGCTCGATTTCCTTTTTCAGGATTTTTACTTGAGAGTACCCTTCGAGTCGAAAACACTCGTCCGGGGTCCGTATTACAATGGAAAGGCAATAGCAGTATCTTCGACTGCCTATACAGGGTGTTCCTTAAACCCTGTCACATCCGAAACCACGGTGATCAGTATGAGCAAGAAGACATATTGGCACATTAAAATAATTTTTTAGAATAAATAAAGTTTAAAAAAAAATAGTTGCTAACTTCTGCAGGAGGGAAACGAGGAGGGGGGAGCGGGCAGTCTGACACACCGTTAAACGCGCGGCCGCGCCCCCCTCGCTTCTACCCGTAGAAGTTAGCAACCATTTGTTCTTTTTAATATTTTATTTTTACACATTTTCGTCGTTATAAATATTTTTTAATTATGCCAATATGTCTTCTTGCACATACTGATCATCGTGGTTTCGGATGTGACAGGGTTAAAAGAACACCTGTATAATAAAATCGAATTTTCTGTATAAACGGTAGAATACTATATAAAATATGTTTTGAGACATGTTTAATTGAACGTAGTTATGAAGAAAGCATCCAGTCTACAGTTTTGAACAAATGAGATATTGGTGTTATCGAATGTAGGAAGGTCAATTCTATGTTCTAGATTTGATTATTCACTCTTTTAACAAAAGTGCTATTATCTCAGTTACACTTTTCTATCGCTGGCTGCTGTCTGCATAACTACGTTCAGTTATAGGTTACCAACAAATATACTTCAAATTTTCATAAAGAAGTGTTTAGGGCCAGATCGCAGAAACTTCAGAGGAACTTTCCTCACGGAAAACTAAAAAAAATCTAATATTTTTTCCGAAAACACATTTTAAAAATGTTTTTATTTTTACTTTTTGAAAAAAGAGAAAATGTTCGTTTTCTTGGACTAGCAAACCACTAAAAACCACAAACTACCAAAAAAATGAGATTTAAAAAAGCCGGCCTCGTAATCACTCCGTAGGAGAAGATAACTACAGACGATCGCTAAGCATACCGTCTTGGTAATTGTCATATAATAATTGACACGTAACTTTAATAATTTCATCTTCTAAAAACGCATTCGCCTATATTGAAAGATATAAAGAATCATGATTTGGATGATTTGATAACTAAGCACGTAATTTTAATTAATTTATGGGTTCATTAAAAATACTCATAAAACACGATTGCAAATATTTATATTTCGCACTAATAAAGTAAGTGATCGTGGCACGCAATATGCACTGGGCGCATTTTTTGGTCTGTAAAGCAGTTAATGAGCTGATTCTAATCGCCTAATGAGGATTGCATTTTTGATTGCATCACTTGCGATTACGCATAAAAATATGTGTCATTTTTAAATTTGAAAAATATATGGAATTAAGGAAGTCTTATCAAATGTTGCTATTTTTTAATTTTTATTCTAGTAAAAAGGCTACATAGTGCAGAGCCTATTCTACCATATATACATAAACATAAAACAAAATTTTATATTTGCAGCACTTATGGTGGTCTTATCATATCCCGCCATCGCTCGAACAACGGTGAATGGATCCACTCTGCCAGTGGCTTGGTTCTCGGCTTCTAGGCTTGGCGCTTCTGCGCGTTATTAGAGCTTTTTAGGCGTTCCCATAGGCTCCAGGCGCTTTGGCGAAGTAGGGCAGTGAAGGTGTTTACCCGTCCAGCTATGAACATTTCGGAGGCACTGCAATACCTAGGCATTCCGAATAATTGCCTGTATGAATTATTAACAATAACCCTTAATTTATTCCATGCTGCTTGCGTATAATTGTTACACAGTTCCGCTGTATACATGGACGTCAAATGCGAAGTAAAGATGATTTTATTCACTTCGTTACTGCACTGAAAGAAGCGTCTCGCTATCATAGGAGCCCTGATATTGATGGCTCTTCTCTGTCTTTCTATGTTCTGATCATCTTTTCAATCATCAGTCAGTATATGCACTAGATACTTGACTTTTGCAGTTACCGTTAAACTGTTGTTGTCTAGGAATACAGGTGGTGATGGGTGCACGATTTCAGAAAATGACGTCTTCTGTTTAAATATAAGTATGTCCGATTTTTTGGCATTGTATAACATATTGTGGTCATTTGCATATTTTTCGCAAATATTGAGCAACAATTTCATACTATTAATAATAGATGGAGTCAATAATACCATATCATCTGCATAACTAATATTGCTAGCGCAGACGCCGTTAACATGACATCCGACTTTGGTTGAATTAAGGAGCACGGTAAGATCATCCATAAATATATATTAAAAAGTGCCGGAGACAGACAAGTGTAGAATGTTCTTTAAGAATGGTATTATTTATTTTAGTTCAAAGGATATTTTCATTCATCTATATTTTGATTATTAATTTATTTTTAACTTTAAAAATGTATCGATTAATTCAATAAATGAAGAAAATATTATTTATTGTTTCGGCATTTGCTTTGTTTTAAAAATAATTTATTATTCTTTACGAATTTTCATGAAGGAGTGAAAATTTTTTTAGGATAAAAAGTAGCTTTTAACATTTTTCAGCTCTTCGGCTATCCCTATTCTAAAAATCACGTCAATCGGTAGCTCAGTTGCGACGTGAAAGAATAATTCATTTTTCCTAATATTCACTAACAATTTTCCGGAGGCAGAGATATATATTTTTCGGAATGACAGTAGCCTACTTCACTTCTCATCTTCCAGCTATCCCGATGCAAGAAAATCATGTCAATTAGTTATACCGTCGCGACGTGACGGAAACACAAACAAACAAACACTGTTTTCCAACACACCCGAAATCGTTTTAAAGACAGGCTTCCTAACGGTTTCGATCATACAAAAAACAATTTTTCCTCAATAAACGAGTTACTGTTTTAAAATGGTCAATTTCATGTATCGCGATTTTAATTGAATTTAACCCTGATATATTATGGAAATGTTGTGGTGTTGTCAAGAAAAAGAGAGTGCTGGCCTCTTTTCTTCACGCCATTGGTCGGCAGGAGTCGGAGAATCAATGACTGTTGAAGAAAGGTAAAAACTGTGGCAACAAATATATCAGTGTATGTCTAAGTGCTAGTCATATTTACTTGTAATAATAATATGAAATACGAAAAAAATAAAATATTGAAAAAAATGTTTAAAATGAAGCTTAAAGATATATATAAAAAAATAATGAAATGAGTTCTTATACTGAAAGTTGACCTAATTTTTAAAATATACAGGGTGACTGAAACTGAACCCGCCATAGCAAATTCGCACATGGAGGAGGTCATTGGCTTATTATTGGATCTTGCTTTTCCTAGCTTATGTTTTATAGTTTGGGATATATGTAAATTTTTATACTTTATTGACATTTTTCGAAAATTTGACCTTCAAGCATTCAGAACTTTAAGTTTTTTTCATTATTTTAGTATTATTTTTTATTTGTTGGGAGTCGTAAACATTTGTGATCAAAATACGTCGGAACTTCCCTCAAACTAGGGTTAAAAAATAAAATATTACGCTTTAAAAAAAGTACTTAAAAAAAACTTTACCATCAAATTCAACCTCAAATAAAAAAAAAGTACGGTGTTTCTCTAATTTATTCTACTCTAAGTTAGTTTTCTAGTTCGTCAACTTTTTTAAAAAGCGTAAAATCTTATTTTTTAACCCTAGTCTAAGGGAAGTTCCGAGTATTTTGATCACAAATGTTTATGACTACCAACAAATAATAAAATAATGAAAAAAAAAGTCCTGAATGCTTGAAGGTCAAATTTTGGAAATATCTCAATAAAGTATAAAAATTGACATATCTCCCAAACTATAACATTTAAGCTGAGGAATGGATGGTCCAATAATTAGCAAATGATCTTCTCTATATGCAAATTTGCCATTGCGGGTTCAGTTCCAGTCACCTGTATACATTCTTATGTAAAAAACGTGAACTGAAAACCAGACAGTCCTAGTACTGGATAATAATGACCCTAGTTATATTATTGGCATACAATAAAAAATAAAATTGAAAAAATATGTACTTTACTGACAGAATGCATTAAGCCTTTGCATTGTATAAATACTTTGTTCGTAGTTTGCTTGAATTTAATTCTATCGTTAATATTTAGAATCGGATCAAATACTTTCATAATCAACTATTATGATCGTCAAGAGTACTTTTATATATTTAGTTTAGAATTCAGAAGGATTTTGGCTGGTTTGATATTCTTGCGCAAATTAATATATAACTGTATAGATGCCCATAATATCCTCGCTCAGATAAACCTTAATGTACCGCGCCGTAACTTGCGTACCAATCCTGTCTTTGCTGTGGGAAATCATAAAACTAACATCGGATCCTTTTCCCTTCTGCCAAAGATCTTCAGAACGGGGAATGAAATCTCACTATACGATACTGTCGATGTGTTCCTACAGCAATGGCAGGCATTTAAGAAGCAAGCGGTGTTGTCTCTCCTGACTCGCGATGTCACACTTGCTATTTCCGCCTAGATTATGCCATATACATACCTTTTGTTAATTATACACTTTGTTAATTTGAGTAGATTTTAAGAATGTTTAGATTAAGTATTACTCATTAATGCCAATCTATTAGGGCTTACTTAAGCCTGTTGATTGACTTTAAAAAAATAAAAAAGTCTTTATAACATGTTCCGAGATAATCGCGTTTAAAGCTTTTTTATTATTTAACGCATTATTTCTCCAACAATTTTTTAAATTTTTTTAAAGCTTCGAAAGAGTAATCTTTATTCTAGGAATAACATAAGATTTAAAATCAACGTCTTGCACCCGTAATAAAAAATATTTTACTGAAAGACTGTTGACTTAATGCATTCTGTCAGATCTAAATGTATGCATATTAACTTTTCTTGTATTCTTGTGAACTGTTTTGTGAACAAATAAATAAGAGCTGAACCCTTTATTAATGTGGGTGAGATTCATATGGCTAAATAATAACACCCATTAAACTTTCGTACTTCTTTTTTGTCAGTTCAATCAACATTATTTTAAGTATGTCCGAACGTTTGTAGACACGGCTGGATTTCACCCTAGGGAGATATAAAGATTAACATTTATTGCAACAGAGGGGGAAAACATTTTTGAGAAGGGGTTAGGGAAGTCAAGGCACCTATGGGGCTTATGGCCTGTCATTGGCTGGTTTATGTGGCCACTTTGCACTCTGTGTAACGAATGGTTGATCGTAAAAAAAAAATAGACAATTATGTTTGGCAAGTTATTTCAATCTGAATACACTTGGAGATGACACTTGTTTTTCTTATGATTAAAGTGTTATAGAGAAATATCACATTGTACAAATATCGATAAAAACACGTGAAAAGGATTTAGAAAAATTTGTTGTATTTTCAAAATCGATGCGGATATTTATTTATTTTATTTTATTTTATTTTATTTATTTGGATAACCAACAGCTATAATTATATCATATTTATATAACAAAACAAATAACAAATAAGCCAATTACAGGTTTTCACAAGTAGCATCACAGTAAGTTAAAAAAGATTCTCGAACATAAAATGAATAGTAATTAAATGTAAATTTAAAAGAAAAGAAAAAAAATACTACGAGTTATTTTGAAAGCAAACGCCGCACGTCATTAAGATTATTTTCAAATAAATCTATGTTTAATGATTTATTTATTACATTAAAATTATTAAAAGTTCGCCATAAATATGAATTTTGCCTATAATTAGATGAAACAAGAGGTATGTGAAGAAGAGGGTTATTTCTTAAAACTTTGGAAGGAACATTGATAGAAAGTTTGCAAAGTAGTATTGGATATTGTGGAGAAATGTTATCATACATATTTTTTAAAATTAAATTAAAAAATATGTTGTTACACAGTGTGTAAAGTGGCCACTTAAACCAGCCAATGACAGGTAATAAGCCCTGTAAATGCCTAGACTTCCATATTCCCTTCTCAAAAACAATTTACCTCTCTGTTGAAATAAATTTAAATTAAAAATATGTATTTAAAAAAAACCCTACGTGTGTCTTGACAATGACGTCGAGATTCTTGACGGTGTTCTATTTAAATTTACTGTCACAAACAATGTTCAACATTTAACCGAATCGTGACGTATTAATAAATTTTAAAAACTCTTTCCGAAGCTAATGGTGCATAGGGCACTGCATTGGTACACCAATCGCAGCGCATCTCGATCATTTTTGTTACATGAAGGTAAGATGATCAGTCTTATGCTGCAGGTACCAGTCCTTGGACTATGAAATATTCTAGTGTGAAAACACCTTTTTGAATAAATATTTCATATCCCGATAGAACCCGAGACCTCTTGCATGGTAGGCTAACGCGCTGACTATTACAATACGAGGCCGACGTAAATATATTTTGTACGCTATTAATAAGTACAAAAAATTTTTTTTTTATTCTACAATATTTCATACCATATTAGCGAAAAATTTAAAAAAAAAACTCCCAAGTAAAAGTAAATATGGTTTTTCTCTATTAGGGATAATAGAACTTCCAGTGATGGGTCTGCAAAGGGGTGTGACGTAGGTGTTCATAAATAAAAAATATATTTGTGTTTTCACTACATACGTAATTAGACGCATTTATTTTAAAACAATTTTATTACGTAGGGAGTCTTTTAATTTATTGTTATTACAGCATTTCCTCGCGGACGTCAGACGACTATAAACCTTGAGGTGTGGGCGGTCAGTGTGTAATAAGGGCGATAGTGCGTATTCACCTACATACATACATTAAAATTAATAGAGAAATTCCATTTGGCCTCCCAAACGGATTCAAGGTTCGTTAAAACGGGAGTTTTCAAATATTGTATTTACAAATATGTATTTCAAAAATAGGAACAAAGAGAGACTGCAAAATAAACGAAAAAGAAACAAGTCTCAGCATTGAAGAGTTTAGGATAATGCGCGGTTTGCCATTTCTTTATACAAACGTATTCCCGCATTTTCTACCTGTAGCTCGATCACAAATAACTATCGACGTGCTCTCAAACATGCTAAGCATTTGAGCGATCACAATGAACAATAATGAACATGCTTAAGTTAACGCAGTCATAAGTCAACGCGTGTGCAATCTCTAAGTCAACGCGTGTGCAATCTCTAAGTCAAAGCTCGTGTCGGTTTGTTTTATGTTTTCCTTCTAAATAAATACAGTTCACTGGCAAAAAATCGGCGTTTATTATAAAAAATAATACAATATATTGTATTTGCAAAGTAGTAAGGAGTATCTAATACAAAGAAATGAAAATTAAATTACCATTACTATGGCGACTGCTTTTATTGACATTTAGCTTGCCAATCGCCGGCTAAATGCCATGAATAGCATGATAAGTAATAAAGAAATAAATAAATAATAAATAATATAAAGTTAAAGGCTTTTTTCCGGGTCTAAAGAAGTTTTTATATAACTTACTTAAGTGATTGCGCTTAGTAAAAAGAATATAGTGAAAGATGTATGCTTCCAAAATGTACATGTAAATAATATTTTCCTTTCCATAACTGGCCTGGTCCCCTACAGGGCCAGAATGAGATAGAAATATTTTATACATAAAAAAATGCGATTGAAAATCTAACGCCTTTTTCATAACTTATAATGGTTAAGAAAAGCAGTTGCTCCTGTACAAATCTGTAACATTATTGTAAATGGACTTTTAAGTCTGTTTATGTGCAGAATAAAAATGATCGGGTTGTGGTCCTGTGGCTAGTGTCTCGGACTCACGGACCAAAGGTCTGTGGTTCGAATCCCACTCTACCCCAACTTGATTCCATTTTCTAATAGTGAGTTATTTACAACTCGTTGAAAATGGCCCTCAAAATTAAATATTTGGGTAAATCATAAGAATGCAAATATTTCTTTTAAAAAAAATAAAAATAATAATAATAAAAAAAAAATTGTGAGGATGGTAGGGGTAGGAGAGGGTGAACCGGTTCTTGAAAATTGTCAATCCCTTCACTGGTCTTTGTCCGTATGGGCGACTCTATTAGCCAGTGGCGTATTATTACTCAAACTCTAAGGTCTCTGATAAGTTCTCCGATATATTCATCACATCGCAAGGAGAGAGGAACATTGCCCGGAAAAGCATGGCGGTCACAATCCTTTCGTCAGGAAGCAATTAGGAATTAAACCCTGTCACATCTGAAACCACGATGATGAGTATCGGCAAGACGACATATTAGCATATTATTTTTTAAAATTTAAAATGAAGAAAATCAAAAAAAATATATATTTAAAAAAAACAAATGGTTACTGACTTCTGCAGGGGAGAAGTAGCAGACTTTCTCCTCCCCCCTCCTCGTTTCTCCCCTGCAGAAGTAAGCAACCAGTTGTTTTATTTGATATTTTATTTTTGTAAATTTTATTCGTTCTAAAAAAAATATTTTAATGTGCCAATATGTCTTCTTGCTCATACTGATCATCGTGGTTTCGGATGTGACAGGCTTTAAAGAACACCCTGTATAAGAAAGTCTTATTTTTTCGACTGTTCGTATGATTTTTACAGTAAATAAATAAAAAAACTTGTATAAAACATTGATGTGTTGAAGTGTAAAATATTACAGAAATCAACAGAGCGTAAATATCAGAATAACTTATTAATAATAATTCATTAATTAACTCACATTTGGTATAAAAGCAAAACCACCAAATTTTTCAATCACAAGTACACAGTGCGTGATCGTACGAGTATCATAACAAAATGGCGTTTACTAAGGTGATTATTCTATGTTTTTAATAAATACATATTGCAAGAGTTGTTTGCCGTGTGATAAAACAAGTTTAAAATAAAATATTTATTTGCAATCAATAAAAAAATAACTATGTAATCAAATGTTTTAGCCTTTTTATCCAGTCAGTTATTTATGTTTTTTTTCAATCACACGTGAGTATTATTGATATAACCTAAAAAAAAATAACACTTTTTGTTTATAAATTGAGTTTACCGGTTACGATGTTTTAATATATTTTGAAATATTGAAAGAAAGAGAGAAGTAACGAGAAAAAGATAAAAAAATACGATAGTAATTGTTTATTTTTAATTATACTAATATTTTTAGTATCCAAATCTTTATTTATTTAATCTTTTTTCGAGCGGTCATTCAATAAAATGAAAAATATCTTATAACAATTAATATTAATTAAAAGTTTTTTTATGGATAAAAAAGTTCATAACTAAACTATTTTTTTTATGACAACAAGCGTTTAAGAATCACAGGATATTTTGTTTTTCAATGTTGAATCATAACCATTGGCGGCCTCCGTGGTGTAGTGGTCAAGACGCTTGACTCACAGACGGAAGGTTCCGGGTTCGATTCCCGGTGAGAACACAAAAATTAAATGTGATTTTTCTCAAGCCTGGGTGTTCTGTGATGTAATTCACCGCTGTAATTGGGCCTCCTGGCCTGTTGTGGTGCAAAAATAAAAAAAATAAAATAAAAAATAAAAAAAATAACTTTTTTTTTTTGTTTAATACACAAACTATACAATTTTACTATAGCACGATTATAACTTTGATGTCTCGACGTGATAGAAAATTCAGTGTTAATTCGGGAATTTTCTATATTAAAATAAATACATTTGTAAATATTGTGACACATTATGATAAGTTATTTAATATAATTTAATTTATTTCTTTAATAAATTTATAATTCAATCAAGTAATTAATTTTAATAGTAAAAATAAAAATAAAATAATAATTGTGATACATTTATTGGTACAATATATAATTTAATAAACAGGTTAATAAATGTTTTTATGTTTCGATTAGCAATAGTTGAAATACATGTTAACAACGTTGCCGAGCGAGAAAAGTTGCCCGAAGGAGCTCTTTGTAATCTAGTAGCCTTGGCACCTTGATGCTGAAAGAAAGTAATCCAAAAGTATATAATATGTATTTCATTGGATTTAGGTAAAGAAGGAAACGAATTCTTCACTGATTGGGAATAAATTGATTGGACATGATCAATTTGCCAAAAAGATTACAAAACTTTTTTAAGGCCTTGTAATTCTTATATCTGTGAATCCGACCGAACCTATTAAAGAGCCACGGATAGTAGCGAGAAGCTTTATTCGGCATTCGCAGAGAGAGGGAAAAGGGCAAGACCACGAGGTGTGTTTTAAAGATTGATTAGGATATCCGCAGCAGCACGAAGGGGCATCAGCTATATTAAAAACAAATAATTTTTCATTAATTTTACCGTGACCTGTAGTTCAATCACAAATAACTATCGACGTGCTTAAAAATATGCTAAGCATTTGAGCGATCACAATGAACAATAATGAACATGCTTAAGTTATCGCAGTCATAAGTCTACGCCTGTGTAATTTCCAAGGCAACGCTCGTGTCGGTTTGTTTTATGTTTTCCTTTTAAATAAATACAGTTCACCGGCAAAAAATCGGCGTTTACTATAAAAAAATAATACAATATATTGCATTTGCAAAGTAGTAAGGAGTATCTAATACAAAAAAAGTTCAAAATAAATAACCATTACTATGGCGACTGCTTTTCTTGACATTTAGTTTACGAATCGCCGGCTAAATGCCATGAATAGCATGATAAATAATAAAGAAATTAATAAAAATAGCCGTTTTGGAATATTTTCCATATTTACACCGGTGAAATTCAAATATGTGACTGTGCAGCAGGATTATACGTCAGAAACGTAACTATTTTGACATTTAGTATTAGATGTTCACGGATTTTCCGTTGTGATCGCGAATACGATATACAACCATGGTGAGAAATTGTTATCACGTCGATAGTTATTTGTGATTGAGCTATTGATAAAAATTGGGTAGTGTTTTACATCCTAGGAGATAATATTATTCTCTTCTCTATTTTGTATCTACATAATACATGTTGAAATACCTGTATGATATTTTGGCTGTATTTTTTCCAGTTCTTGTGTTTCGCAACAGTTGCCGCTGTCTGTAATGGTCACCCCGCCATATCCCACAGCAACATAGTCAGAGGAGATGGCCATGGCCACGGATCCTCGTTACTGGGCTTGGGTCATGGTGGGCTCGGCTACGGTCTGGGTCTGGGGTATGGCAGCCTCGGTTACGGCACTCTCGGATACGGCAATCTGGGTTATTCGAGCCACGGGCACGGCCATGCCCACGACAGCTACGGAGGGCACGCATACGGCGGACTCGGGAGCTATGGCCATGGCGGGTTGGATTACGGCAGCCACGCGGGATTAGGATACGGCAGTTTGGGGTATGGTTTGGGACACAACAGCTTGAGCTATGGTGGTCTCGGATATGGACTGTCCAAGCACGGACATGACGATCATCACGTAAGAAAATGCTCGATTTTTTTTCTCCCTTTCTGTAGATCTTCTCTTTATTATTTTACATACTCCTTTCAAAAAACAGTGCAGCGTTCCTTCGTCTATTCCTTTTAAAAAAATAAGGATCATAATATTATGACGAGAGATTTGTATTTTATATTTAAAATTATGTTCAGTTCAGATTTAGTTTTTTTTTTAAGTCTGTTTTTTCACGATTCTCTATTTTCGATATGTTTTTACTGAACTTAAAATAATAGGAAAATATCACATACTACGAATACCGATAAAAATATGTGAAATTGACTTAATTAAATGAATCAAATTTTCAAAATCAATATGGATATTGTGAAAAAAATGTTGTAAATTCAACGAACGCGCAACGTAAAAAATTGTTTGAATATATTATAATACTAGCGGACCCGACAGACGTTGTCCCGCCCGAACGTTGGCTTGCCTGCTATTATCTTGGAAAAACACTTTTCATTGATAAGTATGTAGGTACCTAGATACTTGTTTGTGATTAAATTCCAAACTTAAAAATTGTTATTATTTAAATATTTTATTTAAGTAGGTACCTAGGTACTTGTTTATTGTTGAATCCAAAGCATATATATTTTTTTTTAATATCGCATTCTTTTTGCAAACGTCAAACTCCGGTATCTCACCAACAGAGGTGTGTATTTATGTAGGAATACGATTTTTTTAATGTATTGTATTTAATATTATTTTTGTTTTACCAAAAATCCAGTAAAATGAAATAAATACGTAGAAATTACAAGGAATTTAAGGAAACAATCTGATTGAGATCCACAAAGAACAAATGCTGTTTGTAAACATTAAAAAACAAACATTTTAATACGCAAAAAAACAACATCTTTCCATTATTTGTGAATGCATTCTCCTCGAATGCAACCCTGGTAGATCGATGAATAACACATTTATGCTCCTTACTTCATTTTTACACATTAGATTGAAGATTTTAATATCTACGAACACGCACAGCGCAAAGGTCTATATTTCTCTGAAAACCAGACATAAATCGGTGAAGCCGTTTAGGAGGAGTACGGTGACTTCACACGTACAGAGGAATTATATACATAAAGATTATATGTTCATATGTACATAATATGTGGTGCAAAAATAATAATAACGTTTTTTTAATTATAATTTAGGATTATCCTGCGTACGCTTTTGATTATGGAGTGAAGGATCATCATTCTGGAGATATTAAGTCACAAAAGGAAGTTAGAGATGGAGGCGTTGTCAAAGGTAATAAATATTTGAAAGTATTATCAATTTTTGGCATTTATTTATTTATTTTATCAATTTACGCCCAGAGGGCTTTACGTGAGATATTATTGACACAGTACGACATGTGTGGAACATGAGATACGAACATGAGAACGTAAGATACCTATTTTATTTTAACTTTAATGATTCTGTTTTTGATAGTTAAAATGAAATGTAAATAAAATATAAAACATATGTGTATAGATACTATTTATATATGTATATATACATACAAATAAATGTAAAACAAACTCCCTGTCTAAACACGAGTTTTTGCTCTATTAGAGAGGTAGAAATGTTATTATTAATTATGTATGCATCAACCATTTTGTAATTTTATACTTATTTTGTCAAGTATTTTTTTAGTAATTATATTTTTGAAGAATATGTAAGAATGGAGAATTCAAATTTTAGTGTGGGTTTAGTGTTTCTTGTATCGCGTAGACTATAAGATTGAAAATAATAGAAAGTTATAGACATTAAATGCTTACCCATTTACCTGGACCCGTTTTATAGGTATTGTGACCTCTTTTCAGATCCGCGCGTTGAAAAACAGTTGTCTTTAACTTTAATGAACGGTTAATTTATTTATTTTCAATAATCTTGATTTTGGACAGACTTGCCTTTTTTAGAATTTACATTTACTGCTTTCAATGCCCCCATCGCCGTCAGAGCCACGCCAGTTAAATACCGCGAATTTGTCTGTCACCCGCAATCTAGTTTTCCAATTCTGACGGCGAAGTTATAGACGGGTAAAGAAAGATATCTAACAAGTAGTGATGAAACGGATAGTGGTTAGGCAGGATACTGGATATTCGGTGACGCTCTAAGCCGGATACCCGGATATCCGGCCTACTGTTTAAAAACAGTAAAAACACCCCGGTACACGAATTTCTCTTATAATTTAAAACAAAAAACTTTTGGTGAGGATAAAAGAAAAAGGCGTTAAAATATTTTTAATGATCACGATTAATGAGTTGCATATCCATATGGTTTACAAATTTAATTATCAAATAATATTAATGGTTTTGGGTAGTTTTATCCTTTGCGTCATGAAAATATTTTATTTCTAATTTTAAACGTATTTAGCAAATATATTTTTAATTTTAAACGTATTTTTAATGAACTTTTTATATTTGCTAGTTCAATTCTTTTTCTGGAGTG
The DNA here is from genome assembly GCF_059751315.1 of Micrasema longulum. NCBI lineage: Eukaryota > Metazoa > Arthropoda > Insecta > Trichoptera > Brachycentridae > Micrasema > Micrasema longulum. Next base: position 228,347 of record NW_028279165.1, read on the forward strand.
CATATTGAACACTGATGAACTTTTTTGTGCAAAAAAGACAATAAAAAAAAGATTTTTATTTTCTTTTTCCCAAACATGGTCGGTATCAATAAATCAATAAAGAACTTCAGCCCTACGGGAAATTGGATTAAAAAAATATTTTCTTACGCGTGCTAAAATTAGAGCATTAAATTGAACGGCAGAATTGACCGACTTCTCGGTAAGCGGAGGAGAACTTGAGACGCCACATGGGGAGTTATTTCAGAAATATAAAGCTTTAAAAATCATAGCACTGATAATACGATACATAAAAAATGTCTTGGGCTAATAGTCTTTTGACAAATAATAATAAAAAAACAATGAACTTCCTCGTTTAATGGCGTTGATTATATGAAATTTTCACAGTTATATTAGCTATCCGCCTGATATTGAGCTACTATCCGGAATCCGGCCGAATAGTAAAACTATGCCGGATAGGCCGGACACCAGATAGTTGCCGTTATCTATTTTATCTCTACTAACAACAACAAAAACAAATGCATTAATCCATAACATTCTGCAACATGGTGTAAATATAATAGGTAAATCTGAAAATTTGTCATAACCTCTATTGTAAAGCCAATATATTTTTTTTAGTTTTTGTTGCTGTCGCTTTTTTGGCAGTCTCGTGGTGTTGATGCTAAGACGCTTGTGTTCTCTTCTTGTGCTTTCATTTTTGGAGTACCACAGGGTCGAAGTCTAGGCCCTGCACTAAAAAGAAATACATATCATGTCGTTTGATTAAATTTATTTCTTTTTTAGGTCAATATTCCCTGGTGGAGCCAGACGGTTCAGTCCGCATTGTAGACTACAAAGCTGATGATGTTCATGGATTCCAGGCCAATGTGAAGAAAATTGGACCGACAGTCCACCGTCAGCCCCTTCATTACATCCACTAAACATTCTTAATCAAATAAAAACTGACCCAAACGTACTGGTTGCTAGAAAAATGCTTGATTGCTTCTGATTCGAGGATTGTGATATATTTATACAACTTTATTGTACCTATGTTTTTTGTATATACTCATATTTAAATAAATACATTTTGGCATTTAAATATTTTTTTACTGAACTTGACAAAAAAATATTTCGAAAAGAAGATATTTGATATCTTTATTTATTTTATTTTGAATCTTGAAGTAGGGAACACAAAAGCATATTCTTATGTGTGCTCTAATAATAACAATGTTAATATATGCATCAATGTTTTAAGTATGTCCAAGTGTTTGTAGACCGGATGGATGTCCTCCCTAGGGAGTTATTTAGATCTAAATTTGTTGCTACAAGGGGGAAAATATTTTAAAAAGGGGATTTGGAAGTCTAGCCATTTCCTGGGCTTTCCCTCTTTGTAACAATAAATTGAACGTAGTAATGCAGATAGCAGCCAGTCCACAATTTTGAAAAAATGCGATATTGGTGGGAGTGCAAGTTCTAGAACTAAGGAAAATCCACTCCTTTCTTGAAAATAGTTTTTGTACTTGAGAGCTTAATAGGCTCTTCCAAAATATTGAACACTCTCGGTGCGATAAATGAGAGATGTTGTTATAAATTGTTTTTTTCTGTGGTTCTGTGTGACGACATCTCTCATCTATGAAATCAACTCGAACGACGATTATTCTTAATTTCGTGATATTAAATATCATGTGGCTATATTATTCATGACTTTATTAAATAACTTATATAAAAGTTTATAAAACATAGCACAATTAATTCAGTAGTTATTAGATATCCCCATTACAATTAAAATGTCAACTGACCGATTTCAGAGATTATGCCGATTTGTTCTAGAAATGAATAATCCAAAAAACAGCCACGTACAGCGCCACATGTCCCGCGATATGAAATGAAAGTAATGGTGGTAATATTATGTCAACTGTATCATCTCAAAGAAAAATAACCCATACGAAATAATGTTAGAAATAGTGTTTTCCAAATCGAGAATTTTCAAATAATTTGTGTAATTGCAAGCTTACACTAGGAAAAAAAACCACGACTGGTTTAAGATTTTCAGAATATAATAAACTTATTTGAATAAAGAAATAAGCTGAAATTATTTATTTTTACAAAAACGGCATAAATTACTTTTAACATATATTGAACATAAATATGATTTTTTTTTACATTTGTAGGTACACGTATAAATACATAATAAAACATGATTAAATTGCATAACTATAACAATAGTAACAAGTAGGTAAATACACATAAGTAACCAATAATGTTAACGAAATATATACAAAAATATAAAAAAGCAACAAAAAAAAATCATTTTTAAACATAAAGAAAAGTTTAAGAATTATATTACGTGAGAAAAAAATAAATCAGACTCGTTTTATAACTATCAAGTCCAGAACCAATTATATCAGCCTTGTCCTCATACTGATTACCATATCTGTGGAGCCTAGGGATAGGCGAGTGTATGTAATAGCTGGTCCTAAAACTTGCAGAACGAAAGGGAGATCTGTGGTGGGTATGTCGACCAGGTACGCAGAAACACACCAACTCCAGCAAATCTGGACAAATCTTGGCTAGTTTCTTGGCTCACTGCTGGCGCTGCGCACGTTTTATCAATATTTGAAGAAAAATGCTAACGGTGGAAATGATTTAAAAGAAATCATAATTATTAATTTGTTTTTCTGTAAATAATGTTTTCATTAACATATTACAACAGAGATGAAGAACATTTAAGAGTAGGTAATATAGAAGTCCAGGCATCTACAGGGCTTATGACCTGTCAATGGCTGGTTTAAGTGGCCACTTTACACACTGTGTAACATTCACCATTCTGCCTATATTTGAACATCTATATTCCTTCGATTCTTTCATCTGTTGATGTTTGTGAAGTTAAAGAGCTGAAACCTTTATTTATGCGGGTGAGATTCATCTAATTGAATTATTTCACCTACATACTAGGCAACGCCAGAAAATATTATTTTTTCAATTTCTATACTTCTTCATGGACCAGGTAATTTATCAATAATATTTTGGACTTCTATATTACCTACTCTTAAATGTTCTTCATCTCTGTTGTAATATGTTAATATAAACAGCTCCCCAGGGAGTTGAATCCAGTCCTTGTCTACAAAAATTTGGACAAACTCAAAATATTGTTAATAATGTTTTCGTAAAACATTTTAATAGATAGTCAAATATAATGGTAAGTTGCGCATAATCGCTTGTATAGACGATTCGCCCCTGTTACATAGCACTGATTCCCATCTACAAGAACTAAAACAAGTAACATACCTTGAAAAGTAATGACATTTGTGCGAAATTCCTTAATAATTATGCCGAATTAAGATGCGTACATTTATTTCCTAAATATTTAATGCGTATTTACAAATTTAAAAATGTAATTATTTATTACACTTTGAGCTTCCAGATCATTGTACCATATTCATTCGTTCGGCAATCTGTCGTTTGCGAACAATCTTACTCTTTAAAAAAGCATTCGTGTATCATGTCTCAGTAATTGAGGTAAAGTACTTCAATAAGCCAGTTTAATTTTCTTCTCTTAATGAAGCATTTCGCATATGTCAATCCACTAATAACTAATATTTCGCCAATAAGAAGAATTCACGCGTTTGCAAATGAATACGCAAATGATAAAGAAATATATAATATAGCACTTTTGAATTTTATCATTTATCATTTATTTATTCATATATATGTACATTACAAAATAAAATATCTTAATTCATACATATATAAGTAATTAAGTAAAATTAGGTATATATATAAAAAAAACACATTAGTATAGGCGCTCTCGTATCCTGACTGATACACCTGAAAAGGCAGAAATTGAAGAACTTGCTTTCAAAAAGATAGCTAAGGAAGCTGCGACCATGAAGAAAAAAGAACAAAAACTTCAGAAACTTAGAAACACTGAACTTTTCAATTCCACTGATGAAGATGAAGATGATCTTTCCAGCCTTCCAGATAGTAGCGGTGGCTCTGATTTCCTTTCAGATGATGAAGAACTTATTGACGACATCGAACCAGAGAATGATGACTACGTTTTAGTCAAGTTTTATGTTGGGAAAGTTTTGAGTCACAATGAAAATACCTTGAAAGTGAAATTCTTGAGGCGGAAGGAAGAATAAGCTGTCAAAACCGTCCGTCAGCGGAACGACCAGGACAGCTAGCATCATCAAGTTTAGACAAAAATTTGATGCTATTTTCTAAATAATATAATTTCCATTCTTAATTGGCTATAATTACTAATGCTGTTTTTATGGGTGGGATACTTGATCACCGGGATCATGTAACCCACTCGTGGGGATCAAGTATCCCTCATGGACAGGGATACTTGATCCCCGCGAGTGTCTTACAAGAACTGATCTACTACATTTGTTTCACGAGAAAAAGGTTCTAAATGCACGCCTGGTGCAAAGAAAGAACAAAATAGCTATTACACTCTGAGATAATTCATGAAAACTAAAAAAGGGATCAACCATCCCACCTTTCCCCTACATAATATCCAAAGAATAATATGTTAAAAAAGTAAGAGAATCTTGTAACGAAAAACTCCCTCAGAGACGTGAAAAATGTCAATGTCCAAAGTGATATTGTTCAACATAGAGATAGCCCTTCCAACAGGCATAACCATTGGCAGGTTGTTCCTATATATTGGAATGTGAAACAGTCCATTTTGACGCTGTCTAAGGTAATTATCAGGAATATAAAAGCTAATGCTCCGCATAATTTCAGGGTTGTCAATAATACCGCGCGACAATCGAAAGAAGTGCCTTGTTAAATACACATTCCTTCTAGTCTTCAAACTGCTGTAACCAAGCATACCCTGGAGGAACTCAGTGGGATAAAGCCATGGATAATATCCGCACTCCCTCATGTAGAGAAACCGAAGAAATTTCTTCTGATCCCTCTCCACCATAAGAGAGGAAGTGTATTTTAAAAGGAAGTGTATCAGTTTACTATTTTTTAATTGAAATACTTAAATAATACTATGTTGATTTCAATTGTGTACCGTTTATTGACTTATATCTGTATTCTAAATTATTATTTTTCTAATTTTAAGATTCTTTTAAAATAACATACGAAAAAATGCACTTCTGTTCTCTCCACTGCAATATATATTTTCTATTAAAATGTAATAATGATTTTTTTACTCTTCTTAATTCATTTTTATTTTTTGCCACTTTTGTGTAAAATGCATGTCTGTCTTTACATTTAAAAATGCACTTCTGTTTATTTACACTACAATATATGTATGTTTAGGATACCCATATATTTTATACTAATATGTAAATATGATATTTCAAATATTTTTCTTCTAAAAATAATGTATATTTTTGCTACTTCTGTGTAAAATACACGTCTTTCTTTATTTGTATATATGAATGTAAAACACGTAAAAGCCCAATTGAAATACTTAAATAATACTATGTTGATTTCAATTGTGTACCGTTTATTGACTTATATCTGTATTCTAAATTATTATTTATCTAACTTTTTCTAATTTGAAGATTCTTTAACATAACTTATACGAAAAAATGCACTTCTGTTCTCTCCACTGCAATATATGTAAGTATTGGTATGTATACCCATATATTTTTTACTAATATGTAAAGATGACTTTTCTCGTTTTTTTAACTTTTATTATTGAATCATCTTTATTTTTTGCTACTTTTGTGTAAAATACATGTCTGTCTTTAAAACATGTATTATGTAAACGTCTACAAGGCGTTTAAACTTTTTACTGGGAATGCTAGGCTATCAGTCATTATGGAGGAGGAGGGACGTTCATTTGGGTGTTCACCTTTTCCAGGTGATCGGTGGTCGCATACATAACTCAGAAATTCTGATGGATGTAGGTCTGTTCGTACCTGATAACTATCTTCGACAAAGACAGCATCGATTGTTTTACCTACCGCGATGCAGAACCAACCTGCCAATGGTTATGCCGTTTGGTAGAGCAATCTTGCTACTTAATCGCATCGCCTCGGATGTCGACATATTTCACGACAGTGGGCCTTCCCTTAGGAAAGCACTTTCTAACTTTTAATTTTTCTTTTTACATTTTGTTATATTATTTGAATAACATAACTATCTACTGTAATTTGTGATCTATTATTGTATTTAGAATGAATTGCCTCTTTTTCTGTAATGTTCTAAATATCTGAATAAATAAATGAAGTAAATGAAATAAATGAAATAAATAAATAAATAAGATACATATCATATCATTATTTAAGCTAAGGGGGCTAATATAACCCTTATTAGCTTCAATAGTTTCACCCTGTTCGTGACAATAAATATTCTTGTACAATATAATCCTCTATTACTTTGTCCTTTTCTGTTGCACTGAAATATGATTGTATGTCTTTCGCATAGAATTAAGAATAGTCCAGAAGGAGCGTAGAATCATGTTTGAATACATCGGACTGTATCCAATAATCCCCCCACTTAGACACACTTTCGCCGCGCGCATACGTTAAGTCGCCGGGTAATGTTGCTTGACGGGAAAAAAAATAATCATAACACAAATGTAAGGTAAAAAAAAGTAATCTGTTAATTTCTCTAAATTTTATTGTGCCCTCGGAAACATTGATTGACACAACAGAGTAGATAAGTAAAGGGTCATTTAATAAGACTAACTGAATTAATGAACTTAGAACTTAACGTATAAAACAAATTTTATTTGACATAAAACGGATATTTTTATATCATGTTAAATGATATTTGTTGTTTTAAAGATAATGTTGTTCAAATGTCCCTCACGGCGTTGTTTAATCAGAGGTCTAAATCCAATTAATTCTTTCATTGAAAGAGCAAAGTAGGGTAAAAAACTTTACTGCCCTGGCAACACTAACGAAATTTCCATTTCGTTTCTACGACAATCTGACAGATGGAAAAATAATTCATTTTTAAAGTAATGCATGTGTTACATACACATTCATTTGCAAATTACAGATGAAATGTGATTGCATCCTGTTTCTTTAAGATCCTAGCAGTGTTTCTAAACTTCAAAAGGACACAACACGGCATAGTTGAATTCAAATCAGTAGTTGCGTACTGAGCGATGTCTACAACGAAACTAATGGGTTAAAACGTAAACCTACTCATTGATGAGTAGTTGAGTCGCCTTCTGTTTGATGTGCGTATGCGGTTTCTGGACTATTCCTAATTCTATGGTCTTTCGACTTGTTTTTGAAATGTAACTGTTATTGGTATAACGCTTAAGATAATATTTAGTTTTGTGTAAATCATCCGAACGCTATAATATTTCCTAGTCTGAAGATGCCCATATCAGCATATTTGCTTGCACCCTTTAATGAGAGTGAAAGCGTTTTAAGCAGTTTTGTCGGAAAAACATTTAATGTTTAATTATCGAATAGGATAAACATAATAAAGATCAGCTAGTTTTCTATGACGTTTACGTTGTTTTTGTTTTTAATTAATTTATATCAAGTACCTAGGTATTTACAGTTTATTTAATTTCTTTATTTTCAAAAAATACGTGGAATTTTGTCATTTTCTGAGATAAATCAGTGGTGGTATTATCAGTAGGTGATCTTCTCTACTCCCGAAAGTGTAATTAAGGAGATTCTAAACGAAAATATAAAACTAATTATTCATAGATAGCGCTTTTATATTTTTTTATTGAAAAACGCCATTTTTACTTTCATTTTCAATGGAAATTTTACAAAACTTGGTTTGCGGAAACTTTCACTATATTGATTGCAACAAATACCATAGCAATATAATTTCGGTCCTTTTCACAAAATGGTGTACAAAACAAAAAAATAAGATAAGTTTTACAGGAAAAAGCGTTTACCATAATAAATAATACAATATATTGCATTTGCAAAATAGTAAGGAGTATCTAATACAATAAACATATTACAACAGAGATAAAAAACATTTAAGAAAAGGTAATATAGAAGTATAGGCATCTACAGGGCTTATGACTTGTCAATGGCTGGTTTAAGTGGCCACTTTACACACTGTGTAACATTCACCATTCTGCCTATATTTGAACATCTCTATTCCTTCAATTCTTTCATCTGTCGATGTTTGTGAAGTTAAAGAGCTGAAACCTTTATTTATGCGGGTGAGATTCATCAAATTGAATTATTTCACCTACATACTAGGCAACGCCTGAAAATATTATTTTTTCAATTTCTATACTTCTTCATGGACCAGGTAATTTATCAACAATATTTTGAAATTCAGCTCTTTAACTTCACAAACATCAACAGATGAAATAATTGAAGGAATATAGATGTTCAAATATAGGTAGAATGGTGAATGTTACACAGTGTGTAAAGTGGCAACTTAAACCAGCCATTGACAGGTCATAAGCCCTGTAGATGCCTATACTTCTATATTACCTTATCTTAAATGTTCTTCATCTCTGTTGTAATATGTTAATATAAACAGCTCCCCAGGGAGTTGAATCCAGTCCTTGTCTGCAAAAATTTGGACAAACTCAAAATATTGTTAATACAATAAACTCAACATTACATTACAATAACTATGGCGACTGCTTTTCTTGACATTTGGCTTGCCTACCGCCGGCTAAATGCAATGAATAGCATGATGAATAATAAATAAATAAATAAAAATAGCAGTTTTTGAATATTTTCCATATTTACATCGGTGAAATTCAAATATGTGATTGCGCAGCAGGATTATACGTCGCGAAATGTAAATATTTTGACATTTAATATTAGGTGTTCACGGATGTTGCCTTGTGATCGCGAATACGATAAACAACCATGGTGAGAAATTGTTATCACGTCGCTTATTAGCACGTCAATAGTTATTTGTGATTGAGCTACAGGTCAACGAAACGATCAAGCGGAGAACGAAAAAAAGATCATTCGTACTAGCCCGGCAAGTAAAAGGAAATGGGCAAAATAATGAGTTAATATTATTAATAATGTAATTCCTATTAATACTGACGTGCTCTTGAAATTCGTTATGGTCTAATGCTTGTAATATTATATCATAATTAATTAGCAAATCTCATTATAACAAAGTTCGGCAATTCGCATATAAAATGGATGAGAATTTTTCGGAAATCAGTGTAGGTGAAGTGTCTGATCCTGAAACATGGCTTTCCCTAAGGTATAAGATTTTTTATCTTTACATTTCATACAATAAATTATTAATTTATTGTGTTATGTGTTCAGTTAGTATAAAGTTATTGGTATCAAAATATAGAATAAACATCTTACACTTATTTTATAATAACTTATATTTAAATAGGAGAATTCATGCGTTTGCAAATGAATACGCAAATTATGGAGATATATTTTGAATTTTAAAAGGCAGTGTATCAATTTACTATCTTCTAATTGTAATACCTAAATAATACTATGTTGATTTCAATTGTTTACCGTTTATTGACTTAAATCTGTATTTTAAATGAGTATTTTTCTAATTTTAAGATTCTTTTAAAATAACGTATACGAAAAAATGCACTTCTGTTCTCTTCACTGCAATATACCTATGTATGATATATTTTCTACTAAAATGTAATAATGATTTTTTTTACTCTTCTTAATTCATTTTTATTTTTTTGCCACTTTTGTGTAAAATGCATGTCTGTCTTTATATTTAAAAATGCACTTCTGTTTATTTACACTAAAATATATGTATGTTTAGTATACCCGTATATTTTATACTAATATGTAAATATGATATTTTAAATATTTTTCTTCTAAAGATAATTAATATTTTTTGCTACTTCTGTGTAAAATACACGTCTTTCTTTATTTGTATATATGAATGTAAAACACGTAAAAGCCTACAAGACGTTTAAATAAATAAACAAATAGGTATTAACAATATTTTGAGTTTGTCCAAATTTCTGTAGACAAGAACTGGATTCAACTCCCTGGGGAGCTGTTTATATTAACATATTACAACAGAGATGAAGAACATTTAAGAGAAGGTAATATAGAAGTCTAGGCATCTACAGGGCTTATGACCTGTCAATGGCTGGTTTAAGTGGCCACTTTACACACTGTGTAACATTCACCATTCTGACTATATTTGAACCTCTATATTCCTTCAATTCTTTCATCTGTTGATGTTTGTGAAGTTAAAGAGCTGAAACCTTAACTTAACTTAACCTAACTTCACAACTCCATACAGCAGAAAATTGTGTATCTTTAAGAATATAATATCTTATTTTAAGGAATCTATTTTAGATAGAAAAATAAAATATAACAATATGTATTAATAAAATTAAATCTAATCCCTCTCTAAACACGAGTTTTCACTCTATTTGAGAGGTAGAAACAATAGTATTCATTACCTATGTATGTACAAACTATTTGTAGTTTTATATTTATTTTGTTATTTTTTTTTATGATTAAAAAATAATAATTTTAAAATGTTATTCTTAACTGGCGTTTTTAAAAAAAATGAAAAATGCGTCTTTTCAGTTTTTGTAGTTAATTATCGACGCATTCCATAAATTGGATTGTATTTACGAATGAAACGATTTGTCTATTTTGTTTTTCAAATTTGCAGTGCAATTAAAGTATTTTTCATTCATCGATGTATTATGAATATAGTCACTAGATGCAGTACTAAGCACCCGTCTCGTGTTCCACACAACTTAAGTTCCGGAACTTAACTCATAGTCAGTAAATTTGAAGCAGTGCAAAAACACGCGACATACAGATTTGACTACACCGTAAACTGGCATCGCCGGACGGTGAGTCTTTTTTACCCTACTGCGCATTTTGAGCGGCAATGTTGACGTGACAACGCTCATTTTTCAGAAAATAATTTCAAACTGTTGTTCTAAGAAGCATCATCTCTATTTAGTCATTGGATTAACTAGGATTTTAAGAAATAAGGTTCGAAAAAAATCCGCGTTTGAAAACGAAATACAAGTTGTGGTAGAACGTGGATGACACAAAAAATTGTTTTGATTTGCTTCACTGGTGACTATCAATTCTTATTTAATTAAATGTTTTTATATTTTTTTATAGGTATTTGTCTTTGCTGCACTCCTGGCTGTTAGTTCTGCACATCCAGCTGTATCCCACAGCAATATTGTCCAAGAGTTTGGTCGTTCTGGTTACAAATCTGGCTATGGCTCAAATTATGGTTCCGGCTATGGTTTGGGCTATGGTTCTGGCTATGGTTTGGGCCAAGGTGCCGGCTACGGCTTAGGTTACGGTTCTGGGTACGGCCACAATAACCCACACCAAGGCTACAATTACCCTTACCACGGCTACAATTCTTTCAACCATGGCCCTGTAACCACCACTCAGTGGGGCCGCGGACTCGGATATAATAACCATAGATACGGCAACTTAGGGTACAACAATGGATGGAATTATGGAAAATCAGGGTACAGTAATGGATGGGACAATGGCAAATTAGGATACAATAATGGATGGAACTATGGAAAATCAGGATACGGAGGTTTAGATCACGGAAACAATGGCTATAACAACTTAGGATACAACTTGGGATATAACAAGTATGGGTACAACTTGGGTTATGACAACGGGTACAACGGTTTTGGTCACGGTAATTCCGGGTATGACGGATTAGGAGGCTATGGACATGGGCTCCATCAAGGATACGGCGAACATCATTATGTAAGATATCAAATCAATTATTAAATAATCTAACACAGTTCTCTAGTTTTTAGCAAATATGCCAAATAAAAATAGACATATCGTGGGCATACAAGAGAAATTGACCAAGTGACAAAATCAATAATGTTCAGGGGAGCCAGTTTAGTGTTTTTCTAGAGTTCAATTGCTTCTTAAAGATCAGGTTTTTCAAGTAGGTGGTTGATAATTTTACATTATATGTACGGTACTTTTAACTTTATTGTAAAGTATAATTGTATTTAAAAACATTATTACTTTAAAATTTAAAAAAAATACAAAATTAGTCAATTTTACCTGTAAAATTTGACATGAAACTTTGCAGATAATCATTTTTGTTTCGTTCATTGAGGGCGGTAGTATTTTATTTTATAACTATAAATTATGTTTTTGAGATTTTTTATTTCAATAATCCATTTTTTTATATTTATGAAGGTTAAATAAACACAGAAATACAAAATAAATGAAAAAGAAAGAAACAGTTACTAAAGAATGAATTTTATTAATGAACTTTTTATTAAAAAAAACCGTATCTGTCAAATACAAAACGTATACTAACTTACTAACTACTAACTCTAACTAACTCTTTACTAGTGACATCACCTATTAGTAAAATTGACAAACTGTTAAGAGTACTTGGTCAATTTTTTGGATCTTAAATTTACTAATAAAAGTGACGATGTGTGTTGGTCAGTTTTACTTGTCAAAAATCCGTGAGCTGCATCAAATGGTCACAAATTTTACAAATTGAATCCTTTTTAGAGTGTCGGATCGACTTAGCATTTACCAGTCAAGCATTATGCTAATTGCTGATACGATGTCAAAAAGTCAATAATCTCAATTTCGCCATTTTTGCAAATGGTCACTTTTACTTGTATAACCACGATATGCACCACTGTAAATGTTGTGGAAAAAGTGTTTTCTGAGGTGTACCACAGGGAATGAAATGTCCACCATAGTAGTTGCTAAAATACAAAACCAATGTTCTGATAGGACACATGGTATTAGAATGTAACACCGTTGTGTTACTTACATATTTGATCGTCGTTTATTGTTGAAACTCCTGATGTTTTATATATTTTTTTCAGACATCTCCCAAGTATTCATTTGACTATGGCGTGAAGGACCCCAACACCGGAGATGTAAAGTCTCAACAAGAAGTAAGAGATGGCGGAGTCGTGAAAGGTACAGTTTTCTTATGTTTTGATTAACAACAAGTTCCCATTCACCATTTCCATAGCCTCACCCATTGGTGGATAGAGCACTGCTTTGGTACTCCATTTAGAAAGTTCATCAGTGATTATCAGGCTAAGCAAAAAAAAATGTTTTCCATTTTTATGTACAGTATTATCATCGCTATGATTTTTTAAAGATTAATGATGAAGTTACTCCCGTTACGAGGTGTTGTCGACGATTTGACCTGACATTTAAAAATAGAACCCCGTACGTATGAAAACACGCTAAACATGGCAACAAGGCTTCCTGGAAACCGGAAATCTTTCGAAACACATAATTCATTGCCAATTCTTAATAGCGGTTGACCAGAACCTGTGACGTTTTAAAGTAGTTCATTTTTATCAAAACGTATTTTTTTCATGCATTTTTAAGAAAATTCACTGTACAAATAATCGCTTTAATTTTTACGGTGCGTTAGAAAACGTTTTTTTTAGATTAAATTTCCTGTAGCACTAAACTTCCTCATAGCAGCGTAGCTATCATTTTTATATATGTCTGGGGAGACGACCAACAGAGTTATGTATGTGAAATAGAACCAGTGCCTCGTAGTACAGTGGCTGACGCGTTTACCTACCGTGTTTGAGGTCCTGGGTTCGATTCTTGCCAGATTGGACGTGAAAAATGTTAAGGTGGTTCTGGACTCCCTCCACATATCTGAAAACCGTTTTAAAGACCGTGGACATGGTGACATGTTTTTCCTTTTTTTTTTTTACTTTATAAACCGCTATTTTCATTGAATTTAACTGTACTGCTTTAATTGCCCCTTCCACTGTGAGTTTGGCAAGTTATGTAGTTATGTAGTAGTTCCAATTGACCAAATAGCGATTACACGAACAGTAGCAAAAAAGAAGAAGTGTATAACGGATCACCTTAACTTCCATGTAACAAAAAATATAAAAATACCTTTCAATTTAAGCATAACGTAGTACGGATAAGTAAATGGTGTGAAAAAATATTTTCTCAGGTGTACCACAGGGATTGAAATAAGGACCCATCTTATTCCATTTCAACCAAGAATCCTGACAATTTGTATTTATTCCAGGTCAGTACTCCTTGGTGGAACCTGATGGCTCTGTGCGAGTGGTAGACTATGCAGCTGATGATGTCCACGGCTTCAATGCTCAAGTCAAGAAGATTGGACCTTCCATTCATCCATCCCCTCAATATTACAAAAAGCACTACTAAAAATTCATTGTACCTTTTACATCCATAATTTTGTGTTGTAGTTTATCTATTTTAATGTCAATCATTTCAATTTACAATTTTATTTTCTTCTTACAATCATTTTTACGTGGCATGTATTCAACAGTTATTTTTGTTTTGTTTAACGTACTTTATATTATTTTTACTCTTCATTACATGTTTTTTAATGCTATTATTATTATTTTATTTGCGTTTTTATTGATATTGTATTATGTCGTTTATCTAGTCTTATTAATTTATCTTTAGCAGCAACTGCAAAGAATTTTACCTTTCATTATTTTTTTACTATTGATGATATTATAAAAAACGAATATCGTAATAAATTATTGTTTGAACTTCAAACTATTTGGTATTAATAAAATAACTCCTCCCGATATGAAAATATTTGACCAGTTTATATTTTTCGCATTCGATGCTTCTGTCCTTCCATTCCCTTTCCAAACTTGCCGTCATACTTTTCACCATACCAATTTACAAAGAATCAGGTTGGGGTCCAGTGGCTAATGTCGGATCAGATGTCCGAGGTTCGAGCCTGGTGCCCATTTCCCAATAGTCAATTGTTTAACATATTACAACAGAGATGATGAACATTTAAAAGAAGGTAATATAGAAGTCTAGGCATCTACAGGGCTTATGACCTGTCAATGGCTGGTTTAAGTGGCCACGTTACACACTGTGTAACATTCACCATTCTGCCTATATTTGAACATCTATATTCCTTCAATTCTTTCATCTGTTGATGTTTGTAAAGTTAAAGAGCTAACGGTAATATTATTTAACCGATTATACATACATACCTGTAGATAGATGATAAATATTTGAAGTTAGTGATATTCATAACTCAAATATGCCAAAAACGTAGTTAGCCGGTTTTCCTTGTATACCCACGATGTATTCTTTTATTTAAATAAATAAATAAAAGGCGCATTGCAAAGTTGCATATCCCTTCTTATATACTGTAAAAATAATTATTGATTATACTGAGAAAAATCACTTTGAATGTTTGACATTTTTTTCAACATATTTTGGACATGATTCATAAAAACAACTTAGTTCCTTTGAATTGTTTCAATGGATAAGTTTTGAAAAAATAATCTAGTAAATGTAATTAATGGAATAATGTAATAATCATCATCATTCCCTTTCCACCCCTAATGGTGCATAGGGCACTGCATTGGTATACCAATTGCAGCGAATCTTAATCATTTTTGTTACATGAAGGTAAGATGATTAGTCTTACGCTACAGGTACCAGTCCAGGGACTATTAAATATTCTATAAACGTTCTATAATATAATATTTCATGTCAACCATGTCGGGAATCGTAGCCGTAAGATGTACCCGAGTATCCGAACCTTATCCGACACATCCTTACTGCAGGTTTCGGCTAAGCCGATGTTTCGGCCAAATTTAGGCCGAAACGAAACCAAAACGAAAATCAAAACTTCAGACGTTCACTACATGCTGTGTATCTCGATCGTGTGTTACATGAAGGTAAGGCGATCTGTTTTACGCTTCAGGGAAAGTTAAATATTTCAGTTTTAAATAATCTGCAGCATTTAACTCTTTATAACGCAAACTTCTTTAAAATATATATATTGGATCTGTGAAGTCTACGAAGTTTGGTACTAGATCTTTACAATACATAGGTTTCAAGGAATTTAATAAATTGCCACAAAAATTTAAAGTACCTATTTCAAAATATAGAAACAGGACGTGCGAATTGAAGAATTATTTTTTCCAGAAGTACTTTGAATAAATAATGTTAGTTTATAGAGAATGCGCATCTTGAACATATACCTTTTAATATTTCACCGTTTTTGCTTGTATATGTAATTTTTAATACTATTTAAATGTTATTTGTGTTTTTTTCTTTTTATATACTTTTTTTGGCTTGTATACATAATTTCAATTTTTTCAACGTTTTTGATAAAAAAAATTAACCTGTATTGGGTGTGCGCATATTTTGTTAATTAAAAAAAATGATTTTATTTTGTACTAGTTCAGTATGTATATATACATCCATGTAATTTTTAAACTTTTTCAATTTTCTTTCCCAGATTGCATAATGTAAACATTATTTTGAATTTATTTCCATGCCTAGTATTCTGTTTATTCTGTTATTTTCAAGTATTTTTCATGCCCTTTTTAATTTGTAGTATATCATAATTTTAATTTTTCTGCTTTTGTTAAATAATATTATAGTTTAAAATTTAAAAACGTCTCTAAAAAAATTATTATCTGTATGTCCCTAAATGGGTTTTTTTTTAAAAACTCCTTGGGAATATTGTATATAATTATGTATAATATGTTTACAATATAATAAAAAAATAAAAATAAAAAAATAAAAAAAAAAAAATCAGTTCTTTCGTTAGATTTCTGACAATAAACGTGTTTTTTAAATTTTCAAAACTTTCAAAATTAAATGAAAAAACGTCCGACAATTGGAGTCAATGACTCAACATCATCACCATTCCATTTCCGCACCGAATGGTGCATGCGGCACTGCATTGGTACAACGATTGCAGCGTATCTTGATCATTTTAATGTTTTTTACATGAACGTACGATGATCAGTCTTACGCTCCAGGTTCCAATCCAGGGACAATTAAAAATTCTAGTGTAAAAACACCTTTTTATATAAGTATTTCATGTCAACCATGTAGGGAATCGGATCCGAGACCTCTTGCATGGTAGGCATACGCGCTGACCATTACACCACGAGGCCGACAGAATGTAATAAATACAAACTAATTTAGAAAACATTTTTAAAAAAGCAAGTGCTTACACTTACACACATATATATATTACAATATTCGAGTTCGTCCAAATGTTTGTAGACAAAAGACTGGATTTCACCCCCTCGGGAGTCATTAAGATTAACAAATTACAACAGGGATGGAGAATACCTTAAAAAGGGAATATGGAAGTCTAGGCATTTACAGGGCTTATGACCTGTCATTGGCTGGTTTAAGTGACCACTTAACACACTGTGTAACATTTACCATTCTGCCAATGTTTGAACATCCATATTTCTTCAATTCGTTCATTTGTTTATTTAAGTGAAGTTACCTTTTAGTTGAAGAAACCTTTATTGTTGTAAAGAGATTCATCTGACTGAACTATTTCACATACTAGGCAACGCCTGAAAATAATTTTCCAATTTTTAAACTTCTTCTTGGACCAGTTGGTTTTATTACAATATTCGAGTTTGTCCAAATGTCTGTAGACATATATTTGCGTTCTTATGATTTAACCAAATATTTCAATTTTGATGGCCATTTTCAACGAGTTGTATAACTCACTATTAGAAAACGGAAATCAAGTTGTGGATTTCGAACCTCGGACCTCTGATCCGTGAGTCCGCGTCACTGCGGGAGTGGGGATAAGAAAAACAACCCGGTTTATAATTTGTTCTTTTAAATTTCTAAATTTAGAGGGTTTTACCCCAGTATCAGGCGCTTTAGATCAAAAATAAAATTCTAGCGAATCGGAAAGGAGCATGGAAAGGAAATATTAAATCGATTCGTTCGGACTTCTCAAATAATTAATGGCGTTAAAAAATACAATCATTTAAATGTTTCCAAATACTTAACAGTCGATAAAGCAGAAAAACCTTACTTTGATCTTGAACCTTTCTACGCTCTGTTGAATTCGGATCCATGATCCAACTTTATAGTGCTGTACAATACAACGGGCTCCACAGTTAGATTGGGCAATACTATTTTCGTGGTAACCTTTAAGTTTAGAAGCTTCATCGATTTCTATTGATTTGTCGTATAAAAGATCAGCGACAACAGATTACAGCATCAGTTCGTGATCTCATACAGTCGTGTTACGCCGAAATGTCTTACATCAAGGTAAATTAGTATTATTAAATAAAGTCGTGGGGTTATCAGAGCATGACTTTACCTTCTTTAATATAATGGAGTTTGGACGCCCAAGTTAAATAATTTGAAACGAGTGCGTGGGATATTTTGTGCATTTTTTGAACTATCAAAACGCAAGGCGACAAAAACCATTCCGAATATGGAAGTCTATAGATTTACAAGGCTTATGACCGGTCATTGGCTGGTTTAAGCGGCCTCTTTTCACACTGTGTAACATTCACCTTTCTGCCCGTGTTTAAACATCCACAGTTCCTCAGCTCTTCCATCTGTCGACTTTTGTGAAGTAAAGGAGCTAAAACCTTTATCATGTGAGTGAGATTCATCCGGCTGAACCAAATCACCTAAGCCTGAAAACAATTTTCTATTTTTCTATACTTTTTCTTTTACTAGTTAGTAGATTCTACTATCTTTTGAGTATCTGCAAATGTTTGCAGACAGGCTGGATTTCCTCCCTAGGGAGTTATTCCAATCTAAATTTGTTGCAACAGAGAGGGAATACATTTTTGAGAAGGGAATATGGAAGTCTAACCCGTATTCCCAAAAATAGTGTTATATCAAAGGCAAATAATTATTATGAATGTTGCAGTGTCTCAGTAAAATATTTCCTATTGTTTTTGTAATATATTTCACAAACAAAATACCCAAGGGAAGAAGTTGGACTACAAATAGAAATAATACAAGCAGAAGAGCCATAGATAAATACGTATTTGTTAGTGTTGCCACATTTAAATTCCTTTTTGTAATAAAATTGTCCCAGGTGTTTCAAGAATAACAATTCGACAAAGCAATAGCAATGACCACTTGACAATAGTCAAGTGTATCACAAAATGTCATGACTTTCCAGCGTAAGGCCTTAAAAGAGCCTGACTTCTGAGTGGCGAGCGAGTATCCTCATATTGATAGATCAAGACAAGATCTGGTCTATCTTAGCGATTTTTTAAATCTTTAAAGACTTACACCAAAAAAATCCAGATCTTGTCTCGAGTTTACAATACGACACAATTACTGTTCATTGTGATCGCTCAAATGCTTAGCATGTTTTTAAATACGTCGATAGTTGTGATTGAGCTACTGGTTTTGGCTATGTTTTATTAGGTCAAAAGCGAACCTTTGCGAGTACCCTTTAAGCATATACTTCGTATCTAGATCAACTTTGAAAAGGTATTTTGTTTTTCAAATTGTATTTTTTCTGTATTATTTTTAGGTCTACCTTTGTTTTGCTCTCGTGTCTGTCTGCGGGGCATTCCCCGCTTTATCTCACTCCAATTATATCCAGGGACATCCTAAATTTGCCCACGATACAGACCTAGTATACGACCCCAACCAAGGCCACGGGCTCGGACTGGCCTACGGCCCAGGGGCTTATGACGCGTACGGGATTAATGAAGGGTTGGCGTACGGCCCTGCGGTACCCCATGCGGGGAATGAAGGGTTGGTGTACGGGAACGGACTGACCCACGGAGGATTGAACTATCCCGGAGTCTATGAGGGGCTGGGGTACGCTGGAGCCGGTTATGGCCACCCTGGAGAAGGATATGAAAAGCATGGATATAATAATGATGACGACCACGTAAGTTACTCTTTTTATTGTAATGAACTATTTGTGTCTTTATTCTATATTCTGTGTTGTTTTTAATAATTTATTATATATACCTAAGCCAATTACAACAGTGTCATGAAGAAACATAAATGCAAGAAACTGAAGAAAAAGAACATAAAACGATGTAGCAAAGACAAACAAGGGCAAAACAATAATGGTATACAACATATTCATAAAAACGAAAGACGTAAGGCTTCTAGCTAAACCATGCCAATCCAACTTCATTCCACACTGTTTAGTCGCGAAGAGATTAGTCGAGAAGAATTATAAACTCTTTTTAATATTTTCTGTAGTTTCTTGTTTAATATCCACAATATCTTGTTTTTCTTAAAGCTCTATCTAGTATCACTAATATATTCTTGTCTATTAACTTTTTTTCATCTATTAAGTCATATAGAGCATAGAATTAAGAGTCCTGAAGGATCGTATACATCGGACTGTGTCCAAAAAAAACCCCACTTCGCCGCGCGTATGCGTGAAGTCACCGCGTAACGTTGCCAGATCCTGAAAAATATAATCATAACACAAATGTAAGATGATATATATTTTTTTAAAGTTCTCTAAATTTTTTTTGTACACATAGAAACATTGATTGACGTAACATAGCAGATAAGGAAAGGGTCATTAAATTAGAGTAATTGAAATAATGAACTTTGAATTAAAAAAATGTAACAAATTTTATTTTACTTAAAGCGGATATTTTTGTCATGTTAATAATATACGATGAGCAAAGTAGCGTAAAAAATTTGATTACCCTGGCAACACTAACAAAATGTTCATTTTGTTTTCTTTGACAATCTGACAGATGTAAAAATAATTAAATTTTTAAGTAATGCATTTGCTACTCACACGTGCATTTGCTACTTACACTTGAAATGTGATCGCATCTTGTTTATTTTTTATCCCAGCAGTATTTCTACACTTTAAAACGACACAACACGGCACAGTTAAATTCAAATAGAAAGTTGCGTACTGAGAGACGTCTACAAAGAAACTAATGGGTCAAAACGTAAAACTACTCCTTTAAGAGTAGTTTAGTCGCCTTCTGTTTGATGCGCGTATGCGGTTTCTGTGGTATTCTTAATTCTATGTATACGAGTATATCAATATAATATTTTCTAATAGTCTTTTGTCTGTCTCTATTTAGATTATTTACAAGTTTATTGTCCCTATCTAGTTTTTTACACATTTTATAGAGTGTGTAAAATAGGCTTTTTTCAATATTTTTCTATAATTTGTAATACCTAGTTTTTTGTCTATATCTAAGTATTTCTAATATGTTATTGTCTATCTAGCCTATATTTCAAATATTTTCCAACAACTGGTATTGCTTTTTAATCTTAATACTTTTTTTATAACTTTATTCAGAGAAACATAAATAATAAATATTTGTATAAAATTTATATTTGAAGCACTAACATTGTAGTTATTCATTATTATAAAATATATATAAAACAACTTTGTTTTTAACCACTTACATTTTATTTTTTCTAAGCTACACAAGCATCTTTATCAAAGTATAATTCACTAATAAATTATATCCTATTTTATTTTAAAAGTGATTACAAAATATTATATCGAACATATGGAGCGATGTGATATTTAGTAATCGCTGTTAAAATAAAATAAATAGGATACAATTAATTAGTTAGTTATACCTTGATAAAGAAGCTTGTGTAGCTTTCAAAGCTAAGCCCGGTTTCAAACCGGTCGTTAGAAGAAATAAGTGGTTAAAAACAAAGTAGTATTATATTTCTTTTAAATATTTGTATTTTTATCAAAAACCAATATGGTCAATAACTATAATATTTTTTTGTTTATTAACGGCTATTGTCCATTTATAAAATTTATAGGGTTTTAATATTGCAATATAAGAATAGTTAAAACATTTAAAAAATAAAGAGAAAAGAAGCATTGACAAACATAAGGGACATCAAGACAAGATCTGGACTATTTATTTAGTGCTCGTATAAATCGCTGAAACCAAAAAAGTCCAGATCTTGTCTTGAGTTAACAATACTACAAAGAATGGAGAATTAAGGCCATAGTTTATTCTATGCTGATCGATGAACAGTACTTCATTGTTTCTCAACCTACGAGTCGGAATATGGAATTTTACTTGTCCCAGTAATATTGGCACATCGATTATACCATTTAGTATGCCAAACATACATATGGAGTCAATATTAGTTCTACGTTTTTGTAGACTAAAAATATTTGGCATTTATTTATTTATTTAACTTTTTGTACTTAATGCTATTTGTACATTGGTTGGCTTATTGCCAAATAGAAATTTCTTCCAACCAACTAATAAAATGAAAGTTTTATTTTTATAAATCAAGTTACAGAACATATTCAATAGAAAATAAAGATTAAAAACCTAAAGATATATAAAAATAGAAATAAACGTACCTTAAATCAAAACTATTACTCAATGGGAAAAAGGAAAAAAGAGGAAAAAGGAAAGAAGGAGAGATTAAGGAAGAGAAATGAGATATTTCTTCAGACGTGATTTAAACAGAGAAAATGACATGTGGTAACATCTTTGATGGACTATTTAAACAGAGATAATGTGGTAACATCTTTGATGGACTACATTATCTCTGTTTAAATCACGATCATTGAACATTGACTCTATATCAGCAGAAGAATAATTACCTCTCTCTAGTCCAAGCACCCACGCTACTTTTTGAAGCAAGCAATCGATGTTGGACTGATTCAATGTGATGTATGCGATTCACATAGAATGGAGACCAGACCACGGAGGCATATTCTAGAAGAGGGTGAACAGTTGAGCAATAAAGAGTTGATAATAATAATAAAAATACAGTCAAGTTACCACCCGTATAGAATACCTAGATATTTGAGTAGGTACTACGTGTGAATAATCACTATGGTAGATGATTACTTATACTGCAAAAGCATTCTACCTCGGCATTTTTTTAACCGAATTGATTTTAATTTCAGACTTATCCCAAATACGCTTTTAACTATGGAGTGAACGACCCTCACACAGGAGACGTTAAGTCTCAGCACGAAGAGAGGGATGGGGACGTTGTCAAAGGTAACTATTTTTTTTCCGCTATAACCTTTAAACAACAAATTTACATTTTTACTGCCTTGATGGTCACCTGTACCAAAAAAAGTTTAAAGTGAAATTTAGTCAAAGACGAGCGTCAAATTAAACAGAATGGGTTGAACGAAAAATAAAACAGCCATTGATGTACAATGTATACACGAGATGCAGCACTAAGCTCCCGTTCTGTGTTCCATTCAACTTAAGTTCCGGAACTTAACTTGTAGTCAGTAAATGGGAAGTAGCGTAAAAAGGCGCAACATACAGCTTTGAATTGACAGTAAACTGGCAAAGACAGTTAGTCTTTTTTAATGTTGACGCGAGTTGTCGCGAGTGTGAGTAGCTCATTTTTCAGAACACAATTTCAAACTATCATTCCATAAATCAGCATCTATATTTTATTATACCTCAGGGAAAACCGCACGTTTTGTCTTAATTCAATTTATTCTGTTTGACAAAATGTAATAATGATTTCAATTTAATCTTTTTTAACTTAATTTTTTTTTTGCAACTACCTCTAATTTTTTTTTCAATATCTTTTGACAAGTGTTAAGCAAGGCTCCAGTTTTAGTCCTTTGATAAAAAATTAAACCCAATTAAAATGAAATATAATTGATCAGTTTTTGAATATCTTTTGATTGGTGTTAAGCAAGGCTCCAGTTTTGGCCCTTTGATAAAAAAAACGCAATTAAAATGAAATATTAATGATGTCTGATTAATGATTTTACCTTAAAACAAAAATAGAAACTCTTGATTTTTAAACACTAATTTTTGTAAATGCGTACCAGTTTCGGAGCAACACGTGCTGCTTTGTCGATGTATAATTTAGAAATTAATATAAATCCTTTATTATAATTTTAACAGTATCTGACAAAATCAGTCTGCAATTAAATAAAAAACAAGTGGTTGAAAACAAAGCATTTAAATAATATATATAATGAATAAACATAAAGCAAGTGCTTCAAATAAACATTTTTAAATTATTTTACAGGTCAGTATTCACTCGTAGAACCTGACGGTTCTATCAGAATCGTAAACTACACAGCTGATGATGTCCACGGATTCCAAGCCGAAGTAAAGAAAATTGGACCATCAATACACGAAGTTCCCCATGATCACGATATTTATAAAAGATAGACCATTCATTTGATAGCTCATTATCTGATCTGCGACGTTGTTGTAATGTGTCACAATTTTTGAACGAAATTGATACGAACGACCGAAACAAAAGATATGTTTAACTGTCTCCTGAGGGAATTAATTGTATGTAGGTATTATGAATAAATTATATTTATTGATAATGAATGATTTATTAAATTTGTACTCTTATAATAACTGTTTCCTTTTTTCTCCTTCTCGCTATTGTCTCGTAATAACAAACAGAACACGGCTTTGATACACGATGGAACATCCATGACATATTAATACAAGTAGACATGCCACGAACCTTAAAAAAATATTATACTTAACTATGGATGTAAAATTACGTAATTTTACCAAAAGGCGCGGTAAAATACCGTAATTTACGGTAATTTTCGGTAATAAACGAATATGACGTACTAATTTTGATTTTTATACGAGTATGATTAAAATACGAGTAGCTTTGTTATAGGACACGTTTTAAATATAGGACGCATTTAATTCAAAATAAAAAATAATCCGTACAAAAAATCTGCAAGCATAATTTCACAACTAACTTTAAAGCTGTAATTTTTTTTTATCACTTTTGTTTATGGCGAAGTAACCCTGAAAATTTTATTTGGCTAGATCTAAGAAGTACCGCTTTACCCACCGTTAAACTACAGGGAGTCTTTCTAAGTTCTGACCTTTCTCTTGACGCTAAAATAAGAAAAACGATAAGTTTATGCTTTTACCAGCTGAGACAGATTAAATGCATACGCAAAAATTTGCCAGTTGATGCCGCCCGTCAATTAATAAATACGTTTGTGGTGTCTAGAGTCGATTATTGTAATGGTATCTACGCAGGTCTACCAATGAATAAAATGACTCGCCTACAGTCTGTATTGAATGCCGCAGCGAGTCTTATTTTTGGAATCTCTAAGTTCAGTCATATCACTCCACTACTTCGGGAATTACACTGGCTACGTTTTCCACAGAGGGTGGAATAAAAACTCTGTTGGCAAGTCACCGCACAACTCTGCTCCAGAATATCTAAGGGAACTCTGCATTCCAGATGAACTAGCTGACAGACGTCTTACGCTTAAATCAGCGTCGAAAGGAAAAG
Source organism: Micrasema longulum (assembly GCF_059751315.1). Lineage (NCBI taxonomy): Eukaryota > Metazoa > Arthropoda > Insecta > Trichoptera > Brachycentridae > Micrasema > Micrasema longulum. Next base: position 253,219 of record NW_028279165.1, read on the forward strand.
TTATTATACCTCTACGCAAACAGCGCACTTAATTCGCGAATGCGCATTTGCGGTCGCAGGCCCTACGGCGTGGAATGCTCTCCCAGCAGAGGTCCGAAACTGTGAGAGTGAAGTGATGTTTCGGAAGAGACTTAAAACCCACTTGTTCTCTAAATCATTTGAATAAATCCTTAGCATGTGGTGACAAAGTTCAATGTTTTTCTTAAATTAAAAAAGTTAAAATTAAATTGATTTCTTTTTATAATCACTTTGCAAAGCGCCCTTGAGGTATTATATTACGAAAATTGCGTTATATAAGTTATACATAATAATAATAATCATGTCAAAATGTGAACTTGAATAGTACAAGGGTCATCGATATTTTTTTTTTTGCATCAAATACGTACTTAAAAAGTTAGCTAGCTTATTTTAGTTAGACTACGCAACGATACTAAGTAAAAAAACAAGTTGGCTTGATAAAAAGATGGGATTGTGTCAAATTAAAAACACAAAAACATGTTTTTTTTTATGCTAAAAAGGGGCTTCATTACTCACTTTGCATAGACTACACGTTTTAATATTTTTTTAAACCATGAATCGCTTTGAAAAATATTGCGATGAATGTGCCAATAATCTACGATAATTATATGAAAAATATTTTTACGAACACGTAACCAAATTTTATTAAAGATTCGAATGCACTATACTTTTATTTAATTAAGTGAAATATTTTTGAAAATAGTGCTTTTAACATTCTTACACATTTTGAAATTTCCATCACGTTTTTCAAACATGAAATAAAAATATGGAAAACAATATTAAAATATGCTAGAAATTTATTTATCAAAAATAATAAGTATATAAAAAAACTACAAGAGAAAGAGTTAGGGATTGTTTCCTTATCACAGAGTCGTTGAATGCTTTTGGTGAATCAATAGATATGATGATGGGGCATGTGGTGGATTGTCGGTCCAATCTTCTTCACCTCAGCCTGGAAGCCGTGGATATCGTCAGCTTTGTAGTTTACGATGCGGACTGAACCGTCTGGCTCCACCAGAGAATATTGGCCTAAAATCAGAAAAAAATATTTAGATTACATAACGAAAGAAATTTAAAAAGTTGTAGAGGCTTGAGATTTAAACCTTGGGGTACGCGAAAAATGATATCGGCAAAAAACGTAACTATGCGAAATCATCATATTGTTTGTTAAGGGCATAATTCTGTAGCTTGGATCTAAATGGGCCAATTTCAGATTTTATACTTATCTCGCCAACATTTTGTAGAGGTTTAATGTCAATTCGCCGTTGCCTAGTATGTAGGTGAAATAATTCAATTATATGAATCTCACCCGTATAAATAAAGGTTTCAGCTCTTTAACTTCACAAACATCAACAGATGAAAGAATTGAAGGAATATAGATGTTCAAATATAGGCAGAATGGTGAATGTTACACAGTGTGTAAAGTGGCCACTAAAACCAGCCATTGAGAGGTCATAAGCCCTGTAGATGCCTGGACTTCTATATTACCTTCTCTTAAATGTTCTTCATCTCTGTTGTAATATGTTAATATAAACAGCTCCCCGGGGAGTTTTTGGACAAACTCAAAATATTGTTTATATAAATTATGGTGGGAGCAAGGTATTTCCTTGTGGGTTTCCAGAAAAAGGTATCGAAATACCAAAAATTAGTAATTTATATATCACTTTTTCTACATTTTTCCGATGATGAATTAAAAGCTAATGTATTCGTGGAACGATAACGTTACTTTTGTGCAAATGATCCAAACACATTTTTAATATCGTAGAATAAGCATGTTCAGAAATGAGTTTATTTTTCAATACCAAGACATAGTTTAAAATAATATGAAGGTGCATGAGATTGGGTTTGTAAACCAAATGGGTAGATTCCCAGTATGGTGGATTTAAATTGTAACTCAAATAATAAATGAAATAAAACAAATGGCTTTCCTGGGTTAATTTCGCAAAACATACTACAAATTATTGATCAAATAATTACATACCCTTTACAACACCTCCGTCTCTCATTTCAGATTGGTTCTTCACGTCTCCTGTGTGATGATCTTTTACTCCATAATCGTAAGCATAATGGGGATGAGCCTGAAAAACACATATCATGTTATTAGAGAAGTGGAAAAGTTAATTCCTTCTTAAATTCATTTTATTTTAACTAACGTCTGCCAAATTACCAGCATGCATCTTCCAAAGAGCAGAGATTTTACTATTGTTTTCAAGAGATGAAATTAATTTCATGTACCGCTTTGCTGTCCAACTTTCTAGTATTGACGTAAATATCTAATCATCATAAAAATAAGTTGTAGCGGTTCAAATATCGTGAATTTTTACAAAACGAAATAATTACACTACATAGAGTTTTCACAAAGCGGAATATCTACATATTTTTTTGGGGTGTTGAGTTTTTTTAAATAAAATAAAAATCACAAGCAAAACATAATTTCGGTCAAGAAAAAAGAAGTATAAATTATTATATAAATTAATGTATAAATTATTATTTAATAATAAAATAATATTATTTGAAATATATTTTGTTATCACTTTATTTGTGCTATTATGTATGTAAAAAATACATGGGAGGTAAATACCTAAATGTGTATATTTACACAGGTACTTAGATATGTCAGTACACATAATTTTACAAAAAATCAGTTTAAAATGATTTCATGCAAAAGTAAACTTATTTAATTCCCAACAGAAATCAATTTTCCATATATTCCTATCACAAAAATATGTAGATATTTCTTTTTTGTGAAAATTCGTGAATTTAGAACATTTTTATAAATAATTTTACTTATTCTACATTGTTGATTTTTAGTACATGTGTAAGAATTATATAAATCTAAAAAAGGTAATTTTTATTATATTTAAAATCGTAATAGTTTTATTTTTAACATAAAAAAACGTTCTCCTGAAAAAAATACATTTTGTAGATATTTCGCTTTGTTAAAACGGCCCTTAATTGTGACTAAACAACGAAAAAATAAAAGTAATTAATTAATTTGTGAATCCTTGCTTAGCTTATAGATACTTTTACATGGCAAAATGTGTACTCACGTAATGATCGGCATAATGGCCGAGTCCCATTCCGCCTCCAATCCCTCCGTAGCCCAGCCCACCATAGCCCATCCCCAGGCCGCCCACGCCCAGGCCGGCCACGGGCCCGATGTGGCCCAGATGGCCGATGTGGCCCAGGTGGCCGACGTGGCCCAGGTGGCCATGGCCATAGTCCCGGACGATGTTGCTGTGGGACACGGCCGGGTGGCTGCTGCACGCTGCCACGAGCGCTAAGCAGATGGACAACTAAAAAAAGATTTTACGATTTTATTCCAACCAACGCACTGTGGGTACGAATGCTCAAAACACGATAAAAAATATTTTTCGATGGTTTATTACAAAAATGTCTTTTAAATATTATTTAAATAATTTGTAAGGTTCCGCCGTAAACATAGGCACTAAATGTATCTAAGTAAAAATGATTTTTTTCCACTACCATCAAACATTAATCTGTGTACTATAAATATTTTTTTCGCAACGGTAGCAAAATTTGAAAATTTCTAAACAAATATGCATATTATGTTTATTAAAAATATACCACTTGCTTAACAATTTAATGAAAAATATTTTTTTTTAATAATCGGTAAAATAAAACTCGGAGATTCGTCGCAGCACGCCAATATATAATACCGTAGAAAACATAATGTCTATCCTGCGTCCGTATATCAGGGCTGGTATACCAAACGCTCTCGCAACCGTAGAAAAACCATTTTGTAAATACACGAGATAAAGTGTTTTCAATGGCCGCGAGAGTGGTTCAGAATAGCACCCCTGAATAACTATCGACGTGCTAATAAGCGACGTGATAACAATTTCTCACCATGGTTGTTTATCGTATTCGCGATCACAATGGAACATCCGAGAATACCTAATATTAAATGTCAAAATATTTACTTTTGGCGACGTATAATCCTGCTGCGCAATCACATATTTGAATTTCACCGGTGTAAATATGGAAAATATTCCAAAACTGCTATTTTTATTTATTTAATTATTATTTATCATGCGTTTAGCCGGCGGTCGGCAAGCCAAAAAATGACAAGAAAAGCAGTCGCCATAGTAATTATAATTTAATTTTCACTTTTTTTATATTAGATACTCCTTACTATTTTGCAAATGCAATATATTGTTTTTTTTTTTTGCCAGTGAACTGTATTTATTTACGAGGAAAACAAAAAACAAACCGACACAAGCGTTGACTTAGAGATTACACATGCGTTGACTTATGATTGCGACAACTTAAACATGACGCTACGTATAAAAACGCTATCGTATGTGATGAGGAAATGCTTAATTTGCACTAAAACTATAAAGGAATAGAAGAAACATGGATATTGTTTCGTTCGTATACACCAGTGATGGGTCGACTATGACACGTGTGTCAGAGGTGACGCGCCACGACATTTTGGGTGACACGCGTCGTTTACGGATGATCTTCGCCCATGAACCAGCCATGCGCTTTCTTCGTTTACTAGGCTTACCTTATTGTTATTATTTTATTTTTTTAAATTATTATTTTTACTTTTTTGCACCACAACACGCCAGGCCAAGTTGCTGTGGTGAATTATAACAAAACACACCCAGGCTTGTAAAAAACACATTAAATTTCAACGCTTATCAGTTCATGGTTTACCTCTTCGTTCTAATTCTCAAGGCACTCTTTTAATGCCCATCCACAATTCCTCTTTCTTTTCTAACTCATATAGTGTCCATGCGGCTCGACTGTGGAATCATCTCCCATCCACCATCAAAGATGTTACTACATTACATCTGTTTAAATCACGTCTGAAGAAACATCTCCTTTCTCTTCTTTAATCTCTCTTCCTTTCCTTTTTCCTCTTTTTTCCTTTTTCCCATTGAGTAATAGTTTTGATTTAAGTTAATTTGTAAACAAATACGTTTATTTCGTTTTTTATATATCTTTAGCTTTTTAATCATTTTTTTCTATTGAATATGTTCTGTAACTTGAATTACAAAAATAGCACTTTTATTTTATTGGTTGGTTTGAAGAAATTACCATTTGGCAATAAGCCCGCCAATGTACAAATAACATTATGTACAAAAGTTAAATAAAAAAATTAACTAAATTTTTGTATTTTTATCGGAAATCAAACCTAGAACCTCTCGATCGTCAGTTAAATTTCTTAGTCACTACACTACGGAGGGAACCTTTATAACTCTTTCACATTTATGAGGGCTGCAAAAATATTAAAAATCCTAGATGTGACACTGCCCCCGGATTAAGCAATATTTTTTTCTAAATTTTGACGCGCCGAGCTTCATAAAAAGGTTGAACACACAGGTTGTTTCGAGTTTCAGTTGATCGTTTCCACTTTTCGAACTACGCAACCATTATTTCAGAACAAAAACATCTAATGTTGTTCTGATATGTAGCAGGATTAAGAATGAAAAAATTGAAGAATTAACTGTTTTTTTTTACCTTAATGAAAGCCATTTTAGTAAGCTGGTGTTCTATAAACTGATAAAAGTTTACTGATAACTCTGTTTCTAGGAAGATGGGTTTTTATACTCTAGTTTGTGGTGGCGTGTCTATCATACATATTTTACGCTTGTTTGACTATTGCCGAAACTGCATTTCGGCAATCTAGTTCGATAATTGGCTTCAAAACTGCAATCATCACATGCCTTTACCATGGTAATGTAGAAATTAAAATGTAGGCTATAAAAACAATATCGCGTGATAAAAACTTGAGTATGCAAATTAATGTTAACAAAGGTCCAGTTGCATCGAAAAAAGGGTAAGTTAAAGTTAAACGATTGTTATGTTTTCATAATTTTGACGAAAACGTAACCGTCCTTCGTCTTCTTCTTCAGCTTTTTTCTCTCTACGGCTGGATATAGGAAAAAAAAAACATTAAAATCAATATTTCACGTCCACTCTGTCAGAAATCTAACACAGGGCCCCAAGAATGACATATTTATCTCCACTTGATTTCCTTAGTCAGGTATAATTCTGAGAGCAGCCAGCGCATTGAAAGCAGTCGTCCAGGGTTCTGGTTATTTTTCAAACACAGAACTTTATTCTTCATCCACCTGAATACGGAGTATTATGGATTTTAAAAAATAGGAACGATAGTAAAGGGGGAAATAGAAAACATAATCACATTTTAGTTAAATCATTTATAGATTCAATTGCAATACATTTTTTCCATAAATATAAACGTGAGATAGTCGGAAGATTCGAATTGGTTGTATGTATAAATAATTTGAGATCAGTTTAGTAATGTTTATTGTAGTATGGTGGAGACGGGTGGTAGGAAGGTCCAATCTTCTTGACTTGAGCGTTGAAGCCGTGAACATCATCAGCCGCGTAGTCTACCACGCGGACAGAGCCATCAGGTTCCACCAAAGAGTACTGGCCTAAAATATTATGGAAATCAATCGTCTGCTTTAAATAATGTCAACTAAAAATAATATGGGACCAAATTCCCGTCCCTGCGATACACTCGAGTAGATCAAACTCAAGAAAAAAAGAGATGGATTTCACGTGACTTAATTCAATGCACAAACTAAAGATCGACTAAACCAAAAAGCGAAATACATCTCCTAAGACGCTCCTAGTGAGCAAGGTACTAAAAAAGGTAAAATTTGTTGAGGTATTAAATAAATAATAATTTATTACAATAATATTTTGAGTACGTCTAAGGGCTAAATTCCGTCCTCTAGGAAGATATTAAGATTGATCTTTTATGGAAAATGAAAATATACAGGAATTATAACTTGTCATTGGCTGGTTATTTCTTTAAAAATAAAATCAACAGGGTTATGAAATCTCTAATAGATTGGCATTAATTCTTTATAATACAATTGATAAATTCAACCTAAACAATCTTAGAATTTATTCAAATATATTCGTGGCATGATCTACGCAGACATAGCAAGTGTCATCTCAAGTCTGGAGTGACAACACCGCTTGCTTCTTGATGCTTGCCTTTGTTGTAGGAACACGTGAGCAGTACTGTTTAGTGAGATTTTGTTAACTGCTCTGAGGATTCTTGACAGAGGGGAAAAGAATCCGACGTTGGTTCTAAAATTTCCCACGGCAAAGATAGCATTGGTACGCGCGTAACGGTGAGGTTGGTGAAATACATTAAGGTTAATCTAAGCGGTGATATCATGGGCTATATAGTTAGATATTATTTTGTGCGAGACTATTAAACCAGCCAAAATTCTTCTGAACTCTAAAGTGAAAATGTGAAATTATTTTATCTATTTCTTGAAAAATACGTTGAACAGGTTTTTATAATTAGGAGACCATATTATGGAGTTAAATTTAAGCAAGCTACATTGAAATTGCAATTTTTGGGGATTTGAATAGCTTAGAGATTAGCAAAATAAATCTACAGGTTTAAGATGTTCTATAGATGTAATCAATGTGATGGTTGAATTTAAGTTTGTTATTAAAAAGTATCCTAAGATCTCGAATTGTCCCAACGTTCATTAATATTGTGTTGTCGATTGAATAATTGAAAACGATTTTATTTATTTTTCTTGTAAATTTAATAGACTTACATTTATTTTTCAAAAGTTGTCCCAAAATCTCTGGTCGTCTCGACGTTTATTAAAATCATGTTTTAACACTAATATTTTTTATGTATGAAGCACTTACTTTGTGGAACATTATTATTTAATTTATTAAAATAAAATAAAATCACTTTGTTTTTATGTACCACTTATATTGTTTATAATTTGACAAGCAACTAGTTTCGCCAATACTATGCCTTCTTTAGGGTTAATTACAAACTAACATAACATTTATTCAATTTTCACAGTGAGGGTAGAGTGGGCGTGACTACGGAAGTAGAGAGGAGAGAGGGAGATGTCTTCTAGTATTGCCGAAACTAGTTGGTTGTCTTATTATAAAAAATATAAGTGTTACATTAACAACAAAGTGACTTTATTTTATTTTAATATATTAAACACTAATATTCACCATCACGCCTGTGTTTGAACATCCACATGTCTTAAATGAAACCATCTGTTGACTATTGTTAAGTAAAGTATTTAAACTTTAAAAAAATACCTTTTACAACGTCGCCATCTCTTATCTCATGCTGTGATTTAACGTCACCAGTATGGGGATCATTTACCCCATAATCAAAGGCGTATTTAGGATAGTCCTGTAAGAAATCACATACATTTTATACATTCGTCCATTTAAATAATATGTTTTAATAATTTGGGACCACCTGTGATTAGTTTTATTAATTTCGCGACATTTTAAAACTGATGTGTTTTTTTTACCAAAAGGGGGTTTAGTTAATTCATTTAGCATAAAAAGCACGTAACGTACACACATAATTAATTTCGCGTGATAATGAAATTAGCAAAATACGACATCACCATTCAGCTCTAAGGACGCGGCGTAGCGATGCACTTTCAAGACATTTTTTTACAAAAATTGGCTCTCGGAGATAATTTAAAAAAAATAGATATTGGCGGTTAACTTACATAGCTATCTCCTGAATACCCTCCATACTTCCCGTGTGCCCCAAAGCCAAAGTTTTTATATCCATTATAACCTAATCCGCTGTAGGCGATGTTATTGAAGCCATGGCTGTACCCGTCGAGGTATGGAAAGCCTTTGTACCCTAGTGATCTGTATCCACCATAGTCCAAGGAAGGGGAGCCAAATCCTTGAACCAAGTTGCTATGAGAAATGGCGGGGTAAGCGCTACTTATCACCACCATCAGGCAGAGGCAAAGGCAGAGAGAAACCTGCAAAGTGTACATTCGTTTTTAAAATTAAAAATCATGACTATTTATTTATTAATATACACGGCACGCAGTGCCTTTTACTTTACAAAAATACAAATTTAATTTAATATAAACACTTTAATATAAAGTGAAACAGAAAAAAAAATCAAAAATTATTATACAGATGTTCTTTAAACCCTGTCACATCCGAAACCACGATGATCAGTAAGGACAAAAAGACATTTTTTATTATTTTATTTTATTGAAATAAACGGCACTAAGCGCCTTTTACATTAGTTACAAATACAATTAAATATACATACATGTAAGCATAAGTAATACAGAGCATTTAAAACAATATTATTAATTAACAAATTAAGAATGTCTAATAAAAGAATAAAATATTACCAGTTATAGAATTATCGATAAAAAAAGATAATTTGGTATTAGAAATACTTTGAACCAGTAAAAAAAAACTAAGAAAACAATTTTGAGAACATTAAAAAAAATCAAAAAATATATGTATTATTACTGTTACTATTTATATACATATACTAAATATATGTATATAAAACTAATACTTAGGTAAATAGTATATATTTATGTATAAACATTTATAATTATGTAAAAAAAATGATGACGAGAAATATATTGTACTTATAAATTAACAAATAAGCATATTAAAAAAAATATATAGAACAAAGAAAATTTTAAAAAATAAAATCTTTAAAAAAACAAATGGTTGCTTACTTCTGAAGGGGAGAAGTCAGAGGAGCGCGGCGCAGTATCAGACTCCCCCCTTCCCCCAATCGTTTCTCCCCTGCGGAAGTAAGCAACCATTTGCTTTTTTTGATATTTTGTTTTTTTAAATTTTATTCGTTCTAAAAAAATAATTTAATGTGCCAATATGTCTTCTTGCTCACACTGATCATCGTGGTTTTGGATGTGACAGGGTTTAATGAACACCTGTACAATAAACAATTTAAACAATGTGTGCATGTGGGTGTATGCACATGTGTGTGTATGTGTGTATGTATGTATATATATGTGTGTATGTATGTATATATGTATATGCGTGTATCAAAATGTGTATACGAGTAAGTTTATATTTTATTAGTCTGTGCTTTCTATTAACTTGTAAACTATGTTGTAAATGTAATTGCCTAGCTTGGAACGGGGTATGTACCTTTGTTAGCTGAGTAAAGTGAACATAAAATTGTATTTATGATAAAATGTATAAATAAATAAATAAAGTGACACATTTCTTGTCATGCGGTTACAAGAGTAGATCCCAGCAGAATTAATCAATGACTTTTGATCAGAGGAATTTCTCTTCTGTGGCCCCAAGAGTGTTCAATGTCCTAGATGAACATATTAAGTTCTCCAAAACGAAAGCCATTTTCAGAAAGAGTGTACGAGTTTGGATTTTGTCGAAGGGAAGAGACCATGCAGGAGACTGCTGCGAGATATTGCATAGATTTATATACTATTTTTATTTTTATTATTATTTTTTTTTTTATTTGAAAATTTATTTATAAACCCTTACGGATTATTACATTCATATTACATAAAATAATATATACATTTTCCATTTATACTCTGTTGTTCAAGATAATATTTTTTACATCTTTTGAAAAGTTTGTCTGAGTCTTTTGTTTAGTTTTGTCTGGTAGTTTATTATATAATTTCAGTCCCTGGTTCATTAGTCTTGATTGTCCTTGTCTTGTTTTAGAAAGTTGTGTATGGTATTTGTCTGATATTCTCGTATTATGTCCATGTTGACTACAATTTTTTACTAGTTTTAGTTCTTCGTCTACAATTACATTAGTGGCTAATTTATGGATAAATTTTAATGATTCTAGTTGAAAGAGTTCAGTTATATTTAATTGCTTAGTTTGTTTAAAAAGTTCTCTAGTTGCAGTTAAATAGGGAAGGTCATACACTAACTTTAATATTTTATTTTGTTGTCTTTGTAGTCTGTTTATGTCATTTTGATATCCTGCTCCCCATAATAGTTGCGTATAACATATTTTAGTTTTTACATAGGCTTCATACATTAGAATTTTTTCCGTTTTTGGAACAAAATTTTAGATTTTTAAAAAGACTCGATAATGTCGCCACTTTGCTAATTAAATTGTTGATATGAATTGTCCATGTTAGTTGTCTGTCTATTGTTAGTCCTAAGTATTAAACATGTTCAATTTCAGTAAGTCGTTAAGCGTGATGGCCAGTTGTTTATTGAAATACATGTTATGTTTTTGAATTTTTATTTTAATATGAAAATACTTCCACTTTTCATTATGTTGTATCCCAACTCAACACATGGCTCTTGGCCTCATAGAGTTAGGGATATGTTATTATCATTTTGTTGTAATATATGTGTATTTGCATGAATAAAAAATATATAAAACAAATAAATGAAAAAAAAAATTGCAAAGAGCAATGAAATTCTTTTAAACCCTAAACAATAAATACATGTAATAATAATAATTTCAAATAATAAAAAAATGATCCAATAAAGTTTACACGTCACAATAGTATTCAAAATGAAATGAATGAGTGGATCAGGCCAAATAGATAGAAATATGTTTTTATTTATAGTGTTTTTGTTTGTGAGTTTTATGTGTTTTTATTATGTTTTAAAAGTGCTTGATGTTTTGATTTAATTATGGCATGTTTCAAAATTATATAAAATGTCTCCCTCGACACGGGACATCTAAAGTAATACATGAATTGTAAAAGAACAAATGAAATAAACCAATAAAAGTTATCAGAGAAAGCACAAAAATCTAACAAATGTAAATTACCGTCAACCATATTTGACGTGATTAAATTGAGTAGATTTATATATATCGGATTTTTTTTTATTGTTTTTCTTTATTAATTTATTTATCTATCAATACTTAATTATTGTATTTTTCTCTCAATTCACTTCATGAACATGTTAATTTAATTTTACTACTTAATATTTCTATTGTGAAAAATGTATAAAGACTTTTTTTAGAATAAACTACTACTACTACTACTACTACCATCACGCCATTTCCCCGTAGGGGTAGGCAGAGAGAATGGACCGCCACACACGTCTATCCTGGCATACACTCCTAGCCTCTTCCACATTCATACATCTTGTCATACATGCCCGTCGGTTCTGTCTGCTTTTGACATGACCAGACTTAAGATTTTGGTTTATCTGATCATGCCACGTCTTCCTTGGTCGTCCTCGTCTAACGTTGCCGTTCATTTTTGCCATATATACTTGTTTTACCATTCTCTCGTCGTCCATTCGTTCTACGTGACCAAACCATCTCAGAGACCCTTTCTTAATCTTATCAATTATACTTGTCTCAGATTTACACTCTCGCCTGATTTCATCATTCGTAACCCTGTCATACATTGATTTCCCACACATTCGTCTAAGAGATCGCATTTCAACCGCGTTCACTCGGCTTTCATCCTTCCTCTGCCAGTTCCATGTTTCACTTCCATACATAAGTGTTGGGACTAAAACTCCGTTGTGCACTGCCAGTTTAGCTTCGATTGACATATTTTTATTAGAAATTACTGTGCTTAGTGCTCCGTTCATTTTCATTTTACTATTTTATTATATACTATTTTATTATCACAAACTATTTTATTATATTTATATTCTGTACGCATTTCATTAAAATATTGTTGTTTTTTTTTTTAAATACACAGTAAAAATCCACCCGGCACGATAAAATAACATAGGGTGGATTGTTTTTTATCGTTTTACATATTCAAAAAATATGTATATTTATTGGCAGATAAACGCACTAAACAATACACCTTGAGGTCGACTAATCTCTACTCGATTTTCTCTCGCTAAATTTTTACCTGCGAGTAGAAACGAAATAAATGAAACGAAGAAAGAAAACAGTAAATTTAAGTATCTACCCACCCAATTTTACCGTGCCGTGTGGATTGGCACAATACGTGTGAAATGGTCCATAAGTAAATGTTACCATACCTTAAAAAAATCCATTTTGTAATCCTGTCTGGTGAGATGATAATTTGTAACTGGTGCAATATCAATTGTCTCGCCTATATATAGTAAGAAAAAATAACAATACCAGAGGTGTCTGCATTTGAATATTTTATGTGCGTATTTCGATATTGTCCAAAACTGGCAAATTTTTAAGATACCGTAAAACGGGGTGAAATTAAAATTGGGATCTTTAATCGACAATATTTGGAGTTTATCCAAATATTTGTAAATAAAATACTCCCTAGGAAGTCAATGAAATTAATATATTACAGCAGAGATGAAAATTTAGAGAAGGAAATATGAAAGTCTAGGTATTTACAGGGCTTATGGAACTGTCAGTTGCTGGTTTTTAATAAAAAAAAATCTCAAAAACATACAAAAATTAAAATACAAATTATCAAGTCCTAATGAACTGCCTTAATGCAGTTCGTCAGCGGGTGGTTATAGTTAAGTTTAAATATATATAAATAATCTTATCTCTTAAATTCTTTAATAAATAAAAACTCTAATTACTATGGAAAAAAAAAGAAAATATGTATTCCCATGCGTATTGAAAATATGTTACACGTAGAAAAAAAAATTGTCCAAATTACAAAGTTAAACACAAAAAAAATCTGAATAAAAAACTACATTCTAAAAGCCAGATTTTCAGTATACGTCTTTCTCTTGAGCCTGATAAGTTTTTCTGTTTTTTTTATATTTAATGGAAGCATATTATTCATTTTTTATATATTATTGTACTCTTGTTTTTTTTCCCGTATTTATTATTAAATTTAGGGAGAGCTTGTCTATCTACACTAGTGAGCCGAGTATTATATACATGCTCCAATTTATTTCTATATTCAGATAGAGACGCATGCTGAGAAACCAGCTTGGACCATAATAAAGCTCTAGCGGATAAAATATTTATAGATTTATACAATAAGGAACAGTAGCTAATTTATACACTGTGTAACATTCACCATTCTGCCTATGTTTAAACATCCACATTTTCTCAACTCTTCCATCTGTTGATTTAATGAAGTTTTTTTTGTTATAAAAAAATAAATATTTGTGTTTTTATGATTTACCTAAATATTTGATTTTGAGGACCGTTTTCAACGAGATGTAAATAACTCATTATTAGAAAATGGGAATCAAGTTAGGGTAGAGTGTGATTCGAACCACGGACCTTTAAGCCGCGAGTCTAAGACACTAGCCACGGGACTTCAAACAGATTCAAAGTCAAATTAGCTGAAACCTTTATTGTTAAGAAGAGATTCATCTAATCGAATTATTTGCAACGCCTGAAAACAATTTTGGAATTTTAAAACTTTATAACTTCACTGAAATCAACAGATGGAAGAATTGAAGAACTATAGATTTTCAAACATAGGCGAAATGGTGAATACTTGACAGTGTGTAAAATGGCCACATAAACCAGCCAATGACAGGTCATAAGCCCTGTAAATGCCTAGACTTCCATATTCCCTTCTCTAAAATATTCTCTTTCAGCAATCACCAATGTTTCAACCAAATTTCAGAATGCCTACCATGCAAGAGATCTCGGGTTCGATTTCCGACATGGTTGATATAAAATATTTATTCAGAAGGGTGTTTTCACACTAGAACATTGCATAGTCTCCGGACTGGCACCTGAAGCCTAAGACTGATCATCGTACCTTCATGTAACAAAAATGATCAAGATACGCTGCGATTGGTGTACGAATGCAGTGTCCTATGCACCATAGGTGCAGAAAGGTAATGATGATGGTGATTTTATTCAGTCTTATTTTATTTTATTTTATTTCTTTCATTAACACATACGGCAAATCTGCCTTTTACAAACATTTATAATATTAACATATTTGGTTTTATTATTAAAAAAAAAAAAATATATAAATTACCTTTTACCTAAGGTTTATAAACAAAAATTAAACCTAAAAATGTTACAACATATTCAGTAGAAGTTTAAACAATTTAAGAATAAATGTAAAAATCAAATTAAATAATAAATTGTTTTAAAGTAACATAACAAGAAAATCGTAAAGTACAGTTTCATACAGCTGGGCAAAGTAAACAAAAAATTGTATATATGATGAAATGTATAAATAAATAAATATAATTACCATTCACTATCTTTGAAAAAGTTCAAAAGGTTTGGTTCTATAGGAATAATATCCTACACTAAATATATCTGATACGTGGGAACAACTATTGCCGAGTTCATGAAGTCTGTTCAATACGACATTACAAGTATACACTTTCCGTGAATTGTTGCTACAAAACGGTGGCACCTGTCTAGTCATTCTTGCAGGCACCCTGAAGTTGATGAGAGATAACAGTTCAGGTGAATACCATACTGAATTTACAATTTTGAATACATTTAAAAGGTCTATAATTCTTTTTTTATCGTTAAGTTTTTACAAATTTAACCTAAAAATTCTTGTTGGATAGTTAAAATTAATGTATTTTAGTCTCCGTTCACCCCGGTTTACTGTATCTACATAATATTACGATGATATTACAGAAGTCATAAAGTCAACGATGCGTTTAGAATTATTTGAAGGCCAATCATTTATGGAGAATTCAATGTTTTATATTATGTACATAGATACAGGTATCATAATTCATTCATGTTTTGTAAGTTTCACCTGATTTATTGCCTTTTTTCCATGTTTATTTATTTTAACTGTAAAGTATGTAACTCATTTAAAACGATGTTTTTTTCATCCGAGCGGCTATATGTTTAATTATTTTTAGTAAGTACAAGTTAGTACTTCATTTATATAAAAAAATAATTTAAAGAGCCACTATATATGGCCACACAGCCAATATATATAGTTTGTCTTTAGAAAACATTAGGTATGTCTATCCTGCGTCCGTATATCAGGGCTGGTATACCAAACGCTCTCGCAACCGTAGAAAAACCATTTCGTATGTAAATACACGAGATAAAGTGCCTTCTACGGCCTCGATAGTGGTTCAGAATAGTACCCCAGAAGCTCAATCACAAATAACTATCGACGTGCTTAAAAGCGACGTGGTAACAATTTCTCACCATGGTTGTTGATTGTATTCGCAATCACAATGCAACATCCGTGAATACCTAATATTAAATGTCAAAATATTTACTTTTCTAATCCTGCTGCGCTATCAGATATTTGAATTTCACCGGTGTAAACATTGAAAAATTTCCAAAACTGCTATTTTTATTTATTTATTATTTATCATGCTATTCATTGCATTTAGCAGACGGTTGGCAAGCCAAATGTCAAGAAAAGCAGTCGCGATCGTTATTATAATTTAATTTTCACTTTTTTGTATTAGATACTCCTTACTATTTTGCAAATGTAACATGTTGTATTATTTTTTACAATAAACGCCGATGTTTCGCCAATGAACTGTATTTATTTACGAGGAAAACAAAAAACAAACCGACACACGCGTTGACTGCGATAACTTAACCACATTCATTCATTCATTCATTCATTCATTCATTCATTCATTCATTCATTCATTCATTCATTCATTCATTCATTCATTCATTCATTCATTCATTCATTCATTCATTCATTCATTCATTCATTCATTCATTCATTCATTCATTCATTCATTCATTCATTCATTCATTCATTCATTCATTCATTCACGGACATTTTCCATGTATACAATAAGGTTTAAATATTACAATAAAAGAATAGTTTAAAACATTTTTAAAAAAAAGAAAGAAGCATTGACAAACATAAGGGACATCGAGACAAGATCTGGACTATTTATTTAGTGCTCGTTTAAATCGTTGTAAACTTAAACCAAACAAGTCCAGATCTTGTCTTGAGTTAACAATACGACAAAGGCGGGTCATTGGAGAATTTAGGCCATGTTCATTGTAATCGCTCAAATGCTTAGCATGTTTTTAAGCACGACGATAGTTATTTGTGATTGAGCTACAGGTTTAACCAGTGGACCCCCGAGGATGAGGCTGCTTTCACATAGAATGTGTGTAGGTGATTCCTCATCTGCACTGCAAAACCTACATCTAGAAGTTTCGGAGAGGTTTATTCTAGCAAGGTGTTTGTTCAATCTGCAGTCTCTAGTGATAACCCTCACTTGATTTCAGATAAGGACTATCAATAATGCTTGTACGTTTGGTAAAGGAAATTAAACTATGAAAGGGAGTCTTCGCACGATTCAAAATAGGTTTGAGATTTACGATCGGGAAGTTTCGGGAATCTATTTTTTATCCTATCTAGTTGTAATATATAAATTGTGTATCGAGGATTCTAAACAACAGAAGTAAACTCAAGATGGCCGCGAACGTATGCATTGCATCAAATTTTGAGGGATGTGGATGTTATGAATGATCGAGTGATGCGTATAATAAAGCCCAGGCTTCTGTCAAGTCTTATTTAAGGATGAATGTAAAGTAATCAGTCTAACGCTTCATATTCATCAAATATTGAAGTTTCAAAAAACCTTTAGAATCAATATTTTACGTCCATAATTCCAAAAATCGACCTCGCGAAACACGTTAACCACTATGCAACGTGACGGATTTATTTTATCTCGATTTCCTTGATCAGGATTTTTATTTGAGAGCAGCCATCGAATCAAAAACACTCGTCCAGGGTTCTGATTCTATTTCACATACGTAAGTGTACTCTTTAACCGCTTGGACGCATAAAATTAATATCAAGGCGATCACCACTGCGTTTCAGGTTTCAGTCTAGTTTACGACAGAAAAAAATATAAGATTTTAAAAAATCATAAAAAATGTGTGTATCAAAAGCACTGACATGAATGAATAATCGATCAACCCAAAGTCACTGACGCGTGCAATCTCAATCAAAATATTGAAATTGCATAATTGAAAAAAAAACTCTATGGTCAGTCGTAATGGCCATGCATTTTATTTCATAATTTTAGTCTCTGCCACGCAATATTAAGCAAGCTTTTTTCTCTAAGTGCGTGAAGGTTCGCCGTGTTTATTTATACCCGTCAGGCCTCATTGGACTTCATACTGCAAATGCATGGATACAGTAGTTGACCGAAAAAACGAAAAAACGAAAATCATTTTTGATTATGTATTTTTTGTACATGATACGTGGTATTACAATCAACTTGGGTGTAATGGAGAGTATTTTTCAGTATGTTCCTAAAGACTGCCTTAGACATGGGCGAAAATCGACTGTTTGCAGAACCAGCCTGCCAATGGTGATGCTAGTAGGAAAAGCAATGTCTTTGCTTGAGATAATTCGTTCGTTGAGTGGCGCTATAAACAAAAAACAATTTTTGTTTTATGTGTTTTTTCAAAATGTATTTATAAATGCATCTATGTACACCGTAGATTTCATAATGTATTCTAGATTTAGTATACCCACGCACAGGCCATACCTATGTGGGATTTTTTTGTTTTTATAAATGTATTATTATTATTAATGGTGTTTTTTAACACATTAACTGAATTATAGTCCTTAAAATATAGCTTGATTAGAATGACAGCTGTCAAACTAATTTCATTAGTGATCAAATCGATTTTATCAGTTATTTTATGCAATCATGAAACTCTGTTTCCGAAAATCGATATAAAAAACGCAAAAACAAGCCTATTATAGTGTGTTTAACACAATTATTCACCAAAAAATTAGACATTTATACTTTTTTTCATGAACAACATCAAATGAATTATTTTTTTATTCGATCAATTTACATTGATCAATTTGTCCCATTTCTAACGTTTTTGCGAAATGATGTAACCTTGTAAGAACGTCGTTAATAATTAGGCTTATTGTAGTTTTTTTTAGTTTGAAAGCTGATTTTATATATTAATGTTGATTTATGTTTCAAGCATTGTATTAAAAAAATAAATTAACACGCCAGATACAAATGATTGTTCGTGTGTCAATATAAATAACTCCTTTGAGGTTACTACAAAGTTATGTCGTCAGTTTTTCTGACAACTGTCATTCTAATCATGTTACATTTTAAGGACTATAGCAGCAATCACTTTCTCAGGAAGGTCATTCCGTTTCTCCACAACTCGGTTTTCAGGAAGTTCTTCTTGGGGTTGGATGAGAAGGAGGTAGTGTTGAGTTTCAATGAATGATTTCTGAGATGGCGGTTTTCATTTATAGTGAACATTGATTTCAACTCGGGTACATTATATTGCTCAGTTAAGATTTTGAACGTTTCAATCGAGTCACCACGCTGCCTCCGCTCTTCCAGATAACTAAACCCGAGCTCCCTTAAGCGGTCCTCGTATGATTTATTTCTTATTTTTCTTATGCTAATAAAGTTATATATTTTGTTATAAAAAATATAACAAATGTAAACAAAAATACTGTAAATTAAATTTAAAAAATAACCAAAATCGAAGAAAGCGCGTCAAAGTCGATCAAAAATCAAGGTTATGCTCACGGTGTTTGTTTATCATCGAGGCGTTGTTAGTTATGAGTACGTGCTAACGGGTCAAACAGAATAAGGAGTATTACCAGGGCCGCGATCATGAACGGCTATATTCTTAAGTGTATATTGAGTCGGTATAAACTAATATCGATATTTAGGTACGAAAGTGTGTATATTTGTTTAACAATTGAAAGTATCTTCGTCGGTAACCGGTAATTGAACATGTTTAGAAAAAATAATGTGAACATTTTCTATTTTTCATACAGAAAACTAATTTTTACTTTGTAGATAAAATTGAAGATACATATATTTTGACTTCCCATCAGAATACGTACAATGGTCCTCGATTACAATGAGAAGTTAATATTTTAATCTAAAAAGTAAAATTAAGTTTTTTTGTATGGAAAGCAGAATATGCATACATTTTTTCCTTTTAAACATGTTCGATTAAAGGTTACCGATGCAGATACTTTAAATGTTCATGCAAATATACTCATTTTCGTACACAAATATCGATTTTTCATTATAGGCAGTCGAAGATAACTTTATTAACTTCCCATGGTAATGTAATTTAACCACTTACCGGCTTTTTATGTCTACCGGTTTCGAGATGTACTCGCCTCTTCATCAGGACACTCACTACACCAACACGCAAATACTAAAATACACTTTCACCTTTACTATCACCATGATATATATATTTTTTTCATTTTTTTTTTGCACCACAACAGGCCAGGAGGCCTAATTACAGTGGTGAATTACATTACAGAACAACCAGGCTTGAGAAAAATCACATTTTTAATTTTTGTGTTCTCACCGGGAATCGAACCCGGAACCTTCCGTGCTTGAGTCAAGCGTCTTGACCACTACACCACGGAGGCCGCCGCGATATAAAAAGTATTTACGAAATAATACATAAATTACATGCAGAGTTAAAGGGGATGCAAACACCACCAAAATTTATTCTGAAATCAATTCACATCAAGATTGCTCTAATTTTCAAGAAGATCTTATTAGGCTAAATGAATACTGCAAACTAAATCACCTTAAACTAAATACTAATAAATGTTATGTAATGACCTTCACTAGAAATAAAATAAAAACTAATTTTAACTACACAATTGATAACAATATCCTCTCTAGAGTAAACGAAATTCGCGATCTTGGAATTATACTTGATTCTAAATTAACTTTTGAAGCTCACATTAATGCAATCGTTAAAAAAGCTTATCAAATGTTGGGTTTCCTAATTCGCATAGGCAATGACTTTAGTAATATACAAACCATTAGACTATTGTACTGTACATATGTAAGAAGTCAGTTAGAATTTGCGTCACCTGCCTGGAACCCTCATTATAAAAAATACATTAATCGAATTGAATCTATTCAATCAAAATTTATATCATACTGCAGATTTAAATTAAGGGTTTCAAAAAATGAAACCAATGAATTTCTCACTCATCTTAACCTAAAACCACTGAAAACCCGTAGAAACGTAGCTGACCTTGTATATCTGTACAAAATTATGAATAATCAGGTTGACTGTCCCCAGCTCCTATCCCTAATTGGTTTTAGGATCCCTGTAGCGCAGACCAGAAACAAAAACCAATTTCATATTTTTAAATATAAAACTAATGCTTGCCAAAATTCTTATATTTGTAGAACTTGCAATCTGTATAACAATAAATTTAACCATATTGATATTAATAATATAACATGCAACAATTTTAGAAAAGTAATTGAAAATCAATTTATGTTTCACTAATTTTTTTAATTTTTTATTTTTTTTAAATATGTTTTTTAATATTCTCTTATATAATATCTTATTTAACCGAAATACCTATTTGTGCAGTTACATTGTGTATGGATATGTACATGTGTATGTGAGTTTGATATTTGGTTAATTATTATAAACACTTTATTTTATTTTAGTTTTTGAGTTTTTTATTTTTTATTTTTATAATTATTATTTTCTTCAATTAAGTTGTTCTTCTTATAAGGCTCAATAATTATCGCAAATGTTATACTCGCTGCATATGTATGTATACTTATTATTATGTTATCCGCACTGTAAAATGTACATACATATCTAAATTTAATATCTATTCTTAACTTCTTATTGGTAATATTTATCTTTTAGCTTACGAGAAGGCCTGTAATTGGATCTTAATATATAATTTAACCTACACTGTAATTAATAAACATTGTAATCTGTTGGCTTTCCAAAATAAAATAAATAAAATAAATAAATAAATAAATGTCCAAACATGCACTAAAATTAGGTCAATAATATTCAGCGATATGTTTGGAGGGGTGAGGATTAAGGAGGAAATTAAACAACATGGAGGTATTTCACATTAAAAAAGCATTAAAAATAATATTCTCCTAGTAAATAATCAAATGTGTCTGCATTACCCCTTAGCTCCTCCTCCCTAATCCTCACCCCTACAAACATCGCTTGAATGTCCTGACGAAGAGACGGGTACGTCTCGAAACCAGTAGACATAAAACGTCTTCTTCTTCTTCGTTTTTTCATGGCCTTTTCACCTCTCAACTCGTGTGTTTTGGCCAGTGTCGAGTTTTTTGTTTTTTTTTATACCTATTTACACATGTATTAGTAATATAATATGTACAAGTTAGAAGGTTAGTATTTAATATGATATATATATATTTATTACAATGCAACATTTTTGTATAAGTTCCAAATTTCTAACCCACGTTCAAATTCAAATTACGAGCAACTTCCAACTCTTTATTATTTTAATTCTCTGATAAAACGCCGCGTTGTTTTCGATATAAAATTTCTGTATAAAATATTAAACTACAAAGTAGATACTAACCTCCTAAATAAAATACAAATAAATGCGGGATTGAGAACACTCAGACGTCGGGAAATATTTAAACTGCCTTTGTTTTCAAATAATGCTACATACCACACACCTATGGCCCGCATGTGTCGGGAATATAATATATACTGCCGAAACAATAAAATTGACATTTTTCATGATACTCTCTCAGCTTTTGCGAATAATCTCTTAGGAATAAATCTTATTCAATAAGTTCACACGTACAACTTATTTTTTATTGCATTGTATCCTGTACAAAAAAAATATTAAAAAATATGTATTACAACCTTAATATATAAATCTATTTTGTGCTATTCTATAGTTGAAGATGCATGTAAAATTGTATCGACGAATGCTTTCAAATTGTATGTTTTCTAGTATGTATCTTTGTTGAATTACCTATTAAAATAAAATAAAAAATAAAATAAAATAAAATATTTACAATTTAACACCATTTAAAATGTCGGTAAGTAGTTAATTACAAATATTTATTATTAAAACATAAAAAAAAACAACGGTTTTATTAACAAATTGTACCTACATGGTTAGAAATTTTCTATACTTGTAATTCTAATGAATCAATTATTATAAAAATAGTAAAAAAATAACTAAGGGACACTATTATTTTTAAATGCGTATTTTTGTAAAAACGTTTCGTAATTCATATTTAATGGTTGAAAGCGTTTTTACTGCCCACTGTTTTTTATTGTTATCATTAATAAGGAATTTATAATTAGTATTTTAACGAAATTGATTTCTGGTTGCAAAATGGGAAAAAGCTAATCGTGTCGAACGACCTTAAAACTTGAAGATATTAGGAAATCTAATAAAAATAAAAGAAACATTTCTTAATAAACCTAGTTAAAATGTTGGAATGGAAATAATCGAGGAATATAATTAATCGTTTGTCTAGCTAGTATTGTCACGGGTTCGATGTTCATAATTCATAGTTGCTGGCCACGAAGTAGTTGAAGCATAACACTGATCATCTTTCCTGCAGGGGCGAATGCTCCTTATAATCGATTACATGCAGCTTACCATATTTGTTTGACATCGTAAGTAATGTTTTATAATACTGTAGTATTATTAGTAAAAAACACATCACCAAAAAATATATTACTTTTCTTGGGTAAGTAAATTTATATAATATTCCTTTATTCCATACAGCGACCAGTTGCGCCTCTATTGGCCAAAATTATTACTTCTGGATTACACGAGATTACTCTGCTCACTTTAAAATCACTAATTCAAATACGTCTTTAACCTAAAACGTTAGAATCTCGTTCGAAAAATTACACTTGCGATTACAGTAAAATCTTGCAGCTTTCATTAATGCAATTTAGTCTTTCAATACTTTTTCATAAGGGCTAGTATTCTTTAAAATACATCAATTTGACTTACGACAGTCTAAGGGAGGTGACAATATACGCACTCGTTATGTGTGAGAAAGAGATAACGAATACATTTTATATGTCTTAACACGGAAGTTACAATAATAAGTAAGTAATTGATCATACTTATGTTTCGGTGGTTTGAAAGTAAATTTGCTTAAAAATAAATAAATATTTTGATATTTTAATCGAAACGAATTGATATTTTAATCCATAACATAGTATAAATCCTTTAGTGGGTTTTAAAAAACAAAGATTCGCTAATTGTTTTTTAATTGTAATTCGTTTTTGTGCATACGATGACAGTTGAATATTGGAGGTTATTCTTCAGTATCCGTTTAAACTTTTAAAATTAAGTTAGAGTTATGATAAAAACGTTACTAGTGTATGGTGTTAAGAATAAATATATATGAAGAATTATAATATGTATAACTTATGTCGTTTTGTGAATAATAATGTGATATAAAAGTCGATGAAACAATGATTCTTAAAACGTAATTTATGTTTTGTTTGGTTAACTATCGCACTCGGTAAGGAATACTTTTGAATTATTTAATTATTATCATTTATTAAGAAATAGTGTTTTATTTCAAGACAAGTTATAATAGTCTGACTTAACCAAAGATGCGGTGCGCTAATGAATTATCCAGTTTATTAATTACTTCTTCGACGCTTAGCTTAAAAGTGAAATAGCTGCGCAAATATGTTGTTGATTTCTAATGACATAGGCGGGGGTTCGAGTCCATAGGGGTTCCATTTTTTTTTTGCAATTATGTTTTTTTAAATCAAATGTTTGTGCCACATTACAAAATATTTTTACTGAAACTATTAGCCGCTGGAGCCATTTGTAAGGAATTATTTATTAAATATAAAATAGACTTGTTTTTTATATGCCATACTACCGCTATGGACTCCACTTCACTTCGCCTGTTTATTTGAGAGAGCTCATCCAACCTCTTTCACAACACGGACTATCTCTTCGTTCTAGTAACGAGAGAACCCTTTTAATACCCTGTCATCGCTCTAATTTTTTTGCCTCCTCACAGTAGTAGCCGCTCGATTGTGGAATAATCTACCCACTAATGTTAGAGACGCGCCCCTTCTTTATTTACATTTAAGTCAAGATTGAAATGTCACTATCTAAATATTTAAATTGTTCCTTTATCCTTTTTCTTTCCTTCCCATCCCCTCTCCTCTCTTCATAGTATAGTGTTGTATACAATTGTAAGATTCAATATGTCCATGTATTTATAATTTTGTCAAACTGAACGGTTTGGGTAGGTAGGAAGAAATTGCCTTAAGGCAATATGCCCGCCCTTATATGTTTATTTATTGTATATGTTTATAAAGTGTCAAATAAAATTATAAATAAATATGGACATTTTATCAGAATTTTCATAGCTTACCAATTTAAAAACTCACCGCTTGCTACTGCTTTCCTGCACGTGTAGATATAACAAATGATTGGAATGCTCAAATGGATTAGGAAATGATTAGGTTTTATGCTGATATTTTCTTTGGGAAAGTATGGCTTCTGTTCTAGTTTCGCCTCAAAACGCCTAAAATTAGGTGTTTTTATTGTCAAACCTTAAGAATTCATTAAAATAGGTGTTAAATAAAAATACAATATGGTGATTAATAATTATGGTGATTTTCTTTTATAAAGTAGATCAAGGCAAATGTGAAAATCTGTTTACAATGTGCCTAGTACAGAAGGACATTAAGTTAATTGAACTGAATCTTGTAACTCACCGTGTTCTTATTTTGTTAACAGATTTACGGACTAAGTCCAATTTATACATAAATTATAGCGAAACAATGTTTTGAGTATGTCCAAATGTTGGCAGACTGGCTTGATTTCCTCCCTAGGGAGTTACTTAGATCTTAATTTGTTGCAGCAGAGAGGAAAAACATTTTTGAGAAGGGATATGTAAATATAGGCATTTACAGGGCTTATGGGCTGTCGTTGGCTGGTTTAAGTGGCCACTTTACACACTGTGTAACATTCACCATTCTGCCTATATTTGAACATCTATATTCCTTCAATTCTTTCATCTGTTGATGTTTGTGAAGTTAAAGAGCTGAATTTCAAAATATTGTTGATAAATTACCTGGTCCATGAAGAAGTATAGAAATTGAAAAAATAATTTTTAAAATTTTGAAAATTACATTTTAAACAGGCACAGCGGACGGCTAAAAGATTGTACTGATGGGAAAAAAACAAGCGTTTTAATTAACATATTTTTGATTAACAAAAGTGCAAAAACTCAAATGAAAGTCTACGAAGTTTTTTGCTTATTACTTAGCAAAAATGCATTTACACATGTAATTCAAAGTAAATCTAAAGAAATTTTTTGAACATTTGTAAAAACTGCATTAAATTATAATTAGTATGAATGTATTATTATGTTCTGTTTTTCTTTATATATCTTATGTTTTTGTTTTTTTTCTCATGTACTCGTATATTCAAAATTATATAAACTCTAATAAATAAACAACTATATCAGAGTAAGTCACTCTCTAAGCACAAAAGTTAGTCTCTTTTTTTGGAGAGTTACAGTGATAACATTTACTAGATGTATAAAAGTAGATTTGTATAGAATTTTTTAAAAAACATGTACCATTTATGAAATTTATTATATTTATTAAGTGGATTTAACGCGTTGTCTTGCAAAATTGCCTGCCACCGGAACAACTCTTTTACTCACTGTAGAAAATGGTTTCAAAGGCCGTTTACATGTGGACAGTAAAATAGATATGGCAATATTGTCTTGTCTCAGCTTCGTGAACAGCCTCGACCGTGCAGGACATAACGCTAGGACAATACGACAATTGGGCAGCAATTCACACGTGAGCGCTGCGAAAATGAATATACGACGGCGTTTGTTATAAGCGAATTCACGAAAAATATTATTAATTGTATGCAAAGAGGTCAAACTAAATGATAAAAAAAACCGCTTTCGGCAGATTTTTTTTGGTAGCGACACGTTCATGTCAAGCAATTTGCTATTGTCACAAGGCCCTGTCTATACGTGTCTACAAGAGGACAATGCGGCCGCGCGCGGTGATTGGGGTGAACATTGTTCCGTGAAGATAGCGTCTGCCTGTCCATCTCGGTGGCGATGTCTCGGGACAATGTTTTGTCCTGCAAATTGCTATTTACATCATCATCAATTCCTTTCCACACCTAATGGTGCATAGGGCACTGCATCGGTACTTTTTTGTTTCTTTTTTGTTGTGAAGGTAAGATGATCAGTCTTACGCTTAAGGTACCAGTCCAGGGACTATGAAATATTTTAGTGTGAAAATACCTTTTGAATAAATATTTCATACCAGCCATGTCGGGAATCGAACCCGAGACCTCTTGCATGGTAGGCAAACGCGCTGACCATAACACCACAATGTCGAAAAAAGTATTACCGCTGTTTACACTTGGACAATAATCGAGTCCTGGGACAAAACAGCGTGGCATTGTCTACGTGTAAACGACCGTAAAAGCTTTGTAAAGCAAATCCAAATTCGGAGTTCGTTTTCGGGGGTCTTGAATAATTAAAAACCCAAGTTCATACGTATTCCTATGCACGGGCGCCGATTATTATGACTTTTGACATATATTTAAAGTGTTTTCTTTGATTTGGTCATGCCATGTCTAATGTCTATCACGGTCTTCCTTTTTTTCTGTATCCATTAACATTTTAAGCCGATTTTTCGCCGTCCATTCGCTCTATATTTACAAACCATTTGGCAGTTCTGTCTTGATTTTGTCTATAATGATTATGTCAGCTTTACGTAATTCGTAAATCTGTAGCTCAATCTCAAAAACTATCGACGTGCTTAAAAACATGCTAAGCCTTTAAGCGATCACCGTGAACATTAATATGTAAGTCAACGCTCGTGTCGGTTTGTTTTTTGTTTTCCTCGTAAATAAATACAGTTCACCGGCGAAAAATCGGCGTTTACTATAAAAAAAATACAACATATTCCATTTGCAAAATAGTAAGGAGTATCTAATACAAAAAAGTGAAAATTAAATTACAATTACTATGGCGGCTGCCTTTCCGGCTTGCCAACCGCCGGCTAAATGCAATAAATAGCACGATAAATAATACATAAAAATAGCGGTTTTCGAATATTTTCCATATTTACACCGGTGGAATTCAAATATTTGATTGCACGGCAGGATTATACGTCGCGAAGTGTAAATGTTTTGACATTTAATATTAGGTGTTCACGGATGTTCAATTGTGATCGCGAATGCGATACACAACCATGGTGAGAAATTGTTATCATGTCGCTTATTAGCGCGTCGATAGTTGTTTGTGATTGAGCTTCTGGGCATTTGTGCACTCTTCGAACGCAGTTTTATCACACATTTGCCTGAGATAGAGCATTACGAGAGTTTCACTCTCGTCAGTGTTCAGCTTCTATTTCACACCCAGAACAACTGTATTCCTTATTCCACCCATAATTAAATTGACATTATAATTTTAAGACGTATCCGGATATGAATTCTGGATTATTTATGTGAGCACTGAGGTAGTGGTGATAAATAATAATGATATTATGTGGTTTGCGATAAACGAGTTCTCACGGGTTGGCTTGTTATATACCGGGTATATATATAATATGCTCTACACCTGACTAAAGATAAGAAATACGAGTAATTAAGATGTCTAATTAATTACAGTGATTTGAAAATTACAAAGTACCTAACTAGCTCCAACCAAACATACAGACCTCGCTTCCTCTACATTCATACATCTTCTCATGCACGCACGCCGATTATTCCTACTTTTGACACGTCCATCTTCAAGTATTTGATGGACTCGATCGTGCCATGTCTTTCTTGATCTTCCTCGTTTTCTGCATCCATCAACATTTGCAAATCGTAGATCCTTTTAGCCGTTCTTTCGCTGTCCATTCGCTTTACAAGTCCAAACCAACGCAGCACCCCTTTCTTGATTCTGTCAATAATGCGTGTCTCGGCCTTACACACTTCACGAATCTCGACATTTGTGCACCCATCATACATCGTTTTACCACACATTCGCCTGAGGGATCGCATTTCGACAGCATTCAACTTACTTTCATCATCATTTTTCCAATTCTATACTTCGCTCCCATACATTAGAGTTGGAACTAGAATTCCGTTGTGAACTGCTAATTTAGCCTCCTGCGATAAACATTTGTTTGCCAAAGTAGATTTTAGTGCACCGTTCACCCTGTTCCCGGCACTCACCCTCCTTTCAATATCTTTCTCGGCCTTTCCGTCCCTAGTAAACATACTTCCCAGGTACACAAATTCTTCTACCTGATTCAGAATATCTCCGTTCACGCTGATCTCACATTTAGTTATATTTTCACCCCTTTCAAAAACCATCACTTTCGATTTATCAACATTCAGAAGCAAATCGCTTTTCTTGCATACATCGTAGACTTTTGTTAGCAAGAATTAAAGGTCTTCTTTGCTGCTAGCAAGAAGCACGTCATCATCCGCATACAGAAGACAGTTAACAGTTATACCACTCATATTTGCTCCCATTCTTAAATCTTTCAGTTCTTTCATACAGTTATCGATGTATATGTTGAACAACCATGGTGACATTACACATCCCTGTTTGACTCCTTTCGGAATATTAAACCACGATGTGAATGACCCATTCACCTTCACACATGCTGTGCTGTCCTCACCAACCAAAAATACATAATATGCAGGGTGTTCTTTAAACCCTGTCACATCCGAAACCACTATGATCAGTATGAGCAAGAAGACATATTGGCACATTAAAATATTTTTTTAGAACGAATAAAATTTAAAAAAATAAAATATCAAAAAAAGCAACTGGTTGCTTACTTCTGCAGGGGAGAAACGAGTAGTAGGGGGAAGGGGGGAGTCTGATACTGCGCCGCGCTCTCCTCACTTCTCCCCTGCAGAAGTAAGCAACCATTTGTTTTTTTAATATTTTATTTTCAATTTTTTTTTTAAATATGCTAATATGTCTTCTTGCCCATACTGATCATCGTGGTTTCGGATGTGACAGGGTTTAAAGAACACCCTGTATACATTGAAAGCCCCCTCTACTTACCAGTAGCTCAATCACAAATAACTATCGACGTGCTTTAAAACATGCTAAGCATTTGAGCGATCACAATGAACAATAATGAACATGCTTAAGTTATCGCAGTCATAAGTCAACACTCGTGTCGGTTTGTTTTCTCTGAGTTTACTATAAAAAATAATACAATGTATTGCATTTGCAAAATAGTAAGGAGTATCTAATACAAAAAAGTGAAAATTAAATTACAATTGGCGACTGCATTTTTTGACATTTGGCTTGCCAAATGCAATAAATAGCGTGATAAATAATCTATAAATATAAATAGCAGTTTTGGAATATTTTCCATATTTACACCGGCGAATACGATAAACAACCATGATGAGAAATTGTTATCACGTCGCTTATTAGCACGTCGATAGTTATTTGTGGTTGAGCTACTGGATCCGTTCTAGAAGTGTGGTGGCCTCTTTTCAAATCCCCACATTACAAAAACTTAATTTAAGCTTTAATTATAAGTAGAAATCACAACCATAGTCGTCTGGTTCTGAGAATTATACATTTATTTATCTATTTACAAGAAAATTGTAGTCTGCGTTACTTTACGGGTTGTTTAACCCAACACGCAATGCTGTAAATATAAGTTAGATGTTAATGAATAGAAAGCATATATGTACTAAACTGCCGATATGTACGGAAAAATATATCCATATTATCCGCAGAAGCTGAATTCAGCAAGCGAATTGCCCTATGAATGGGTGAATTGTGACTTACATTTGTACAGCTTCTAGGAGCATAAAATAGTGCATGGGATCTCGCTCTAGTACAATTTATCGGAAACATACAAACTGATATCTTTTAGTATATTTGGATTATACGAGTATATACAACATACTCGTACATCCTTTCAGAAATCAGCTTATTGAAATGTTTCCCAAGAAAAAATTGACGAGTGTATTTTACTATTTTTATATTCATTCTATTTTTCTTTACCTTCTTGGACTTTTTTCTATATATTTGTTTCAGTTTCATACACTTGTACAGTTTGATTTTATAAATTCCATAATTTGTGTGAGATTTTCATACTTTCTCGTATTTAAGATTTCCATATTTAAATCATCTGTACACATTACTAAAATGAAATATGCTGTATTATACAAATTTAAATAAATGCTACCTACCCCAAAACAGGTAATTTACCATACGTAGTAGGACAGACAGTATTCAATATGTTTGTTTATAGTTTAATTAAAATTTGATTTTTGTAATTAATTGTACTTCATTCAATTTTACTTAATTGTACCCTTTCACTGTTTTGCAAACAGAACACACTGTGCTAAATGTTTGACCACAAAGTTAATGCTTTGAATATTAATAATTGTACATATTATTTACTATAATACACGCCGATTTTCGGCACTGAACTGAACTGAAACATTAAGTGTTAACATTGAGGTTATTATTGGTAATTGTTACTATCGGTGCCATAATAAGATATATGCATGTAGAGAAAGCGAGATCTGTATGGAAAGATCGAGCGATGTGGCGTACTATTTTCTCTGCCTACCCTTTCGGAGAAACGGCGTGATGGTTTGTTTGTTTTTATTTATTTGATTATTGGTAATAAATAAAAATACTAAATACACACTTTGAGTCATCCATGCATATATAAAACATACGCACATCTACATGCATATATAAAACATACGCACATCTACATGCATATATAAAACATACGCACATCTACATGCATATATAAAACATGAAGTATGGGAATGGTGATGAAGAAATAATTTAATTAATAATACACTTGTGTTTGAATAAATTGATTACTTTGGTGTGGCACAGTTGATTAGACGGCCAACAGTAAAACTGGCGTCGCGGGTTCGGTTCCCGCCAGTTGCAAGAAAAAAATCCAAGAAAGATTTTTTTCTCAATTGGTCAGGGTGTTGTTGTGTATTTTTTTTATTATTTGAAAATTTATTTATAAACCCTCACGGATTATTACATTCATTTTACAAAAATAATAAAAACATTTTTTATTCAAAATCCGGCGCTCCCCAAACACTAGATTTGGAGATCGTGCTTTTGCCGTTGCCGGCCCCTCTGACTGGAACCAATTGCCTTCAAACTTACGAATCATCGACAGTCCCAGTCAGTTTAGATCCCAACTAAAATCCCACTTCTTTAGACTATCATACCCTCAATTTTAAATCTGAAAATATAATATATCACTTTAGTTTAATTAGAATGTTTTGAATGTATAGGTATACAATTGTAAAGCGCCCTAAAGGGGATTTTTCACAAAAATCACGGTATATAAATCAGCCAAATATTATTGCCTTTGAATGTCACTAAAGTAACTTAGTTAGAAAAAATGTTGCGAAAATCCGAATATTTTTTTATTTTTTTTAATTTGAAAATTTATTTATAAACCCTTACGGATTATTACATTCATTTTATACTCTGCTGTTCAAAATAATATTTTTTACATCTTTTGAAAAGTTTGTCTGAGTCTTTGTTTAGTTTTGTCTGGTAGTTTATTGTATAATTTCAGTCCCTAGTTTATTATTCTTGATTGTCCTTCCGAAAATTGATATAAAAAACGCAAAAACAAGGCTATTACAGTGTGTTTAACATAATTGTTCACCAAAAAATGAGACATTTATACTTTTTTCATGAACAACATCAAATTAATTATTTTTTTATTCGATAAATTTACATTGATCAATTTGTCCCATCTCTAACGTTTTTGCAAAATGATGTAACCTTGTACGAACGTCGTTAATAATTAGGTTTATTTTAGTTTTAAAGCTGATTTTAAGTATTAATGTTGACTGATGTTTCAAGCATTGTATTAAAAAAATAAATTAACACACCAGACACAAACTTATGTCGTCACCTTTTCTGACAACTGTCATTCTAATCATGTTACATTTTAAGGACTATAGTGTGACATCACAGCCACACAAGAATTAATGGTCTTGTTTAGGTATGACGAGTAAATATATGCCCACAAACCGTCGCCCGAGAGCACAAGCTACGTCAACGTAACAGATTATCTAATAATACGCCACGTTTGGTTGACAAATACAGTGCTCTATGAACCACTGGGTGCGGAAAGGGGAGTGACGATAGTGATAACTCGCTTTGAAGAGTGGCGAGTCGTGGTGAAACCACAGAAACCCTATTATTTCATTGTTTTTAGTAATTAATTTGAATTACACTGTATTTTAATGAGTTAGTAAATCCAGAGATAAATCAATCTGATATCATTATGTTTCTTAGTAATATGCAAAATCCGCAAATTGTTAGTCCTTGATCTCAAGTCATTATCAAAGGTAGTTACATCCGTAATAATTACGTATTCACAGTTTAAATAATGAAGATGAGTACATTTTTAAGTACCTATCACAATGATTCAATTTAACTTCATAAAAAATGTACACACTATTCAAATCAGGTACCTATTTAATCCACGCAGGAACTTTTTTCATTTTACAATCGACCTAAAAGCAGTTTTTTTTTTGCTTTGTCTCAATTTGATTTAATTTTTTTTTCTACCGAAACGTGATAACATAAGTCAAAAACAAGTTACATTAGTTTACAATGAATATAAAAATAACACAAGCAGAAAAAAATATATGTTCAAGAATAACGTAAAATAGTAATTGCTATAATAAACATATAACTAAACAAATTAAATTTGATTTCCTTTTATGACTCTTTTAACTCTTGTGTGGCCTTAATGTCACACTAGTCGACATAGAACACAAGACTTGATATTTTATTTTATTTTATTTGAGAAATCAACAGTTCTACATACATATTTATGGTAAACAAACATATATAGTGTATAAACTCAGAACTAATAACAGATTTCCACATAGTATACAAAGTTAGTAAAGAAAATTATTTATTAATTATTTATCTCTTTTATTTTTTGAATTATGAACTCGTATTTTTTGTAATCTTCAAATGGACATTTTCACACCGGATTCGGAAAGTAAAATTTGTATAACTATGCTGGATGTTAATACAAAAAATATTTATCCTTGCTTCGCGAAGAATGAATGTCCGCCAATTTAGCAACACATCAGAGAGAGCGCGAAGATAGAACTCATAACAAGGAAAACAAACGCTGTTCTATGGTGGGTGTTGTGTCAAATAGATTCAGTCGGCTGATGACAGTGATGGGGGACGCACGCGCGTAATATGAGTATTTATGAGTTTTGATTTCTTTTGCTATAACAGGGCTAAATTAAATGTTTGTTTGCATAAATTATGGAAAAGGAACTATAAAACAGCATATCTTCATGTTTTTTTAAATTCAAATATCTGAACTTTTTCCTAAAATATTCCGTCTTTTACTAGTGGTAACACGATGTTACATCACCGCGCGCAAAGGAATTATTTATCATAGTCTTTTAAGAGTTAAAGATGAAAATCCACGGAAAGACAGATGCTCGGTATATGCCTAATAGGCCGTTTACACGTGAACAAAACAGTAAATATGACGATATTGTCTTGTCCCAACTGCGTGAACAGTCACCACTGTGCTGGAGAACTCTGGGACAATACAAAAATTCGACAGCAGTTCTCACGTGTGCAATGTGTGTATGAATAAATACACGCGGCGTTTATTACGAGTAAATTCACGAAAAATGTTTTTTATTTTATACCAAGATCTATTAGAATTATTAAAGGGCAAATTAAATAACAATAAGGATTTTTTATGCCACCATTTTCGGTAGGTAAAATTTTGGGAGCGACACGTTCACGAAGCAAATTGCCATTGTCACAAGGTCCTGTTCGTACGTGTTCGCATGGTGGCAGTGAGGCCGTTGGCGTCTACGCGCGGTGATGGGGGTAATCATTGTTCCGCGGAGATAGCCTGCCCATCTCGGTGGAGATGTCTCTAGACAATGTTTTGTCCTACAAATTGCTGCTTAAACGTGGAAAATGGTCTTTGTTATTTGCGGTCTCAGAAAGATAGTGATATTACTGAAACTAATCAACGGCAGTCCTTTATTTTTCTAATGAAATGTTCAATTGTTCCTTTTATACATGTGAATTTTTAAATATTCTAAAAACAAAGTTTAAATATGAACACCGTATTTTTATTTTTTCAGTAGGTAGCCTCAGAGGTGAAAATTACCATCTATGGCTTAGAGTATTATATGTTTATACTATGAGATCTATAGAGAAAAAAATAAAATCACCTATCTAGGGTCAAATAACCATTCTTTTGATTTTATAAATACACAAGTCTTGTCAAACTTGTAAAAAAATATCTTAGTTATCCGAATTTCAATATAAATTTTTAACTATAGAAAAAAATGTCATAAGCAATAAATAAATTGAGATTTTTCCTGTAAAATGTGCAAAAGATAACATATACATTGTTATTTCTGCCAGTAAAAAAGAAAGGCCTTTGTTAACATAAAAACGAAAAGTCTATACTAACAAAGAATCTCCTCTCTTCTGCTGGTACACATTATTAAATATAGGTACCTACTTCTAGTATTCACTTCTATTTTAGTATGGACTCGAGTTTGGGTGACATTGAAATAATTATTTTCAAATTATTTCTAAAGAGATGTCATAATAATGAGCTGGACGATCGATAAATATATATAGATACGAAAATAATAAAACCAAAAAAATTGATGGGCAAAAAACTCTCAAGATAATTTTTTATTTGAAATTTGCGGTTGAAAGTCATAGACAATGAAACAATATCAATAGCGCATCATAGCAACACCAATCTGATTGGTGTCGATCATAGACAACTTCGTTTTTGACAATTTAGTTGACAGCTGACAGCTGATCGCTTATTCCGAAAATTTGGGATTAAATTGCCAAAAATGACAAATCCTGACCCTAAAGATTCTAAAAAACCTGTCAATCCCGGCGAGGGAATAAGGTCGATAAGAAGTACAAATGTATTTAGAGTTGTCAATTTCGAACTATACGCGAAACCAGTGAGTCAATCAATATCTTTCTTTATCGAATAACATAACCTATAGTGTAAATCCAACTTCACAAAAATAAATTCGTTTTCTAAATGAAAATACAGAAATCGACCTTTGCTTATAAGGCCTAATAGTCTTTTGTCGTGTTTTTTATGTATTTAAAGATGTCACTGTTTTCGCTAATATAAAATCTAGAAGCGTATTCTCGTCAGTTCTATTGTGGACTCCATCCATTTATTATGAGGTTATCATTTTAAATCTATGAGGGGGTGGGGGGGGGGAACAATCATATAAGTCAAAATGCCTTACTTTCCAGGAAACAGCTTTTTGTGTCTCAAACATTGCAGGAATCAAATCTAACATTGAAAGAATATCCCTTTTTTCTCCATACTTATAGGAATGGAATACATAGTCATGAGATAACTCTTAAATGTAACGTCGTTTAAGGCATAACGTTAGGAAAGGTTCTTCTTCGAGAAAACTTTTTTTTTAGCCGATAGGAGAGAACTTTTTCGGAACTGTTAGACTTACCTATGTTCATGTTGCTTGCAGACCCGACGGTTGGGCCTGGTTGCGTACTGCGAACCAGTTTGTTTATATAATAATTCAACATGACATTGGCAAAAGCATCAAATTTATTATGTAATGCCATTTTATTTTAAAAAAAAAACTAATAAATTTATTTTGTTTGATAAATTACATTGCTAATACTATCCTTAATAATGTTATTTGACTTTGGAACACGTATGAACATAGGTGAATACTACAATATGAGCAAATAAAATAAAAATTGAATAAGTTCTTCTTCATTAAATTATTATTAAAATAAAACTTTGTGTTACACAATTTTTATTCTTTTACAAGAACACTAATACAGTTTCGGGAGAGCACTCCTCCCATCGACAGGTGATATAAAACTAATATAGTAAAAACAGAATATTGTGTAATAAATAAAAAAAATCTTCTTCGTTTTTTATGGCCTTTTCACCCCTCAACTCAGGTGTTCTGGCCAGTGTCGAGTTTTTTTGTTTTTTTTTTACATATTTACACATGTGTAAGTAATAATATATACACAAGTTAGTAAGTTAGTATTTAATATAACATACACATATAATAATATAACATATTTACATAGAACTTTAAATACATGTTTATTGGGTGGGGACAGGAGAGTTAGAATATGAATAGGGAATGGGATATAAATATCAGAGAGGTCGGATAGGAAATCAGGATAACAATCATTTATGGGGCATCCAAAAAAACATGGTTTAAATCTTCCTCATTAAGCTGAAATTTGAATCCTACTCGTATGTGATTGCCCATAGAAATAATATAACACCTTATTTTATTTACATGATTTCTTTACAAGTTTCCAATTTTTAATAAATAAATGTTCAATTTTTTTTTTATACATGAATGTTCTGTTCTGAGTTTTGTTTGCTTATTCACCCCCGAATTTTCAGTTAATTGTGAAAAGTTGATTGTGTATGTCACAGGTTGAGGCGACCACCAATGTTGGTGCGACTATTAGAATGTTAAGCTCTGTGCGTAGAGTTCAATATTCTCTTTTTTAAGAGAAAATCGTTCCCTGTTAAAACATGTCAAATGTTTTTGTTGTTTGTTTCAGAATATGGCCATTATGACTGTCGGTTTGACTTGCTTCGGCTTATGCCTCGGATACATTGCGTATATGAGATCAAAATACGAAGGTATGGGGTACTATTCCGCCGTTACTGAGGATGGACATGAGGTGTTTGAAAAAAAGAAATCAAAATGGGACTGAACAAAATAAATTCACAACCTTTATTAATATATAATATTTGTAAATACATTTTATTTAATAGTTTAATAAATATTTATCAATCCAAAACTTTTTTTAAATATTACGCAACATGTCATACATGCATTTCTAAAGTGACACAATAAAAAAATAGGTTTTGGGAAAAAAAAGCAAAAAACTGATGGCGAGCTTGATAAAAATATGTTTACAAAACCATGGTGATCATTTTTATATCAATTAAGTAATTCTAATTCACAAAAATACTATAAATCGTATTTCTAAAGTGACATACCTTAAAATAATAACAAACTTTGTATTTACTTTGATCGGCTAAACTGACACATTTTAAAATAAAACACAAAAATGTCTCATCTCTAAATGAAACACAAAAAAGTTCAACGTTTCATCAACATAAATGACATAACTCAAAATAATACAGTTTTGACCCATATCAACACACAGTTACTTAAAATATTCGAACTTTTTGTTTTACTAACTGAGATAAATATGATGTTCTAATCATCAGGAATTGCCACTGTTACTATAGTTGCACCGTCTGCGTAGCATGTGATGTTAACGACTTTATCTCCCTTAAGCTAGGGTTTCCTAGGACAGCGGTGCCCGTATTTTAACGGCCGTAGTGAACGGTGATGCAGTGGACAGCCGTCGTAAAGGTGACTAGAGTGTGGTTTTCTAGGAAAACGGTGTTATCAACACCATTTAACACCGTTTTCCTAGGAAATTATATATTTGTTTTGTTAGTGTAAGAAAAGTTTTTCGGCTTCTATATTGTTGTGATATATTTAGTTATAAAGATAGTAAACTTGCTTAGTTTCTTTGTTGTTCTGAATATGTGATTTTTATTTTATTTTTAAATATTGTTTAAGTCCCGAATTGAGTTGTAGTAACTCCTGGGAATGTTTGAATCCTTTTAATTTTTAATGATTCATAGAGGAATATTTCCTAATCTCCCAAATAGTAAGAACTCGAAAACACAAATTTTTAAGTTGTGTCACTTTAGAAACACATATGCGATGTGTTGACCGTGTCCAGTCAGATGAAGATCACAGTTTTGTATATGTAAATAAAACCATATACCTACCCAGACAAATATTTTCGTCTTGATGGTTACTCCCCGGTAGGGCAGGATCTAGCACCACGTCACTTACTGAAAAGGAACGGAAATATACAGGTTCGTAACTGAATATGAGCATATTATTCTCCCCTCCCTTGTAAGCAAGTGTCTCGTTCTTTAAGTCAACTAAACCTTTGCAAGGTCTGGCTCTGCTCTCTGGTAAAAATCCTTCAAAATAAATAAAAGAGTGAGTTTGCCTCATAGTGTAGGAATTGGGATGTTTACCTAGGCCTCCACGTTTGTACTGCTCGACATCGAATACGACACAAACATGTGCATCATGTCAGTGCAATTGACCATTTTTCATCAGGTGTGATTTTACTAGAGATAATTCATAAAACTGGAGCTTTATTTGAAGCCAAACTGTCCAAACAGAAGTCTTTCTCAAAGGCTTTTTCAAATAACACCCCCTTGTGGACCCTGAAGGCCTTCAGGGGGGCGGAAGAAGGCCCAAAGAAAATTAGAGCGACTTACTGCTATTTTAAAAAAACTTGTTAAAGAGCATCAAATTCATCCTTCACATTAAATAACTTAATGCTTTAAGTTTTATGAAAATAAATTAAGTATACTTGATTGCTATTATCAAAAAGGCATTTTTAAAGTGCAAGTTTGAACTCGAAAATTGGATATAACACGTTTACAAATAATAATTGCAATAACTGTTTTTAAGATGCGCAGCAGAAAAGTTCAATAATATTTTTGGGGCTCTAAAATTTTTTTCATTCTCAATCGGGCGGTGAGCGAAATAAATTTGAGAACCTATGATACATAAATAATTTTAATACACCATAAAATAAGGAAAAATAACATAAATATTATAATTAATTCCCATTGAAGACTCAAAACAGACAAAAACGAACAAACATTGGGACGGACGTCTGAAAATTACCCCCTTTTTTGCAAACCTTTATTGTTTTAAAAAGGATCAAACATGGTATTGGCATTTAAAAATAAACGTTTTCATGTTCATAGATCTTTTTTTGTTATTTATTTTACTAGCTACAATTTCTTTCACTTTCGGCCTTAATCCTTAACTTAACCAATCAATTACGAACTAAGGTGTCAACTTAATTTGGGGTATTAGTAAAAAGGCGTATACGCACTATGAGCAGATATTCATTTTGCGCAATCTTTTTGCCGAAGTGCTCTTTCCCGCCTTTATGAAGTACAGTACGGTACGAGCAAGTACTAGTACTGGCGCCTGGCGGTACTAGATTGACATCTATTACTATTACCACTTTCGATTTATTTTAGGAAATAGAACTATTTTCTCCTGGAAGAAAGGTACCAACGTTATTTTTTAATTTTCCAATTTGTTTTCTCGCGCAGCTGAAGTGTGGTGTATTAGATTTATTTCGCAAAATTATAAAATCAACACAAGTTATTCGACCTGTCAATATTATAATAGTTCACATAACCCTTTTTGTTTTCATTTCGCGTAAATAGGCGATTAAATAATCAACAGTGGACATAAACTAATTAGCTTAATTACTTTCGTAACATTAGCAAAACTGTTCTTCTAAAATTGTGTGAAATTTCGTTTTTAAGCAGTGTCATCTTCTTGAGTGTTCTCTGAAACATAATTTTGTTTATTTTTGTGATTCGATTCCCAGAAAGTGGCGTTCATAATCACGAAAGTGCATCATTTTCTACCTTGTTACTTCGAAATTGTGGCTAAATTTAAAACATCTATTACAGTTCTTCCATCTGTTTCCATACGTTCAAAGGTAAGAAGTTTAATTCGCGATTTAAACTACTTATACCTGCTTTAAATAAATTAATTGACATGAATTTTAATGTCAAGTTCAAAGTTCTTTAATAAATTGCTATAGGTTGTTTCTAAAGTAGATGATCAATTTCGCATAAATAACAGGAACCTTCCCTTAGATCAGTGGCTGGCAAACTCATTAGTCAAAAGAGCCAAAGATCAGCAGTTAAACAATTAAGATAAAATCACTTTGTTTTTATTTACCACTTATATTTTTTTATAATTTGATAACCAAATAGTTTCGGCAAAACTATGCCTTCTTCAGAGTTCATTACAAACTAATATTTATTTATTTATTTAATTTTACAATACGCCCAAGGGGCATTTACAAAAAATATACAGTTAAGTACACATATATAGTTGGATAATTTATAAAGCGCCATTTTTGTGAAAATCACCTCAAGGGCGCTGTACAATTAATAAATATCCCAGTACGTCTTGCAGCTACAGAGCGCATGGACATATAAGTTACACACATATAAGTTACACATATAAGCAATAATGTTCCACAGAGTAAGTGCTTCAAAGATTGAGAGCCAAATTCCTTATTATTTTGAACTGTTTCTTCTGTAATAGCAAAGTACCTTAATAATAAAGTACGTGTCACTCTCCATTTTTTATATTGGGAATGATAAAAAGCTTTAGCTAAAATTGTGATGACAATATTGATCAATAAAACATTTCTTCTGGAAATGATAGCGCACAAAGCGGTTCTTGTTGAATAACGCAATGGTAAAGAAGTACTCGTGATTAATTTTTGACTAATAGATTCATCATCATAAGCTCGACAGTCCTGGGTGGGCCTTGGCTGAATCCAGGAGTCTCCTCCACTCTTGCCTGTCTGCTGCCCTTTCTCTCCAATTCCTCACTTCCAACATTGTCATATCTGCGCTGATGCAGTCCATCCATCGTATTTTGGGCCTTCCTGGTCTTCGTCGTCCTTGTGGCACAGAGAGAGTTGGGTGTTTTATGGGGTTTTCGTCGTCCATTTTAATTTAATTGCCAGCCCACCTCAAGCGTCCCACCTTGATGGAATTTATTACATCGAGCGCTCGGTACATATCGTTTAGCTCTCTATTGTAGCGACGACGCCAATGGTTGTTTTCTCTCACTCACTTTGTCTCCTCACAATTACTAAAATGCTAATATGTACGCTAAGATACTGCACAAATCTATCTGGAAAAGCGATGGTCTAAACCTTCACTGGTAAATAATATTTAGATGTTAATCAATACTTGTTTAAAATAGCTATTTTAATGTTAAAAAACGTTTTATTAATATGTTATGCGTTAGTCATTAGTCGTGAAATATCTCCTGTACTCCTAAAACGATAAACAAAGGTGACGCGTATGCGGAAGGGAGCGACATACTGAATAGAACTTGCCATCTCCGCTGGTCAATCCCTGTCCTTTGGGGACGACTTTTTAGCTCAGATTTGCATGGAGTGTCATCTCTATATATTATATCTCAATGAACATATAAAACATTATTTTTTCATCTTATGTCGTTAGTTTACTTCTTTAAAATTATACTAGTCTGACAATGTAGAGAGAGAGCGATGAAACCAGTTATTAATCTATTGACCACTTGGATAGCAGAAAATTTTTCTTTATAAATTACAGTAAACTTACATCAAGAAATTGAATTAATTTGTATGTGAATTTGTCGCAACAGAGAGGGAAAACATTTCTGAGAAGGGAATATGGTAGTCTAGGTGATTACAGGGCTTATGACCTGTCATTGGCTAGTTTAAATGGCCACTTCACACACCGTGTAACATTCAGCATTCCACCTAACAATCATTTGGACGTACTTGAGGAAATGTGGATGTTCAAACAAAGGCAGAGTGGTGAATGTTACACATTGTGTATAGTGGCCAGTTAAACCAGCCAATGACAAGACATAAGCCCTGTAAATGCTCAGATTCCCATATTTCTTTCTCAAAAATGTTTTCCCTCTCTGTTGCAACAAATTTGAATGTTGTTAATTAATTTGATTGTTTTAGGTGTGATGACATCTTAAGCCGAGCCATGTCGGACGGGGACCCGTCCTTAGAGGACAGCAGCCCCGTGGAGGCCGAGGGAAGGGCCTTCCTGCCCCCCACCCCTAGCACTCTGATGGGGAGCCCCCTGAGGGTGCGCCCCAGGGGGGCCCTGGAGAGCGCCCTGCTCATCAGCGAGGCTGGAGGAACGGTGACTTACAAGGCCATGAAGAGTGATTACACCCAGGTAAAAATAAATTCAATGACATTGACTAATATTATGTTTACATTATTTATTTATAAAATTTTGTATTTTTTTTTTATTAATCAATTTAGTTACACAAAAGATACATATTTTTTCACAGAGGAAAGACAGGACATTATTGTTCTCATGTGAACTCTGTTTTAAATTCAGACCATAACTCCGGATCTTGATTTCCGAGGTTCGAACCTGCCTCTACCATATTTATTTTTCCCCATTTTCTGACACGGGTATTTATGACCAACAGAAAAAGGCTGAAAAGTAATGGGAAATATTTCAGAGAGAAGATTATTAAAATGCAAACATGAAAGTCTGCATTTGTTTGTTCTAGACTGAAAATGACTCCAAAAGCCGCTCCGCCGCTGACCTGAAGGCCATGTCCGTCCTTAGTATGTATGGAGACACCATCTCAGTAGACATGAACACGGAAAGGTGAGATTCAATTATTTTAATAGTTTTTTTTAGAAAAAATAAATATTAGCGTTCTTAGAATCTACCCAAATATTTAAATTTTGGTAGCCATTTTTAACGAGTTGTAAATAACTCACTATTAGAAAATGAAAATTAAGTTGGGGAGAGTGGGGTTCGAAACTCGGACCTCTGATCCGTGAGTCCGCAACTCTAGCCACGGGACCACAACCCCATTCTAATTATAATTCTATTTTTTCATTTTCATTATTTCGTATCATCATCAATATGATTTTTTTTAAATTTTGAAATTACTCCGCCCGTGACGTCACTAGTTGTCGTCGGTGAGTTGTCCTGATTTGTGAGTTGGTTTCCTAGAAACCAAAGACATAGTGATATGGTGTTCTATCCTATGGCAAATCCTACGGGGAACGGTGTGATGGTTCGTTTGTCGGTTAGAAAATTTCTTAGAAGCTTACTGAAATTAGCATGAAAATCTTCTTCATCTTGCGGTGCCTTGTCAGGTCCCCCCGACGTTGGCGATCACTACAGCGAAAGCATCTCAGTCCTGCGCTACTCTTGTGTTCCGCAGCCAAGACAACTGCTTATTGGATGTACTCGTCATAGTGATTCCCGGGAAAAGATGACAAGAGTGGTTTCCCGTTGCCTTCTCTCGTGGATTTTTCTGTCGGGGTTACCTTCTCTTAGCTGGTTGGTTCTGGTTTGGAGGCGCCAGAAACTCGCCTTTCATCCTCTCGTTATCTGCTGTGATTACACTGTTATGAGTGTGAACCTGTTG
Source organism: Micrasema longulum (assembly GCF_059751315.1). Lineage (NCBI taxonomy): Eukaryota > Metazoa > Arthropoda > Insecta > Trichoptera > Brachycentridae > Micrasema > Micrasema longulum. The sequence goes on from NW_028279165.1 coordinate 296,799, forward strand.
CCTGGGGTTCGCGACGTGGACTAGTCAGTAGTGTTGCCGGTGAAATGCAACTGGGCGTTCGCAGCATTTTATAGAATCTCACCCTCCAGCAAGATGTGACTCACTGCGACCCTACTGACAGTTTGAACCCCATATAATATATAACCCCATATTAAATAATGAAAATATTTTTTTAAAATACAGTTTTTAATCTAAATACAATTTCTAGTAAACAGTAGAGTGACAGAGTGAATGACATGTATCAGGTGATGTTTATAACATCTCACATATAGAAACTGTTCACTGTTTGTTTATTAGATGAAGTCGAGTTATCCGAATATTAGCATGTGGCAGACAGTTATTTACTCAGCTAAAAGTTTTAATGTTAAATTTTAGTTATATTGGAACATTGCCAAGTTTTCCGCACCGATTATGTCGTTACCGGTGATAGTTGGACGAGATATTGGGGTAAACGGCTATTAAAATATTTGAATGCGAAAGTAATTCTCACTTGATGTTTGAGAGTCAAAAGAAAGGGAAAACATTTTCGAGAAGGGAATATGGGAGTCTAGGCATTTACAGGGCTGTCATGGCTGGTTTAAGTGGCCACTTTTGAACATCCACATTTCCTCAACTCTTCCATCTGTTGACTTTTGTGAAGCAAAAGAGCTGAAACCTTTATCATGTGGGTGAGATTCATCCGGCTGAACCAATTCACCTACTAGGCAACATCCCAAACATAGGCAGAATGGTGAATGTTACACAGTGTGTAAAAAGTGGCCACTTAAACCAGCCAATGACAGGTCATAAGCCCTGTAAATGCCTAGACTCCCATATTCCCTTCTCAAAAATGTTTTCCCTCTCTGTTGCAACAAATTTAAATATGAACAACTCCCTCGGGAGAAAATTCAGCCAGTTTGCAAGCATTTGGACATAATCAAAACATTGTTAGGTTATTTTTACTTTATGTATGTATCTTTTGATGTATATTTATGGACAATATTTTGAGTTTGTCCAAATTTTTGTAGACAAAGACTGGATTCAACTCCCTGGGGAGCTGTTTATATTAACATATTACAACAGAGATGAAGAACATTTAAGAGAAGGTAAAATAGAAGTCTAGGCATCTACAGGGCTTATGACCTGTCAATGGCTGGTTTAAGTGGCCACTTTACACTGTCCTTTACAAAATCCACCTGGTCCATGAAGAAGAATAGAAATGGAAAAAATAACATTTTCAGGCGTTGCCTAGTATGTAGGTGAAATAATTCAAATAGATGAATCTCACCCGCATAAATAAAGGTTTCAGCTCTTAAACTTCACAAACATCAACAGTTGAAAGAATTGAAGGAATATAGATGTTCAAATCTGTTGTAATATGTTAATATATTTATGGTTTTTTAGTACATAATTTCGACCAACTCTTCTTTTGACCGGTCTGTTTTTTGGTTCGCTGGAAGATATTGCTTTTAGCAATAAGTCCGCCAGTTTTTATTCTTTGTTCTTGAAGTTTTAAATAAATAATTTAAATTTTAAAATATGGAAATATACAAGTTTTTTTTTTAATGTCGGCCTCGTGGTGTAATAGTCAGCGCGTTTACCTACCATTCAAGAGGTCCGGGTTCGATTCCCGACACGTTTGATATGAAATATTGACTTAAAAGGGTGTCTTCAAACTAGAATATTTCATAGTCCCCGGACTGGTACATGAAGCATAAGACTGATCATCGAGCGAAGTATTAATGGCAATAAATCCATTTGTTACGAAAGTCTGTTGAATCAATGAAATTAAATACAAAATAACATTGTTTTGTTATTTTAATCTGAAGCATTAATAAACTCCAATCGTCTCATTATAATATGCGTATGTGGTACGCGTTTTACAAATAATTATGCTGGTACTTTATCTACAGAGTGACAATGAAACAGAGTGACAATTTCAATATTTTTGTTTTTATTTAAACATATTGAGTTTTTCTACTGACATTTCTTGGTGGAACTGCATTTTAATTATAATAATAAAAATAGGTATCTAGTTTTATTCCTCTCTTTTAAAAATCAAAAAAGAAAACAAAATTTATAAATAAAAGTGGAATAAAACTATTTACATATTTCTATTATTATAATTTATTTATTTTATTGAAAAAACATACAGTCATACAAAAGTTTTCAAACATGAAATGACCAATAAAGTTTTCATTAATTATGTAAAAGATGTAAACATCAAAGGTGACAAAAAATAAAGAAATACAAAAATTAAGCTTGAAAATGATAATTTAACAATTAACATATGCGTTTTCCACGGAGGTAACAAATGAAAATACCGAATGCACTCTCTGAGCCATCCATGCACACATAAATGAAGGCATACACATAGACTCATGCATAAGCACATCTACATGTAAAACATACACAAACACATACATTACATGCGATACATATACATACATAGCATAAACCACTCAAGATGTATTCAGCAACTATCCCAAACAATCAACTCTATGAAGAAGTTTTCTGTACCAATGCAACGTGCAGTTAAAAATATCTACATTAGTATTATTAATAATATTTATTAATAATAAACTAGCAGCTATTAAGCTGATGCGTGTATATCAAGTGTACATGGTTATTAAACATTATAAATTGATGTGTGCATCTAGTCGGTTTTTGAACACGTTAACTGAAGTAGCACCAATGACTTTCTCGGGAACGCCATTCCATTTGTCCACAACTCAGTTTGCCAGGAAGTTCTTCCTGGGGTTGGATGAGAAGGAGGTAGTGTTGAGTTTCAACGAATGACCTCTGAGATGGCGTTTTTCATTCATAGTGAACATTGATTTCAACTCGGGTACATTGTATTGCTCAGTTAATATTTTGAATGTTTCAATCGAGTCACCACGCTGCCTCCGCTCTTCCAATGAACTTAACCCAAGCTCCCTTAAGTGGTCCTCATATGATTTATTTTATATTGTTAGTAATAATTATACTCTAGCTTGTGCGCAGAGTATCAATTAATCATATCAATGGATTTAAAATGGAAAACTCACATCACATCTATTGCTAAGAAAGCCAAGTCAATAATTTATTTGATTAACAAAAGGCATTCCAAAATACTACTCCAGAAGTATTTCTTAAAATATACAAGACCTATGTAAGACCTTTATTGGAGTATGGGTATCAAGTATGGAGTCTCTGCTTTACTAAAGACATTGAGCTATTGGAAAAAGTCCAAAGATGTGCTACAAAAATCCCCAAATTACTCAAAAGGATGCCTCACCACGGTAGATTAAAAGCACTAGGACTTACATCATTGGAAAAACGACGGAAAAGAGGGGACTTGATAGAAACTTATAAGATACTCAATAATTACTACGACTGCCCCCTGCATGATATGCATCAATTAAATCCCAACACAAATTTACAGGGTCATAACTGGAAGCTCTATCGTCCCCAATTCCACCTCAATCCCAAGGAAAACTTCCTTTCCAGCAGGGTAGTTTCAGACTGGAATAAATTGCCAAGTCTATAGTCCTTCAAATTTAGCTTGATTAAAATGACAGCTGCCAAACTAATGTCAATAGTGATGGGAAATTACTGATTACTGATCATGTACCGATCAAATCAATTTTATCAGTTTTTTCATGCAATCATGAAACTCTGTTTCCGAAAATTGATATACAAATGCAAAAACAAGCCTATTATAGTGTGTTTAAGACAATAATTCACCAAAAAATAAGACATTTATACTTTTTTCATGAATGACATCAAATGATTTTTTTTATTCGATCAATTTACATTGATCAATTTGTTCCATCTCTAACGATTTTAATAATTAGGTTTATTTGAGTTTTTTTTTGTCTTAAAGCTGATTTTATATATTTATGTTGATTTATATGTCAAGCATTGTATTAAAACAATAAATTAACATACCAGATACGAATGATTACTACAAAGTTATGTCGTCACTATTGCTGACAACTGTCATTCTAATCAAGCTATATTTTAAGGACTAGTTGTCCATTCCATTTCGGTCAGCCAGTTCGAAAACCGTTTGGATGATTTTTTGAAGAAAGAAGAACGCAGACAAAAAGCAGCACACGAGATATAGGCGCATCAGCAACGGCTGCCTGCCTATAACTCATAATCACTAGATCCTCAACACAAAGACAACTTAAACAAATACAAACTAATACCACATTCGGACAAAGGGATTTTTAGTATTATTAAATTAAAATCTATAACCTACTTCCATTATCTGTTAAAACGATTAGTAACGAGAAAATGTTTAAAGGGCTATAAAAAAATGGATAGTGGAGCTAGATAGAAGTAAAATGGATTGTCTCATTCGCCCAAACCAATATTGAATCAACCGCTCCACAAGTGTATAGCCTATGTTAGGTTTTTGTTATTTTCATTGTGTGTTTTGTAATATAAATAATATAGATGTACATATCTACTTTATTAGAGAGGTAGAAACGTTATATATATAAGATGTTCTGTATATTTACCTATTTTGTATTTCAAAAATGTATTTTGTAAAAAAAAAAATATATACCTTGTTTTTAAAACTGTGAATATTTTGTTAATTATCTCTGTTTATTAAGTTAGTCTTCTTTGTTTATTCTCTAATGTAAAAACATTTCAAAAAAGTTTATTGTTAAGTGCCCTCAGCACGGGTAACCTCAGTGAGGTCACATTATTTTTATTATTGATTATAGTTTGTAAGAGTAAAATATGAATAAATAAATAAATAAAATAATAATGGTAGTAATAATATTGAATAAAATTAAACTTCTTCTTCTCCTTGGCTCCATCCCAACTCACTGTCTGTATAGGCTGTTGGGATCTGCTCTCCTCGTTCTCAGGCTCTAGATCCTTCTGCCCTGGACGACGTCCCCCAAGCTGTGCCTCTGCATCTGGTTATTTCTTTGCACTACCCACGAATTCCTTGTCATGATTTGCTAGACAAAGGATCATTAAACATTCAAACGCTCTGTAGAAACCTGTACAAAAATATAAATCCATTTCTTATGACACTATACCGGTGTCAGTAAATGAAAATCTTTTTGCAGTGTAACCAGAAGCCCTCATCTGTATAAAAATTCCTCTACGTGTTGATAACTGCTCTATCAATTATGTGGGCAATTCTTTATTCAATACCAATATATAATTTACTCTGTCGATAGAAATAGTTTGCTCTCCCCATAGTGATAATGTGTAGTTACGACTGGTGATAGTGTTAATTGATTTATACAACTCATTGACGGGCCTTATTTGTGTTGTACACAATATGCCAGCTAATCACAGTTCGACTGTTCTATACGCCAGAAATAAAAGGTAGAATCATCTTTATTTTTCATACTTTTTTTACCACATCTCTCGGGTTTCTGGCACAAGTTAATTAATTCTTGACAGGCATCAAATAATCTTTGTTTAATAATAATAATATTTATTGTGCATCAAGAAAAAAATCACTTTTAAATACTACTACTACTATTACCATCATGCCATTTTTCCGTAGGGATAGGCAGAGAGAATGGACCGCCACACACGTCTATTCTTGCATATATTCCTAGCTTCTTCCATATTCATACATCTTGTCATACATGCCCTTCGGTTCTGTCTGCTTTTGACATGACACGACTTAAGATTTTGCAACGTCTTCCTTGGTCGTCCTCGTCTCACGTTACCGTTCATATTCGCCATATATACTTGTCAACAATATTTTGAGTTTGTCCAAATTTTCGTAGACAAGGACTGGATTCAACTCCCTGGGGAGCTGTTTACAAGTTTGAAATATGGGCAAAATGGTGAATGTTACACAGTGTGTAAAGTGGCCACTTAAACCAGCCATTGACAGGTCATAAGCCCTGTAGATGCCTAGACTTCTATATTACCTTCTCTTAAATGTTCTTCATCTCTGTTGTAACATGTTAATATATACTTGTTTTACCATTCTTTCGTCGTCCATTCGTTTGACGTGACCAAACCATCTCAGAGATCCTTTCTTAATCTTATATTGACTCAGATTTACGCTCTCGCCTGATTTCATCATTCGTAACCCTGTCAAACATTGATTTTAATAATAAAAATAATATCAACACAATGCGTATTTACACTAAAAAATATTTGTATATAATCCCTAAGATTACAATGTTGTCTGTATAATTCCAAAATTATTTTTTTTTTGTTGCATCTATCTATGTAGGTAAACCCGTACCATGATAGATGCAAGTTGTACATTAGGGCGTGGCAACGGTTGGGTTGCGCACCCGCAGGCAGCTCAGCAAGAAGCGACAGCAAGGCGATCCACTGTCACTCGCTTAAATATTTTTATATTCACCCGAATGACAGCGGACCACCTTACTATCGCCGCTCACTATACCTCTTAAAAGTACATAATCATAAGTACATAATCATATATACATATCAGCATTAAACATTTATACATAAATAAAAAAAAATGTTTTAAGGGCATTGCGCCTTGTCCAAGAGCCACATTGCCACAGCTCTTGAAAACTTGTGTAGTGATTTTATAACTCTAAAGCTAGGGTTTCCTAGGACAGCGGTGCCCGTATCTTAACGGCCGTAGTGAACGGTGATGCGGTGGACAGCCGTCGGAACGGTGACTAGAGAGTGGTTTCCTAGGAAATCGGTGTTAATAAATGTTATTTAAACCGTTTTCCTAGGAAACCACTCTCTAGTCACCGTTACAACGGCTATCCACCGCGTCACCGTTCACTACGGCCGTTAAGATACGGGCACCGCTGTCCTAGGAAACCCTAGCTTAAGGGCCTTACTTATTAGATTTCCTTACACCAGGTTTGCGGTCTCAATTTGGAACTAACACTGTATTCCTCCACTGTCATACTGGGAAATTAGAAAAAGGTGATTGTGCTGACCACGTGTATTTGATTGATCACAAACTGACAATACTGCAGTGAGGGGTACAATGAAAGTTTTTAAAGTTTATTTGTTTTGTTATTTTCGCGGTTTGATTGTAAAGAAATATTAAATTTTCGCTTAATTAGTTTTTAAAAAAAAATTATATTGATATGCGAAACTGAAGAAAGACTCGAGTCTTTATGAACAGTTTCGGGAAAGGGGTGGATGCTTCCATTGTATACCAGGTTTACATTAAGAAATAACTATACCCGGCTTAACTATTTATAACCGATATAAAAACTTATACTTACTTATAAAAATATTTATTACCTAGAATAACAATTCACAGGTTATTTCATTAATGCATTAATTTTTATAACAACAAAATGTTTTACAAAAAAATATACATACTCAAAATATTGCTACTGATATAAGAATAGGGAAATATCAAATACTACGAATACCGGTAAAAATATGTGAAATGGATTTAGAAAAATTAATTGTATTTTCAAAATCAATATGGATATTGTTGAAAAATGTTTTCATTGATAATTTTTTTTATGAAATTGTAAAAAAAACCTTTCAACGAACATGCGACATGCTTGGCCCTGACAATTGTGACGTCAAGATTCGTGGCTACGTTCTATTTAAATTCAAACGGTCACAAACAAAGATTTAAATTTAACCGAATTGTGATGTATTAGAGGCGTGGCCAATGCAATGAAGAGTTTTCGCGGGAATCAAAAATAATAAATAAAAATATATTTATTTTTATTTATGTGTATATATTAAAAAAGTGCTATTTCCCTATTATAAAAATTGAAAGTATCGTTGCTTAATCGGCAAAATAATTTTTACCCATATCTAGTTTTCAGCTCTTTATCTTCACAAAATCAGCAATTGGAAGAATTGAAGAAATATGGACGTTCAAACATAGAACAAATAGTGAATGTTGCACAGCGCATAAAGTAGCCACTTAAACTAGCCAATGACAAGTCATAAACCCTGTGAATGCCTAGACTCCCATTGTCCCTTCTCAAAAATGCTCTCCACCTGCGTTATAACGCTATTATCAGTTCTTGTCACCTAACATTTAGACATTTTCATACGTTAAATAAATATCATTTTATCAAATAAAAATGCTTTCAGCACTGATGTATGATAAACAATATTTGTAATTACTTCCAAACATAAAAACACATTAAAAAAAACCACTCCTACCCCACAATTATTAACATTTCCACTCCCCCTTAATTCGTAACTCACCCTGACATTAATTAATTAAAATTCATTCACCCTGTCATCACGAAACGTCATATCTGAAATTATAATCCCAGTGAATTATATCCCCTAATGACAATCCAAATAAAATACACAATGGAATTTGTTTGTTAATTTTTTATTGTGGAATACTATGTGTGGGTTGGGCAAATTGAATTTCCAACAAAAAGAATGTGTTTTTTCAGTATCAATATTTCTCTCTGTGAAGCTGACGTTTGTACACATTTTTTTAAAAATCGTTTTTATCTTTTCAAATCTTAATTTAGTCCGAATGTATACAGCAATCCAAGTTGAATACTAGTCTATTATGATATGTAGTAGATAGTGATCACTAGGATCCGGATTATAGGCAACATAAAAAGGCTGAAATATGCAAGCAAATATGCATGAAAAATGCTCAAAACATGCGAATAAAGTGTGAAAATATGCATTGTAAAATAAAACTAAAATAACGGTTTTAGTATTTTTTATTAGGAAAAGCAAATGGATGAAAACTTGAATCAACCATCTTTGTTTTTATAGATGTTAACAATAATATATTTCTCTAAATTTTCAGTCGTAAGGTTGTGCCTTCTTTCAGTAAAAATACTTTTATAAATTGAGAATTAACGTTCCATGCCCACCGAGGTTACTGGGCAGTGCTTGCTGTATTAGCGCATATTGTCTCTGGCAAAATTTCACTCGAGCCATTCATAAAACTATTCATTTGACTCGAAGTTTCGAAGCCAGTAGTTCAATCACAAATAACTATCGACGTGCTTAAAAACATGCTAAGTATTTGAGCCATCACAATGAACAATAATGGACATGCTTGTGTCGCTCGTGTCGGTTTGTTTTTTGTTTTCCTCGTAAATAAATACAGTTCACTGGCAAAAAATCGGCATTTACCATAAAATAAAACATAATATATTGCATTTGCAAAACAGTAAGGAGTATCTAATACAAAAAAGACAATATCTAATTAAAAAATTACAATTACTATGGCGACTGCTTTTCTTGACATTTGGCCTGCCAACCGCCGGCTAAATGCAATTAATAGCATGATAAATAATAAATAAATAAAAATAGCGGTTCTGGAATATTTTCCATATTTACACCGGTGTAATTCAAATAGCAGGATTATAGGTCGCAAAACGTAAATATTTTGACATTTTATATTAGGTGTTCACGGATGTTGCATTGTGATCGCGAATACGATTTAAAACCACAGTGAGAAATTGTTATCACGTCGCTTATTAGCACGTCAATAGTTATTTGTGATTGAGCTACAGGGTTGTTCTCTAAGTTTATGCGGAAATATCTCTGGCAATTCGGAGTTCGATTGACGGATTTTAACCATGACAGTGTTTAAGTGTTTAGACAAAAGTGGCCGCGTGGCTGCTGAGAGCGTTAGGGGGCCCGTACGAGCTGTGCGTTTCATTGTTTAGGTTGGCTTTAACTATAAGAATCTGTAAAAATAGTGCAAATGTGCCCCATCAGTAGGTTTTCAGTAATATCGGCTAAAACCTGTAAAAATAGCGGAAAAATGCAAACGCATATAATCCGGTCTCTAGTAACCACACTGCAGCACAATGCCGTATAAATGGCATTTAGTTTCGTGGGTAATTAATTGCCTGCACATTAAAACATGCGTATGAAAAATAGATTAATACTCACAACACTGCAGGAACGGCGAGAAAATAGTGACTCAATAGAGATATATAAAATACTCAACAGTCACTATAGCTGCTCAAATTTGGGGCACATGTTCAAACTTATACAAGAGGCTCGACTTCGAGGCCACAGTCTCAGGCTGGAGAAAACCAGACTCAACCTAAACCTACGGAAGCATTTCCTGAGCAATAGGGTTGTTGATGGTTGGAATAAGGTGCTTCAAGAGCCGGTCTCAGTGTGTTGTCTCAACATCAAAAATGGTTTACAATGAAAGCATCCACCCCTTTCCCGAAACTGTTCATAAAGACTTGAGTCTTTCTTCAGTTTCGCATATCAATATCAATTTTTTTTTTTTTTTAAACTAATTAAGCGAAAATTTAATATTTCTTTACAATCAAACCGCGAAAATAATAAAACAAATAAACTTTAAAAACTTTCATTGTACCCCTCACTGCAGTTTTGTCAGTTTGTGATCAATCAAATACACATACTCAACCTAAACCTACGGAAGCATTTTCTGAGCAATAGGGTTGTTGATGGTTGGAATAAGCTGCTTCAAGAGCCGGTCTCAGTGTGTTGTCTCAACATCAAAAATGGTTTAGATTTGATTCGCAAAAGTTAAAATACCCCAACAACTAACTTTCGTTGAAATAGATTAAAGCATATCAGCTTTAAGCTCTTCTTTGCCTCTTCCCAATTCATCTAGGGTCGTCCCTTTGGTACGCAGTCTCTAAGTATTGTGTCATCTGGTCAGCTGCTCCTTCCTCAGGGCCCTCTCAATATTGAGGTGGCTTGAGGACGACCTCGAGCTCTCACTTGTGTACTAGTGTATCAGCTTTAAGCTGCTTGCTTAAAATTTAAATGATAATAAATATTTCATTAATTAATATTTCTGTGTAACTCCTCACTATAGTTACGTAAGCTTCTGCCGTCACTGCGACCTGCGTAGATCTATTGTGACGGGTCCCTGTAAATTAGTTCTCGCCCCCCAAACCCAGGTCTTTAAAGGGCCTGGCTACTGTGTGGAGGGCGAGTATTCTCAAATTGCTAAATCTCCCCTTCTAAGCCCAGGTCCTTAAAATATCAGGCTATTAGGTAGAGGGCGATCGTTCTAACATCCTCAGGCTTAACCAGCGGTCTCCCGAGGGTGCGGCTTCGTTTGTGATATAAAGCATCACATTCACATTGAATGTGCATAGGTGTTTCATCATCTGCTCTGCAGAATCCACATATAGAAGTTTCAAAATGGTTGATTCTCGCTTATAAAATAACACATGTATTTACTTTACGTCATTTCTTTTATTCTATTACTTATTTCAATTTTATTCTTATTTTAATTGATCTATTTATTTTTAATATACACAACCATAGATACAGCGGAACTATTTGATTCTTTGATATTTTCTAGGTATTTTTCTAAGCAAATTGAACCTTAGTAGAATAAGCTATTTAGTTTGGTCTAGTTTCTGTGTCAAAACTATAAAATCTGGTAAAACTTGTTGAAAAAGAAATATTAAAGATGATTTAGTTTTTATTAATGTGAGAGCAAAGACGCTCTGTTTTTTGTAGGCAAAAAGTTAAAGTACCACACCACATTCATTCAAACATCCTTGGATGTTCGTGTTATTCAATATTTAACATAAAATGTTTCTGGTGTCAGAATCCTGTCAAACATTAAGGTTAGTGTTTTTAAAAAAAATAATAATTTATGTAAATTTGTAGTTAAGTTATTTCATAATTTTATGTAAATATTATACATTTTTAATTTATTTGTTTGACAAGTCTTTTTGTTCAGATTTATTTAAAATTAATAAATTAAGATGTCAAGATCCGTGCATTGTGTAAGGCTGAGATATGCATTATCAACAAAATCAAGAAAGGAGTACTGCATTGAATGAACGGCTCTAAAGATTTACAATGCGAATGTTGATGGATTCAGAAAGCGAGGAAGTCCGAGAAAGATGTGGCATGACTAAATCCAACAAATACTCTGAGATCTATGCATGTAAAGAAAGCGATGTCCGTATGGAAAGGCAGTGATAGGGCGCTCTATTATCTCTACACATCTGATGGTTATTATTTATGTTCTTTAAAATTGTGAAAAATGTACTTAAAAATGAAATACAATGGTGTATATTAAATAGACCTGTTACAGGCGCCTAGTAGATGGCATTTCAATTTGTAGGTAATTGCCTTTATTGATCAGAAGTGGCGGTTAACGTTAAAGAACTGATCAACATCATTGTCTTTCAATATCACACTCCCCCATCAAGGGTGCCATTAGCAAAAAAAAACTGTTTTTTAAGTTAAGTATGACATTCAATAGAATTTTGACTGTGTGTCAAACTGCCATAACTAAAAATTTATTTATTTATTTGACTCAACTAAAAAATCAACTTTTTGGGAAACCGCAAAAGAAGAATGTAAATTGTGACTCCTTGTATTATTTCGTCGATTGTTTCGTATTTTTCGAAGTAAGCACCAAATTTTGAGTTAAAAATTATACCGAAGGCATTCAGCTATGAATCTATGAAAATAAAGTGTAACAAAAATAAATTATCATTAGTTTAAACAAGACATTTATTTAATGAGTAATTATTAGATTGAAAAAAAACAAACAAAGCACTTTGATAAATAAGATAATGACATAATTTTTACTAGGCCATATCATGTCACCAAACACATGTTTTTATTTATTCACGAAATGACATAAACTTAAATAAATCACTAAGATTATCGGTAAATTGGAATGAAACAATCACAAAGCTAAATTGGTCGTTTTAATATTTTTTTTAATGAAGTAAACATGCCATTTGTATCGGAATAAAATCGACTCAACCGGCTTTCGGTCACTATATATTTGTCTGCGTTGCGTCCTTCACACAACAATGTAAACACAACCCTAATTGCGACGCTTCCGTACTGACACGAAATCTAAATTCTCTGAGTATTTATGAGACCGATGTATCCGTTTTGTCGTATTCCCACCCGAATGTTGCATTTTTTTTAATGCAGAAAGATGGATTATGTTCATTGAAGTCGCTTAATGATCTTTACTCATTTTAAGCTTTTTTTAAGTTAAGTCATTTTCGTCTTATGGTAAAAATTAGAGCATTTAGCTGTATCGCAAAGTTTCTCAAAACCAATCAACCAATGATAGAGTGTTGTATTAGATTTCCTGTTTCCTGGAAGCCAACTCACCAACTAGAACTTGTGACTTCACGGGCAGAGTAATTCTAAAATTATAAAACTTTAAAAAATCACAGCGCTGATAATACGATACATAAAAATATTCATATTTTTTTGGCTTAGTTTGATAGTCTACTAACAAATAAAAAAATAAACAAACTGAACTTCCACCTCAAAGATATCTATTAATAAACTATGCTATACAGGGTGTTTATTAAACCTTGTCACATCCGAATCCACGATGATCAGTATGAGCAAGAAGACATATTGGCACATTAAAATAAATTTTTAGAACAAATAAAATAAAATATAAAAAAAAGCAAATAGTTGCTTATTCTGCTGGGGAGAAATGAGGAGGGGGGAGGGGGGAGTATGATACTGCGCCGCGCTCCCCTCCCTTCACCTCTGCAGAAGTAAGCAACCATTTGTTTTTTTTATTATTTAATTTTTTTAAATTTTCTTTGTTCTAAATATGCTAATATGTCTTCTTGCCCATACTGATCATCGTGGTTTTGGATGTGACGGGGCTTAAAGAACATCCTGTATAGGCCATAAAATGATACAAATATTAATGAGTATCTTCCAATATTGAAATGTCAGTTTGCTCCGTTCCAGAGACAATGAGAGTGTGGCTTCCACTCGGCTCGCAGACGACATCCCGTGCTCCGCCATGCTGGCCGAGCCGGAGGGGACTCCAGCCATGCAGAGGACCATAGTGGCCGACCAGATAAGCCAACAGAAGTACACAGTCACTTTATCATATTCGAAATCAGTTACCTGTGAAAACTGACTCCTTTAACACCTTTGACGCTCCTACTGCTGCAACCAAACATACTGCAATTCACCAAAGTCGATTTTTATTTATTATAACGTAAATATCCAAGTTATTTACAAACAAAGCCAAGCACTGCGACAAAAGCATACGACAGAACCGTTATGTGTTTGTTGTCAAACAAAACAAAATGGCCGCCAATTCGTTGCCAACCAACATCGCTTGCATTCTATGAAACATAGTGATAGGGCGTCTCTATAGGTTGACGTATTATTACTCTGAGGATTTCACACACATAGATTCTGCAGACAGGGTGTAATTTTACCCTTTGCGACAGTATGTTTGTTCAAGCAAACACTATTATTATTCTTAGTGGTGGGGGTCAGTGCTATGCAAGCTCCTGACGTCACTGCGACCTGTTAAGATCTATTGTGACTAATAGTTCTCGTCTTCCAAGCCCAGATCTATAAAGAGCCTGGCTACTATGTGGAAGGCGAGAATTTACATTTTCTATCTATCTAATTAATGAACACCGAAGCAGTCACTATTAAAAAACAACAAACTGTGATTTTTACGGCCATTTGTTTTCAGCGCTTTTCCTGTCCGCACGGCCCAACAGAACCCTTCTCTATTCTTCCGCGACGCCATACGCAGCGTGGACTTTGTGCTGGTGTGGGAGTCAGACCCCAAGTCTTGTCAGCGAGCCGACGGTATCAGGAGGGACGTGTTTGAGAGGGGACTGCGCCAGGAAGGGCTGCACATCGAGCGGGAACCACCTCACGGCAATCTCAACTTTGTCAAGGTATTTTTATGCAATATGTACAGTGCGATCAAATGTATAATAAGCCTATCTAATATGTTAGTGCCTGTCGGTGAACTAAGTAAACATAGACATTTCGTTTGTGCTAGTAGCCTCACTATAATATTTTATTTTAAAATGTTCTCTGTCGCACACATAAGCGAAGTTTATTTAAAGTTTGAATGGACTGTACTTAAATCAGGCTTAAAAAGAGACCACTGACTTTTTAGAGCGTCGTGACTGTCGCACGAGTCCGGTATCTGTAACATGAATGAATGATAAAGACGACACTCTACAAAGCCGAAGTTAGACGACTAGGCCGGCAGTCTCTTTCTCTAATCTAATCTGATACTATTATTTTGTATATTTGATTATGTATGTAACTAAATTAGTATAATTTATTTTTAAATATTTATTTCTGATTATCTTTTCATTGCCTTCTTTGGAATTTATTATTTATACTTTGTTTTTCTGGATTGTTATTCTATTGCATCACATGTTGGTATAATTTAATTAATTTTACCGTGTATTTTTTATTGTTAATTATTATGGCTTAACACGGGCACAGCCTAAAAAGCCTTAATAAATCCATGAATATGTAAACTAGTGTAATTTTGAATGAATAAATATATCTGACATTATTAAATTTATGAAATTACAACGGCTACAATTATCAAATATAAAAAACAAAACAAATAACAAATAAGCCAATAATTACAGGTTTTCACAATTAGCACCACAGTAAGTTAAAATATATTCTCAAATATAAAATAAACAATGATCTAAATCCAAAAGAAAAAAATTAAAAAAACACTGCAAAATTATTTCAAACGCAAATGCCGCATGTCATTATGATTATACACAAATAAATCTATGTTTAATGATTTTGTTATTACATTAAAATCATTGAAAGTTCGCCATAAATATCTTGCCTATAATTAGATAAAACGAGAGGAGTATGTAAAGAGTTTAGATAGCAATTCGGGGAGTTATCTTCGACTGTCTATAAATAAAAACCGATATTTGTGTACGAAAATTAGTATATTTGCATGAACATTTAAAGTATCTTCGTCGGTAAAAGTCGGAAATTGAACATGTTTAGAAGAAACAAATATGTGCATATTCTGCTTTTCATACAGAAAACTTAATTTTACTTTGTAGATAAATGTTAAATTCCTATTGTAATCGGGGCCCAGGAGAGTCAATTGAACTACCAGCGATTTTTAATAGATAAATTATATCAGATATTTGCGACATTTTTGTAGAAGTAAAAGGTGATGTTTTTGACACATTTGAATGTGTTGATGGGATTTAAAATCAAGTTTCAACCGGAAACACATGTACTTGACAAATTTCTTTTGTATATTTTCACATAATGCTTCGCACAAATGTACAGTAAAGGATTTTGAACTTGTCTGATTAATGTAATTATGTAGTAATAATGTAATTTCCCTTCTAGATCCATGCCCCACATAGCGTATTGAAGCGGTACAGTGAGATTTTGAAACTGCGCATGCCAATGAAGGAGGTATGTAAAAATTAATTGATTACTTTAAGAATAATTTAATTATGTGTTAAACGAATTTTGATGATTTATTTAAGTCTGGCTGACCACACAACCTAAAATATGCATTTAGCAGAAAACAGCCAGATCTAATATAGAATGATACGTCTTTCAACTTTTAAATCTGTGCGGTGGATTCTATATCAAAACATTTTTTTTTTATCACGGGTGTTTTTAAACTATTGAATTTATAATATTAAAATTGTACTTATGTATTTTCTAACTTTAATTTATTAAAAAATACTAGATTTCTGGAGGCATTAATCTTACCATCAGCATCTATAGTAAGATTTTTCTAGTGCTGTGGGTGTTTTCTGCAAATTGAGCAATGTCATTTTTGTGATCAAAACTATTTTCAGAAGGTGATTGTTACAGTTTTTTGTATGAAATTGGCCTGGCTGTTTTTAGCAGAACATAGAGTTGACCTTACTGCACCCAATAACACCAATATCTCTTTTTTTTTAGTGTACGTTTAATTGATGCACCAGTTAATGTATTTTTGTCTCATCACTCATTACACAACAAGACACTCATTTTAATCGGATCAGAGATTGGAGATTCGGAGATTCAACAATAATTCTCGCACAGTTATTTAGGACTTTTTGAAACCTCATAATTGAATTTTGTGTTATTAAAAAGAACGCAAATATTGAGATTGTATTTGAGGCAGAATAAAAATACAGACCAGTGCGTGAAATAGAATCTCGATACCCTAGGTAAAAATTCTGAAAAAGGAAATTCAGTGGTATACCCATCTTCGTAGTTCAGTGGTTAGTACTTTTGCCTGTCATACCTGAGGTCTCTGGTTTGATTCCCAGAAAAGTCAACGTAAAATATTTATTTAGTTGCTGGTTTTCCCCTCAATTTCATAGCCTCTGAAGCGTAAGACAGATAATTTTACCTTCATGTATATTACAAATGATCGCTGATGTACAACAGCAGAATACAAAAACAGCGCCCTATGGGAATGATTATTACTTAAAAACCCTTTACAACAGAGATGAAGAACATTTAAGAGAAGGTTATATAGAAGTCTAGGCATCTACAGGGCTTATGACCTGTCAATGGCTTTACACACTGTGTAACATTCACCATTCTGCCCATATTTAAACATCTATATTCCTTCAAATCTTTGATCGGTTAATGTTTGTGAAGTTAAAGAGCTGAAACCTTTATTTATGTGGGTGAGATTCATCTAATATTCTAATTCTAAGACTTCTATATTACCTTCTCTTAAATGTTCTTCATCTCTGTTGTAATATGTTAATATAAACAGCTCCCCGGGGAGTTGAATCCAGTCCTTGTCTACAAAAATTTGGACAAACTCAGCATAAATAAAGGTTTCAGCTCTTTTACTTCACAAACATCAACAGATGAAAGAATTGAAGAAATATAGATGTTTAAATATGGGCAGAATGGTGAATGTTACACAGTGTGTAAAGTGGCCACTTAAACCAGCCATTGACAGGTCATAAGCCCTGTAGATGCCTAGACTTCTATATTACTTTATCTTAAATGTTCTTCACCTCTGTTGTAATATGTTAATATAAACAGCTCCCCGGGGAGTTGAATCCAGTCCTTGTCTACAAAAATTTGGACAAACTCAGAATATTGTTAAAAACCCTTTGATAAAACAATATTTTTTTGTTTTTATCTTACTCTGCATGGTATCTACACTATTATTTCTTCACAACCACTTGAGATTGCCACTACACACCTGTTGTCATCTCTTTCTTTCTCCTAGGATCTGTGTAAGATAGAGAAGGACTCTCGGAATAGTGCTTTTCTGAATGCCACACTGTTTCTGTCCCAAAAGGTATTTTCTTCCCATAACAACGGTAATGGAACTTGGCTTGGAACTAAAACCGCATCCCCGTATAACTAACCCTACAATTCTTCCTACATTTATTTAACAAAACCCTTTTGCAGTGTTACCATTTGAAGCTCTTTCGTCATCGATTCCACCTCAACTCCAAGAAAAATTATCCTCTCCGGCAGAGTGATTTCAGACTAAAAAAAGCCTATTTATTATTAATGTCGTTAGTTGGTAGAATTCCGTTTAAATTATTTGCAAGGTATCTAGAGATGAAATTTTACTGGATTCAATTCTACGTTTATTTTCATAATATACTGGAGTAAACAGCGTGATCCATTTTTTCGTATTAGAACTACGAGGTGTGTTAAAAAAATAACGGGTATTTTTCAATTTTGCGGATTTGGAGAGTCCGATTGTAAAACTTTTTAGCGGCTGCCACAGACAAAGTGAACAATGAATACAGCTGAAAATTTTAGCATACTTCAGGGGCATGTATACCAACATACTAAAACAATATTTTACAATCGGATTCTCCAAACCCGCGAAATTTAAAAATTCCCGTTATTTTCTGTATATTATTACACACGTCGTATATCTACGTTTATCATTATATCTTGGTTAATTAAATGAAATACACATTTTTTAAGTATAACATTATTGTATTAAACATCAAAACTATATGAGGTTGTTAAAACAAAACCTTAACTTGCCAAAAATGTTGTTCATTACAGCTAATTTTTAAATCTTTTAGTTAATTTCTTAAAGAAAATGCAGCGAAGTAAATAATTGTACTAGGTGTAGGGCACACCAGGGATGCTATTCTGAATCTTTTCTACACCCTAGAGGGCGATTAATTTGGGAATTTATAATTTTGAATTCTCGCAAAAATGGCCATTGCATTGGTCACGCCCCTTATACGTCACTATTCGGTTAAATTTTGAACTTCGTTTGTGTCTGTTTTAATTTAAATAGAATATCATTATGATTATCAAGGCTAAACATGTCGCGTTTTCGTCGGGACATATTTTTTAATGTTGTGTATGAAAAAATTTCTCCACAATATTCATATTGATTTCGGAAAAATGATAAATTTTTCTAAATCCATTTA